>NW_028230446.1:6392457-6723729 GCF_043228905.1 Azolla caroliniana | reverse complement strand
ACGGCACGAATGGCGGGGCGAATAAGATGTCATCTCCTAGGGCATTGCCACCTAGAATCCCGCACCGCGATGCATTCAGTGCTTTGCTCGCTCCCTAGCATCCTCTACCCCTCTCAAGGCAAATTACCATGTGGGGTACTTGGGTTGTTCGCGAGGGAGGGTGCAAATTACCATGATCTTGTCCGAGTGCACTCGCGGGTATTCCTGCCCATACGAGGACAAATTTCGTTGCATCCCTTGTACTAGGGACGACATCGGGCCTCGTTTTCGAGCTACCAACACATGGATGTTGTTGTATTATAGTAGTGTGTATGGGCGATGAAATTGGGCCTTGTTTTCGACATTCTGGTCTATGCTCGGAATGAGTTGTACGATGGATACTTCCTCCAACAAGATCTCGTCCAAGTGCACTCGCGGGTATTCCCGCCCATACGCGAATGAATTTCCTCACATACCGTGTACCGGCGACGAAACCGGGCCTCTTTCTCGACATTCCAGTTCATGGTCCGCATGAGTTGTACAATGGATACTTCTTCCATCACGAGGATGTCATTGTCATATAATGGTGAGTATTCATGCCTGTCATGCGGGTGACCTGGGTTCGATCCTCGGCAACGACGCGAAGGGCCGGGCGAATCCGATGTCATCTCTTATGGCATTGCCGCCGAGGATCCCTCACCACCATATGCTCAATGCTTTGCTCCCTCCCCCTGATCCTCGACCCCTTTCGAACCCTTGTGGGGTACAATGGGTCGTCCGCGAGGCGGGGCACATATTACCATGATCTCGTCCGAGTGCACTCGTGGGTATTCTAGCCCAGACGCGTACGAATTTCGTCGCATCCCGTGTACTCACGATGAAACTTGCGTCGTTTTCGATATTCCAGTCCAAGGTCCAAACGAGTTGTATGGTGGATACTTCCAACACCTAGATGTCATTGTAATATAGTGGTGAGAATTCCCGCCTGTCACGAGGTTAACCCGTTTCGATCCCCGTCAACGGCGCGAAGGGCAGGGTGAATCCAATATCATCTCCTAGGACATTGTCGCCTAGGATCACGCAGCTCTATATGCTCCATGCTTTGCTCACTCCCCAGGATCCTCTACCTCTATCGAACCCTTGAGGGGTATAGTGGGTCGTCCGCAAGGCAGGGTGCATATTACCATGATCTCGTCTGAGTGCACTCGCGGGTTTTCCCTCCTATACGATGATGAATTTCCTTGCATCCCCTAGACTAGCTATGAAACCGGGCCTGGTTTTCGACATTCCGGTCCATGTTCCGAACGAGTTGTACAATGGATACTTCCTCCAAAATGTTACCCGGACATGTGTAGAAGCATCAGAGTCGGGGTTGGATCGATGAGCCAGTAGTTTTCTGAAATAATAAATTACCGAATATTAAGTTAGTTATAAGTTGTGTAGTTCTTGCCGGTAAGGCAATATGTATTTCTTGATGAGAAAGCCTTTATGGTTACCTATAAAAGCAACTGAAAGGCATTGTAAAAAGGTTGTCTATTTTTAGTTAATATAGTTTTATTAGTTGTAGAACTCTGAGCACTTGTGTCAACATTTTATAACTCTATATGATGTTCTGCTATATCTATACTAACTAACAGAACCGATCACGATACATAATATCGTATCGTAGTACATGATTAACAAAGTCTAATCCATTCGTACTCTACAATTCTTTGATAGAACATTCGGACTATAACTCTCGTATATACTAGGTTTTTGGTGACGGAGTTGAGTGCCGACCGAACAACATAGTATAATTTTGGCATGCCTGGTTACATCTGCAATTAGTAGAGAATAAGTCGAATGGATGTTGTCGTCTGGTCCAGATAAACCAGTCGATCGTAAACGTCCTCGTACACGTTTGGTTACAAAGTGTGTCGAAGAGGATTGTATTGCAGTGTTACAACAAGAAACAAGTCAGAGGTGGTCTTCACTTCCCGACTTAACTGACAGTTAGTCAGATGGAGATCAATCAGAAGAGGTATCATTTTATGATATCTGGAGTGAAGACAATATGCCTTAGCCTTACTCAAAATTTCGAGAAGGCGCTGATGTAGAAGTGCATATTAGGGATTTCTTAACAACATGGGAAATAAACCAAGGAGCTCAGCGACTATCGGCCACAGCAGAGGATAAGTCTAAAATAGTTGAGTTTGTTTTGTCATTAGATGGCCAGTCGGCAAATTGGTTTGCTCGGAATGGTTTCCGAGCTCAAAATTTCGAGAAGGCGCTGATGTAGAAGTGCATATTAGGGATTTCTTAACAACATGGGAAATAAACCAAGGAGCTCAGCGACTATCGGCCACAGCAGAGGATAAGTCTAAAATAGTTGAGTTTGTTTTGTCATTAGATGGCCAGTCGGCAAATTGGTTTGCTCGGAATGGTTTCCGAGCGTTCGAAACATTTGAACAATTAACCAAAAAATTTCTTCAATTGTTTCGAAACAGATTCCTCAGAAGGATCTGATAGCTCAATTTTATGCATTGTATCAAGAAGCCAATGAAAACGGTGTCACAATTTGTCATTCGATTTCAGAATCTACAACTACAAATTTCTAGGCCAATTCCGGATCACAAACTAAAGGATATCTTTCTAGAGGCAATTCGTGAACCACTACGAACAACACTAGTGGTGTTCGATTTCCGAAATTAGTCAATTGAGCAAGTGATTGATAAGGCCATTGCTATGGATCGAAATCCAAAAAATGTAAGAAGTATGGATATGTCAGCATTGCATCATACTTTGCCAACTATGGAAGAGTTACAGTTTCGCCAAGCAATACAATGTACTGCTTGTTTGAATACGGGGCATTCGACAATCGAGTGTAGTTTACGTACACATTGCACAATCTGTCACTCTAAGGCCCATTCAATAGAATGATGTGAATATAATTTGCTTAACAAAGCAACAGCGCCGGTACGGTAAATTTTTCCGGAAAATGGCTACCAAGATAACCGTAATAGGTTCAATAATAGGTATCAGGAGGATGACTAGTATGATAATCAGAATTATTCGGAAAAGCGACCGAATAATGACTGGAATGAATATAGGAGAAATGATAATCAAGGTCCAACACAAGAGGACGCCCGACAATATGATTATCGACAGAATCGAGATCAAGATTTTTCAGCACTACAGGATAACAGTCGTCAACAGCAACAAGGAGGTCGTTATCAGAATAAACAAAATCGACCCAACAACAAAATATTCTATAAGCCAAAAGTGTCACGGCAATTTCAACATGATTCTCAAAGAGAAAATCCGGATGGATGTCCCCAATATGAACAGGGTGAAGGCAGTGGATCATTCACTCCTAACTGCTATATTTGTAGGAAAGATGGACATTATGCAAATCAATGTTCGTCTAAAACCAAAGGAAAAGCACCTATCGTTACTATGGTGATACCGGAAATTCAGCACGTCACTACCAGAAGTAAAGGTAAACAATCAGAATGGGAAATCCAAGAAGTTGTTAGAAAAGTAGCCAAGGAATGGGTGGAAGAAACTAATAAAAATAATATGTCAAGGATGCTGCAGGACAATGAGATAAACCACGTTGTCGTGAAGATCCATCACTACGCGCGGATCGCGAGGCGGAACCACTAGGGTTCTAGACCGGAAGGGTTGAAGTTCACACCAAGCTTAGCGAGAAAGTATTTAGGATAGATTGAAAGAGAGAAAGAGATTAAGATTAAACGCTTGACTTAGATTGAGAAAGATTGATATGGCCAAAAGAGAGATATTGAGATTAAGATTTTAATTCTTGATTTAAGAAACAAGATATATCATCAATGAATTTTCTTCTCATTAATTTCTTAGTTCATACATGGATCCATAATACATTTTCATCCATCCTTTTATAGATGCCCCCATGCATATGATGCATGTTTGCCATTTGGCGCTCGTGTATTACATGTGGTGCATGATAACCATGTCACTCATTTTAGCTCTCATACATAAGAATTTACATGTAAAAGTACGATGATAGAAATATAATTTCAACTAAATATCTTGACTTAGTGGTAAGCTAATTGACTCCTAACTTGGAGGTGCAAGGTTCGAATCCTATATACTTGTCCTCCTTGTATATGTATATATATATATACGGCTGGTTCGCCGGATGCCGGTGCGCCACCGGCTCGCCGACTCCGTCGGATGTCCGCTTGTCAGCTGCCACTGGATCATGGGATCCATCGCCGGTCCGGTACCTTTGCGAGTGGCTAGGCCACCTCCACTCTTAGTTCAAGTTACCTTGAACTCTCTATGCTCCACACATAGACACAAAGATAATAGCTTTTGCTCTACCTTATATATGATGAGAGTCGTATTTGTCGTGCCTATATGGGATATCTCACAATTTTCTCCTTTCCTTTCACAAACTTTATACCCTCATATCTTGACATCTACTTGTCCGTTTCTCGTGTAATAAAGTGCATTCGAAAGCTCTTGAAGACCTCCATCATTTTGTACTTAGATATTTAACTTATTTAAAATTTTATCTTCACTATTATTGTTTTATGTGATTCATACTCAATTTTGTACGTTTTATGTGATTTTCACACCATTGCCGAAAATCTTCACGACATCCACCCCCACCAAACCGCATGTCCTCCGGTACGTGCCAAGAAGAGAGAAAATGAGATTTCGGCTACAGTGATCAATCAGATTCCTCCATGTCTTCATTTATATCCGCCCTATTATGTTCATCGTCGAGGTGATCGAGGTCAGGATCCTCGTCTTGTGTTTTCTTGAAAATCTTTACTCTTTTTCCCGCAATGGGTACGGCCAACCTTGATCCGTCTAGCTCCGCAAGGTGGTATGTGGCATTATCGTTGGCACTTGTCACCACATACGGCCCGAACCATCTTCTTGCGAACTTTCTTGTTGTATTGTGTTGATTGTCAAGGCTACTATCGTAAACCAAAACCCAATCTCCTTCTTTAATCTTCCTGGGACGAAGTCGATGCGTGTTGTCGAACTCAACTTTGTTCTTTACTCGGGCTGCCTCCATCATCTTGCGCTTTTTCTAGATCTTGAGGTCTTCTTTCAAGTTGCCTTATTCGTGCCGCTAATAACTCTTCTCGGCTCATCTCGTTCTCCCACGGTATCGCTACCCATGAGGCGATCGTCCTTTCGATGGGCATTACTGGCTTTTGTCCATACATAAGCTCCGTCGGCATATACCCTGTCACCGAGCTGTGTGTCGTTCTGTCCGCCCACAAGGCATAGGGTAATAGTCGTGGCCAATTCCCGACTCAACCGTTGCATGCCCGTACGATGGCTTTGACGATAGGTCCATGCCCTCGCTCGATCTTCCCATTCGCTTCCGGATTGTAGGTAGTCGTGAGGGAGAGCTTCACGCCTAGTCGTTCGAAGAGCTCCGTCGCTTCGTGCGCATCCAACTCCCCTCGGTTTGCCACTATCTTCCCCACAAATCCGTATCAGCAAACAACCTCTTCAAGTAGAAATTTGCAAATGGTTGATGTCATCTTATTTGTCAAGGCTCGTCCTTCCACTTGATTTGTCAAGTCTTCCCTTGCCAACACTAAGTACTTCATTTGTCCCACTCTCATTGGCATTGAGACCAGATCCACCATCCATTTGAAGTGTATGGTGAGTGGGTATGTCGGCTGTAACTCATCACGATGACGTATATTTGAATATATTTGGCAAGTTTCGCATGTGGACACGAAATGGAGTACATCTTTGTACATGCTTGGCCACCAGTACTTCTCCTTCAACTTTTCGAACGTCGCCCATGTTCTTCTATGACTTGCCCAAGCACTCTCGTGGAATTCGGTCCTCAACGTCTCTTGCTCTTCTTTCTTCACCACCACTCGACGTGGTATTCTTGTCCTTCTTTTTGGATGTCGCCAAAGGAATCCTCCCTTCAAGTAGTATCGGTAAGCTTCCTTCCGGATTCGTAGGGCCTCCTCCTTTGTCAACGAAGCATTTGTCGTCAATGTTCTTAGGAATCTACCAATCAGTAACCACTCTCCTTCGTACTCGTTCTCGTTGAAGGCGTGGAGGGTTTGCGTGTCTTGGTCTTCCGCCGACAATTGAGCCATCTTGAAGAAGTCGAGGGCGACTTCTTCATCTTCCGAAAACATGTCACTTCCATTTTCAAATCTTGCCCTCAACAACATGTTAGCCATGGCATTCTTCTTCCCTGCAATGTGATGGATCTCTGGGTTTAGAGACTTGATGTAGGCGATCCACCTTAGCATAGCAAGATCGGGGATCGCACATCCCGAGACCATTCCGAGAATTGGGAGACAATCTGTCTCTATTATCACTTCTGACCCGATCAGGTAATCTTTGTCCATCTTCATTGCCGACACAATACCCCAAAGTTCCCGCTTGACTTGGGCATATCTTTGTTGCCGTTCGCTGAGAATCTTTGCTCCGAACCGGACGACATATTGCGCATTATCTTCTCCTTCTTGATTGATGACCCACCCGATTCCGGTTGGGCTCGTATCTATGGTTACGTAAATCGGCTTCCCTTCGGCATAGTCGGCCTTCCTTAGTGCCGGAGCTTCAAGAAGCAATTTCTTCAATCTTCGCATCACATTTGTGTGCTCGTCTCACCATTCGACCTTCATTCTTTTCTTTAGTAGTCCATATAACGGTTTGGCGACATGAGCGTAGTGCGGAATCCAGATATGATAAAATGTGCATGCTCCAAGGAACCTTCTAACCTCCGTTTGGTTTTCGCATTCTTCTTTCATGTCCTGGATTGCGTCCACTTTGGATGGCGAGGGCTTCCAGCCGTATGCTCCACACAAGTGACCTACCACCAAGATCTCTGGTTGCCCGAATGCGAATTTTTCTCCCGAAAATGTCAAATTCGCATCTTCAAGCCTTTGAAACACCTTCTCGCAATCTTTCATATGATCCGCAACGAACTTTCTACAACCTTCCTTATCTTTCAATTCATCTTTCTCCTCATCCGAACATCCTTTTATCGGAATATCATCCAAGAATGGCATCGTGATGTCCGGGATGCAATCCTTGAAGACTTTATTCATGGCACTCACCGTATGAGCCACCGAGTTCGTTGCACCTTGGGGTAAGGTACACATCCACACAAGCCCGATCGGAGTCCTCATGGTTGTAATGTCCCGACTGTTGATCGCCAATTGGAATTGGTCATATCCAGAGTAGAGATCGCCAATGGAGTAGATGGTTCAGCCCACAAACGCTTCAGCAAATTCGTCCACGCTCGGACCAA
The DNA here is from genome assembly GCF_043228905.1 of Azolla caroliniana. NCBI lineage: Eukaryota > Viridiplantae > Streptophyta > Polypodiopsida > Salviniales > Salviniaceae > Azolla > Azolla caroliniana. The sequence goes on along the minus strand of NW_028230446.1, from coordinate 6,716,477 downwards.
TTTCGGCATTTCGAATTGTCACCTTGTTGACGGGTTGAAGATCTTGGATGAATTGCAATGATCCATTCTTCTTCGGCACCATGAACCACCTATTGGAATAAGGAGCATTCGATGGTTCTAGAATTCCCATACTCACCTTCTCCTTTAAGAGGTCGATCAGCTTCGGAAGGTGTGCTCTCGGAACCGGTATCAGTTTCAAATTCCAAGGCACATGAGGCACCGTGAAGATCACCATCGGCTCTATAACCTTTGGGTCGGCACATCCGATTTCTCTGGGGAAGAATGTGAAAGCCTTCCCATGTCTCTCAAGCATATCGCGAAACATTCGCTCCTCTTTAGGGAGAAGGAAATCCTCCCTTCCAACTCATAGCTTCCCCTTTGTCTCTTTGGTGAAGACATGACCTATCATCTTCGGATCTCTTAAGCTTGGATCGTTAGCGACTTCCTTCACCTTTTGCCAGCTATCTTCCAGTAGCGGAACCGAAACTGGCTTGATCTTCTTATCCACCGTTTTATATTTCGTGTTGATGTCAGCTTCATCAAGATGCCACGACGGTATTCATCGATGATAGCATACATGTTGATAGAGTTAATCGAAATCACGTAATGATCATGAAGATAGCTCAAGTCCATGACTTCCTCGATTACGCCGATGGTGTCGTTAAATGAGGCTTCTTCCATAATATGAGTCACGAACTCTCCTTCTTCTATGATGTTCTCTTTTTTCAACATCTTCTTGAATTCTTGTATCCGACGCTTGTCCTTCTTGTTGGGTAGTACTAGTTTACATGCGCCACTAGGTGTGACACATGTCGCTTCTCCTCGCAATCCACACACTCTTCTTTCTTGTGGGGTCTTCTGATTGCTCGGACTATTTGTGCCCCATGCTTTAATAGTCCGCTCTAAAAAACCGAGGATTCGCCTCCGAGACTATCTCGATTCCTTTCATGATTGGCTCGCACCGTTAGGATTTGGACCGATCTTTGGTTGTCAAGACTCTTTATTCGTGCGAAGGCTGCTCCATTATCGAACACTTTGGTCTCCATCCGAGATGATGTGATATACGGTTGCCCTAGGATGACATGATGTGACGTTGATTCTTGTACGAAGAAGTGTTGATCCTTCTCCACATCCCCGATCGTGACTTTGACATTGGGACAAGCTCCGTACAAGTCCTCCGTAGACTTTGTTGCCGCGCGAATCTTCCATCCGTGGTTTGTATTGATTGGCCATCTTCCTTTTTTGTAGAAGTCGGTTGACATGAGGTTGATCTCCGAGCCATGGTCGATCAAAGCTACCACTGTCTCTTTCTTCTCCCCGATCTTCACCGGCATCTCCGTTGTCGCTCGTGCCCAATGAGGTCGAGTATAGTTGTTGTCCACCATATCTTCATCGACTTCGTCTCTTGCCATCGTTATGGCATTCGTTTTTGCTTTTTGCGGCTTCTCTTCTTCCTCGTTCGATTGCTGTCTTTTTCTCTTTACATGGTCCACGATGCAATTCCCTCAAGGACAAAGTCACGTGGCTATCAAGAACTCGTTCTCCGAGAATCTTCTTTAGGTCCGTCGTCTGCTCTATGTCCGACCTTAGCTTATAGGTAGGCATAGTCCTTGTTCTCCGAGGGGGGTCTTCGACACCAACCTTCACGGGCCGAACCGTTTCTTCAACTCGTATGCTCGGCTCCCCTTTTCGGCTTGATTCTCGTTCCTCCGTTTGTAAAGGTCGACTCGTCTCCGCATCGTCCTTCTTTTTCGCATTCCTTGTTTTATGTCTTTTTGATGGTCCTTGCTCTTCTATTCTTTTTCTCTTTTCTTCGACGAACACCACATGGTTGTCGCACATCACCTCCGCGATCCGACCACCCGGTTATGCTTTGCACGCTTCGGTCCGCAAGCTCTACCTTGTTCAATGTAACCTTCCCCATTTTCTCATACTCGAGAACGGAAGACCAAAACTTGGCTCCCACTTTCGCAGCTTCATTTCTGTCTTTCCTGACTCTTATTCCGGCCGACACAGCATAGTGCATCACATCCACATGAGTCGCATCGGCATCCTCCATAGATTTCTTCATTCCTCCTCTTCCGAAATTCACCCGTAGGGGTCTTCTAGTCTCGCTCGAGCAGATCATGTTGTCATCTATGTACACGATATTTTGTCGGGTCGCCTCTCGAAGGCTCGCGCAATCCCTTCTCATGTGGTCCATGCTATCGCACCACACGCGTCTAAAGGGTTCTTTTCCTTTGGGCCCGGAAGATTCATGTTGTCTAGCGTGACCACCTCAAACTTCTTCACCAGCTCTTCAATGATGTTGTCATCAATCTTCTTTTCTTCTGGGCTGCTTTGTTTGGGCGGCTCAGCTACTTTCGGTTGTCTTGTTTTCTCCGCAACAGTCGATCCTGCCAAGTCGGTGTCATCAACCCACTGACGACGCTTGTCGAGCCTATTGCATGCCCGCTTCACCGCGATCCAGTCCGCTACGAGCCTATTTGCTTCGGTATCATCTTCGAGAAGAGTCCCCAACTCCCGTCTATCCTTAATGTCCACGACCTTCAAGAAGTACAAAGTCCTGTCCTCTTCAAGCAACACTTGGTCCGTGTTGGGGAGACGACTAAACATCTGGTCGAATTCGTCGTACACCCTCGAGGCGCTCATCTTCTTATTCTTCTTCTCTATCCACTTCATCAGGGCATGTCGAGTCATCCTCGTTGAGTCTTCAGTCGCGAACTCCGCTAGTATCGTTTTCTTAAACTCGAACCATGTTGTCTTACCTTCTTGAAGATCGATGACGCGTCTTTGGATGTTGTTGGAGACAACTCTCTTGAAGCTTGCGATTTGACATGCTTCGGACACGTCCCTCTGATTCATCTCCCTTCTATATGTGTCAAGGAACTTCGTAACGTTCCATCCATCGAATTGGCCCTCGAGCTCTACGACATGATCAACAGCCTTCTCCACACTCGCATCATTGTCCCGAGATCTCATCATTTGCTCGACGCTTAGCATCATCCTTTTGAGCTCTCACGCTTGATTGCTTGACGATGCCATCTCCAAGTATTGGTTGATCCTCGACTTGATCCTTCCTACCGCCTCTATCACGTCAAGTTCACCACTTAATTATGTCGTGAAGATCCGTCACTAGGCACAGATCGCGAGGTGGAACCGCCAGGGTTATGGACCGGAAGGATCAAAGTTCGCACCAAGCTTAACGAGAAAATATTTAGGATAGATTGAAAGAGAGAAAGAGATTAAGATTAAACGCTTGACTTAGATTGAGAAAGATTGATATGGCCAAGAGAGAGATATTGAGATTAAGATTTTAATTCTTGATTTGAGAAACAAGATATATCATCAATGAATTTTCTTCTCATTAATTTCTTCATTCATACATGGATCCATAATACATTTTCATCCATCCTTTTATAGATGCCCCCATGCATATGATGCATGTTTGCCATTTGGCACTCGTGTATTACATGTGGTGCATAATAACCATGTCACTCATTTTAGCTCTCATGCATAAGAATTTACATGTAAAAGTACAATGATAGAAATATAATTTCAACTAAATATCTTGGCTTAGTGGTAAGCCAATTGTCTCCTAACTTGGAGGTGCAAAGTTTGAATCCTTACTTGTCATATATATTTATTTATCTAGTCGCTGCCGGACGTCGGTTCCGCCGGATCACCGGCTCTATCGTTGGTCCGGTTTTGGTCGACCAAAACCTTTACAAGTGGCTAGGCCACCTTCACTCTTAGTTCAAGTTACCTTGAACTCTATATGCTCCACACATAGGCACAAAGATAATAGCTTTTTCTCTACCTTATATATGATGAGAGCCGTATTTGTCATGCCTATGTGGGATATCTCACAGTTTTCTCTTTTCCTTTCACAAACTTTATACCCTCATATCTTGACATCTAGTTGTCCATTTCTCATGTAATAAAGTGCATTCGAAAGATCTTGAAGACCTCCATCATTTTGTACTTAGATATTAAACTTATTTAAAATGTTATCTTCACTATTATTGTTTTATGTGATTAATACACGTTTTATGTGATTTTCACACCATTGCCGAAAATCTTCACGACAACATTAATGAACTACCCAAAGCAATGGTAGTACAGGAACATGAGGAAGCTTGGAAAATCTTGGCTGATTGCCAAGTGTCATTACCCTTGATAGGATTTCTGAAATTGGTTCCACAGGTTACGGAGAAAGTGACAACTTTGATTGCCTAGAAAGGGATAAAATAGATAGCAGTTAATTATAGTCAACCAAGTAATAGTCCGACAATTATGGATGAGCAGAATCCATCAATAAGAGTGATAATCCATGGCCAAGAAATAGATGGCGCTATTGTAGATGGTGGATCAAGAGTACGGCGCGACCGATCGGATTAATTAGGCAATCAGATGTCGTTTTAGGTGGTCACAGTTTTCAAATATCAGTAGTAGTGCTTCATTTGGAGGCTCCTGGAGCATATCCTTTGCGATTAGGGCGTCCATGGTTAAAGACGGCCAATACTAAGCAAATTTGGAGTTAGAATTTATTAACATTTCGAACAGGAAAACATAAAATTCAGGTATCCACCCAAAATAAGATTACTACCAGTAGACAATGTCTGGCGGTTCATGTAGAAGTAGTCAATATGATGGAGGGATTAGATGAAGCTGAGGAGAATAATTACTTTAATGATAACCCAAGATTTATTCCCTTGTTCGAGGTCGACATATTACAAGCTCCTACATCATATGTTGACACACATGATGACTTACCAATTGATGATCAAACGATGAAAGAAATCCGCCTTCAGCAGGAAGCTACGAAAAAGGAAACGAAAGTATCGCAACTAGTTCAAGCTTCGGCATTGGAGGAGGTCAATTTAGCTAATGAAGACATCACGATCTCGTGATGTTGCGTGTCCAATGGGAGAAATTGTGAAATAGTGTAATTCCGCGCACATTACACAAATGATTATAAATATGAAAATTATCCTAGGGCCTAGTGGCATTCAAGTGCATATAGAGGGGTGCAAGCAAGATTTGAACCTTGCACCTCCAAAATAGGGAATATTTATCTTGCCATTAAGGCTACTACCAAGTACTTTAAACATTTTATACTTTAAAGGAATAGGAAAACAACCATACAAAACCGTGTGCACAAAACCATGTTCCAAGCCCATGGTTTTGTGCATGCCACAAGAAACACCATGTGCCCAAAAACCATGGGTCCAAGCCCCTGGTTTTGTGCATGTTAGAAGCATGGATAGACCTATAAAAACCCTTGTAAGGCTTCTGTGAAGGGGGGCCTCATTATGTGATATCACCATCAATATAAAATTCTTCTTATAAATATACTTCTTATTGTTCTTCTTCTTTTACCATCAATCAATATTATTATACTTATTATAATTGTCAATCTTTGAATCTTTTCAAAATGTGACATTGGTTTCCTCGACTCCTATCCACATCATCAAATCTTTTCAACAAGTTCACGAACGTCCTCTCCGGACTAAGACCCCGGTGGTTCCACTCAAGCTAACGCAGGCACACGCATCTTCGCGACATCATTTGCTGAACCCGATGTGAAGAGCGCAGGGAAGGATGAAGATGGACGAGGAATATCTCATGGAGGCAATGTCAAAGATGATAATGAAATATTCAAGAGAAGGGAAAAGACGAGATGTGGCCCAACAAGTTGTCGGAAGCGTGGTCAAGCGAGTCGGCTATTTCGACGGGGGCATACTCCAAAATTTTCTAGACACCTACAATGCCGAGATGGATTCAAGAGGTATGAATGAAGCTATGAGGCTAGAGTACTTTCGTCGGGTGGTGCCTGAAATGATCTACAAAGAGGTAAAAAAGCTTCGAGAAGATCATGATTCGTGGGTGACTTTCATAGAGGCTCTATTGAAGGCATATGGCTACGAGAGACCGAAGAGACAAGGTCGGCGTGAGTTTGACTAGTGGGTGGCATCGGTGAAGACCCACCAAGATGCGACACAAGCATTCCTAGACTTCGAGCGTCATTTTTCTCAACTGTCGGAGCAGGAACAAAGATTGGTGGGGGTGGATAAGGTCTTGTTGTTCCTGAAGTCGGTCGATCGAAGGGAAAGGATGGCCATTCGACTCAAACTCGAAGAAGATTATGGTGCAAATGGCCTCACTGAGGATTGGAGAAAAGTGGAAAGTGTATGCCGACTACATGATAAGAGAAAGATGAGATTCTCATCGGCAACAACACAACCCACGAGGGATGGTGAAAGGAGGACGGGATGCGACTACACACAACCACGTAAAGAAGAAAGCTTGAAGAGGGAAGGTTCGATGGTACTCAACATAGAGGCCTTCATAAAGGAGGCATATGAGAGTTTAAAGGTGCAAGTCAAGGCCAAAGAGAAGCCTAGAATGGAGCCAAAACCGAGGCAATTGGTGATCAAGGAAGAGGAGATCTCCCGACAAATGCGGACTAATGATACGACCAATACAAAGGCCCAGGTTCGGTACGACAATACCACGGGATAATGTGTGAAACAAGCCACCTTCTCGACTTACGAAGGAATGACGGTCAAGAGAAAGGCAAAGACTCGAGAGTGGGAAATGTTGCTTTAAGAGTGGACGAGCATTTCGGAACAGATGTTGTGTCCGAAATATCGAGTGATGAAGGTGCAAGCATGAGCAAAGCTTGCGTGATCGAGGGATGTAAAGAGTGCGAGGTCGACGTGATTGAGGTCGTAGCCATGAAGAACAACATCGAGTCGCAGATAGTGCTATGGAAGAGTTCACGGCGGATGACCGTGTTGAGACTTTCCCAACACTTGATCTAGAGACTTGGGTAGTTGCGTCCGAGAGCCAACATGAGATCCAAGAGACGGAAAGTGGTGGGGAAGCAAATATTGAAGACAATGCGAATAACAACGTTCAGCAAAAGGTGGCTATGGATGAGAAGACGGTGACCGATGGTGCCGAGGTTCTCCCCACAATTGTTCTTGAGACTTCGGCAGTTGTGCCCGTTTGCCAACGTGAGACCGGAGAGACGAAAGGTGGCGGCGAGGAGATGAGGGTCGAAGCCATCACATATGGAGGAACAATGGCCAACAAGGAGGCCAAGAACAAAGCTACAATAGAGTTCGATGACGAGCTAGAGAGCGGCAAGAAAGGAAGAACTGGAAGACAACCCAGATGGAAGATGACGCGGTTGGTATTCCAACCTGAACGAAAGCCAACCCGGACGGGAAGTGATCAATCGGGCCCGACCCACCTGAAACCCGGATGGAAGCTGTTCTTCTGAGTCTGATTCAGCCGAATGCAAATACGGACGAAGGCCGACCAAGCAAGAATTTGATTGGTCGAAACCGATCCAGACAGAAGTTGAGCTAACCTAGCCGTAAGTTGAAGCAAACAAGCCGCGACACCCGGTCGAAGCTGCTGAGCATGAGGAAATGCAAGCATGACACAAGCAAGGTCGATCGAAGGAAGTTTGATGACCAAGGAGATGGTTGGGATGAAGGCGGCATGTGTACGATGCATGAAGGGTTAAGCTCAGGTGGAGCAAAAAGGGCTATGCCAAGTGGTCATGGCAATGCGAAGGGCGAGCGACAATTGTTTGGGTGGAAGGAATGCATGTGCTCAAAATGGAGGAAAAAGGCCATCGCAAGCGAGGCGTAAGAAAGAAAGTAATCAAAGGCCAACCACCTTTGAGGATGTGCAATTTGGTGGGGGTGGATGTTGTGATGTTGTGTGTCAAATGGGAGAAATTGTGAAATAGTGTAATTCCGTGCACATTACACAAACGATTATAAATATGAAAATTATCCTAGGGCCTAGTGGCATTCAAGTGCATATAGAGGGGTGCAAGCAAGATTTGAACCTTGCACCTCCAAAATAAGAAACATTTATCTTACCATTAAGGCTACTACCAAGTACTTTAAATGTTTTATACTTTAAAGGTATAGGAAAACAACCACACAAAACCGTGTGCACAAAACCATGTTCCATGCCCATGGTTTTATGCATGCTACAAGAAACACTGTGTGCCCAAAAACCATGGGTCCAACCCCATGGTTTTGTGCATGTTAGAAGCATGGATAGACCTATAAAAACCCTCATAAGGCTTGTGTACAGGGGGGCCTCATTATGTGATATTACCATCAATATAAAATTCTTCTTATAAATATACTTCTTATTGTTATTCTTCTTTTGCCATCGATCAATATTATTATACTTCTTATAATTGTCAATCTTTGAATATTTTCAAAATGTGACATTTGTTTCCTCGACTCCTATCCACATCATCAAATCTTTTCAACAAGTTCGTGAACTTCCTCTCCGGACTGAGACCCCCGGTGGTTCCGCTCAAGCTAACCCACGCACGCGCATCTTCGCGAGAACGCTTGAACAAAAAACAATACTGATAGCCAAGGAAATGTTGATAGCTGACAAACAATGATTAATCGGCTTACTCAAATAGTATAAAGATATCTTCGTTGGTCCTTCGAAGACATGAAAGGGCTGGATCCAGCCTTTTGTCAACACCAAATTAATCTCCACAAAGATGCAAAGCCAGTCCAACTGATTAAGGTCGGGTTCATTTGTCCCATAAAAAAGGCTATATGGCTGAGTCCGATCGTAGTTGTGCCGAAGAAAAACGGCAAAATTCGGGTGTGTGTCGACTATCGGAAACTTAATGCAACAACAATAATAGATGCGTTTCCATTACCGTTTACAGATGGAGTATTGGATGCATTAGCCGGTCATGAAATGTACAATTTCTTGGATGGCTTTAGTGGATATAATCAAGAAAGAATGCACCCCGATTATCAAGAAAAGACAACCTTTGTCACTGAATGGGGAGTATTTGTGGCGATCGTAATAATGTTTGGGTTAAAAACTGCTCCAACCACATTTCAAATAATAATACAAGAAAATTAAGATGATTACTATTGAGAGACAAGCTCAACATCGGCCGGATCGGCTGAGCAAGCCGAGGACCGGATCGGTTGGGACCGATCAGTTAGGCCGAACCGGTGCGTAAAATTGATACCCAAACCGGTGCCTAACGAGAGGCCGTATCAGTGCGTAAACTGAAAGGCCGTAAGAGAGATATTCCTCGTAAGGAATAGTTTTGGGAGTAAGTGTTGAGGCTCATTTATGAGCAGTCAAGTACTGTTAGTACTTGTGTCAGCCCGATTGTCAGGGCTTGTATAAAAGGTGCTCAGTGAGCAGGGTGCATGTACAGAGAGTTAGTATTTTTTGAATTGGGTTCTTTGTGTGTTCTCTCCCTGTCTCTCCCACGTACTGTGTATACTCAAGCTCTCCATTAAACTTGCATATTTTCTATGGGTTTGGTTTTCTATTGCTTCCGCACATAATCTTTTACATGGTATTAGAGCACGAGGGTTGAGAACCTCTACAACCGACATAGCTTGAAAGAAAAACCAACCAAGAAGAACTGGTAAAACTGATGGATAGAGCATGGCTAGCTCGCTTCCGATGGAGAAGCTCGACAGAAACAACTACGCGTCTTGGTCTTACAAGATGCACCAGTACCTGCACGGACACGGTTATTGGAGCTATGTTGATGGAACAAATGACACAACACCCGATTCGACACACAAAGACTTCCCAGCGTGGAAACAATCGGCGAGCAGAGTGTTGTACTGTTTCACGTCTTGTGGGGGCGAACAATTATTAAGCTACATTCGGGATGCAAAATCGCCGAAGGATGCGTGGGAAAATCTGAAGAAGATCTTCGCCGCGAGCACCATAGGCAGGAAGCTTCAGCTCCGACAGGAGTTGAGCAACCTATGACAACGCGATTTGTCGGTGGCTGACTATACCTCGAAGATCAAGGACATATGCGACTCCTTAGCTTTCATCGATGTGAACATCGAGGAAAGGGAGATGGTCCAGGTCTGTCTCGGGGGTTTGGCGTTAAAGTTCGGAGCATTCTGAACTGCTATATGTACACGGGAGAATACGTCGTCATTTTTCGACTTACAGTCGATGCTCCTTATAGAGGAGAACCACGCGGGTGCGTCGACAAGCACGCATGCCGACAACAAGATGTTGTACACGGAGGGAGATAGGCCCCGTGGTCGTGGCGGATGAGGCGAGTCGGTATGCAATGGAGGCGGCCGACGGGATCAAGGACGAAGGCACCGAAGTGATGCCGACTGTAATTCCGGACCCTCCGGAAATAGGGGGAGTCGAGGCAACGAGAACCGGCAAGGGAAATCCGCCGCAGAATGCTGGTACTGTGGCAAGAAAGGCCATAGGAAGAGCGAGTGCCAGAAAAAACGCGCCGATTCGGAGAGAACGGGGTCAGGAATAGGTTCCGGACAGACCGACAAAGGAAATCAGCAATGATCGCACTACGCCGAAGGATCCAGAGAAGCCGGAAAAGGGTCAGTTTTCATGACGAGACACGAAGCAAACTCGATGAAAAAGATCACCCCGAAGTTGGAGGAGGTGTGGTACGTTGACTCCGGCGCGTCAAACCACATGACATACCACGAGGAGTGGTTCTCATACCTTGAGAAACCGACGCAACCAGGAGTAGTCACAACCGGAGAAGACACTCCGCATCCGATCGCAAATGTTGGTGAAGTTCCCTTGAGCCATGTCGGGCAGAAAGGGAAACTTATGAACGTGCTACACGTCCCAATAATCACGAAGAATATGGTGTCGGTCGGGAATATCGTCGACCAGGGGCTGCAAGTCCGGTTCACGCATCTCGGGTGCTTCAACGAGGAAGAAGGCCGAGTTATTGCGCAAGGGCGTAGAGACGAGAGGATGTTCATCCTCGACTCTACTGACAGTGGCACCGCAATGTTCACGAAGGGACAAAAAGTCGAGTCGGACATCGACTTATGGCACAAGCAGATAGGCCACGTCAACTACCAACGGCTTCAGGACCTGCAATCGAAATAGGTGATGTTCGGATTGCCCAAATTTAGTGGCCGGAAGGCACAAATTTGTGAAGCTTGCCAGCTTGGGAAGCAACACCGACTTCCCTCCCCAATGAGCATAACCGGAGCCGGAACAAGCTCGAGTTGATACACTCCGATCTGTGGGGGCCAGCACAAAACGTTAGTCTTGGCGGGAGCCGATATTTCATCTCCTTCATCGACGACTACATGCAGCACACGTGGATCTACCTCATTGAGAGGAAGACCGAAGTCTTCGACTGTTTCCGGGACCTCAAAGGGTTCGTGAAAACGGAAACAAGAAGAAAGATCAAGTACCTGCGGTCGGATGGCAGAAAAGAATACTTTTCCGGTCAATTCAATGGTTATCTACAACAGATGGGAATTCGGCACGAATTCAGTTGCAGATACACGCCAGAGCAAAACAGCGTGGCCGAGAGGAAGAATCGGTCGATTGTGGAAGCGGCGCAGAAAAGAGCTTGCCCAAGCTATATTTGGCCGAGGCGGTACGAACTGCGGTATACATCCAGAATCAGATCGGAGGAAAAGTATCGGCGCATGAGCAGTATTTTGGAAGGAAGCCGAATCTACGACACTTGAGAGTTTTCGGTAGCATTGCGTATGTGCATGTACCGAAGTAGAAAAGGAGGAAGTTGGACGTGAAAACCAAGAAGTTTATCTTGGTCGGTTACTTAGACGAGCAGAAGGGTTATAAGTGTTATAACCCGCGCACCAAACAAACGCGCGTGAGCCGCGACGTTGTGTTTGATGAGTCCGCGTCCTGGTACTTGCCTCTGACTCCGGATCTCAATTCCAATCCGAGCTCTGACGATGAGGTCAGCGAGACTAAGATGCCTCCGGATGAGCCTGAAATCGGGACCCGCGAAGAGAGTCCGATTTCGTTTCGGTTAAGTGGACCGAATGGACGACTGAGTCAGTTCGACCAGTCCGATGAAGACCTGGCAAGTAGAGGAGACGGCTTACGCGCAAAGAGAAAGGGAAGAAGAAGGTGTTGGATTCCGGCATGGATAGGAACGAGTCTGACCGACACGAGTCTGACTCCGAGGGAAGCGGTGACGGGTCTTCAAGAGCGAAGTCCGTGTCGGCCGAGAAGACCTCGACATTGGCTAATGACCGATTACGTCGATCTACCCGCTAGAAGAACCCAGTTGTGCGGTTTGGATACAACGAGTACATGGCGCATCATTATGCGTATATGACCCGTGTAGTGGAAGTCCATGAGCCGGAGAGCTACACTGAAGCGGCTAAGGACGCGAATTGGCGCACCACGATGGAGGAAGCGATGCATGCATTGGCGGAAAACGAGACCTGGGACCTGGTTGACGCACCGAAGGGTGTGAAGCCGATCGGATGTAGGTGGGTGTACAAGGTCAAGTACAACACCGATGGCTCGGTCAACCGATACAAGGCCCGATTAGTGGCAAAACGCTAAGCGCAGAAACACGGCAACGACTACAATGAGACGTTTGCGCCGATCGCGAAGATGACGATCATCCGTGTTTTGCTTGCGGTAGCTACGGCAAAGGGGTGGCACTTACATCAGATGGATTTAAAGAATGCATTCCTACAAGGTGAGCTTGAGGAACAAGTGTACATGGTACAACCCCTCGGATTTCACTCCGGAACGAACACGTCGGCAGTGTGCCGATTGAAGAAGTCCCTTTATGGACTGAAGCAAGCCCCGCGTGCCAGGAACGCGAAGATCACACAGCAACTGCGTCAGATGGGCTTTGCAACATCAAAATCGAACTCTTCCCTATTCATCCGGAAAGGTCAACTCGGTCCGGTCAGTATTTTACTATATGTTGATGACTTGGTCATCACCGGCGGCGACCTAGGTGAAATCGACCGCGTGAAGCTCCAGCTTGCGGCATCGTTCGACATGAAGGATCTGGGGGATCTTCATTACTTCCTCGGGATCGAAGTGATCCGTACCCCCGAAGGCATATTGATCCTCCAACGCCATTATGTGCTGAGTATGCTCTTCAAATTTGGGATGGCCGACTATAAGTCCGTCTCAACTCCTTTGGATAGAACCGTCAAGCTTCGCCCCAATTCCAGAAAGGTATGCGACCCAACGAGGTTCTGACAAATTGTCAAAAACCTTATCTACTTGACAATCACCCGACCCGATCTCAGTTATCCGGTCGGGGTGATCAGTCAGTTCATGGCGCGACCTACCGAGGAGCACCTTCATTGTGCACAACGCGTACTGCGGTACGTAAGCGGCACTAAGGACCGGGGACTGCTATATCGGACCGGTACAGCCTCGTAGCTGGTCGGCTACACCGATGCTGATTGGGCTAGCAACGCCGCCGATCGTGGATCCATGTCCGGATACGCATTCTCTCCTGGGAGTGCCACAATAGCGTGGAGCAATAAGAAGCAGCTGACAGTTGCACTGTCGAGCATTGAAGCTGAGTACCGAGGAGCTGCTGTTTTGACATACGAAGCCATATGGCTAAAGCGGCTACTTAAGGACCTGCAAGAGGAGGTGTCCAATCCGACGACGATCTACTACGACAACCTCAGCAACATCCAGCTCGTGAAGAACCCCGTTTTCCACGCACAGACCAAGCACATTGAGGTGCACTACCATTTTGTCCGTGAGCGTGTCCTTTCTGGTGAAGTTGAACTTCAGTATGTTCCGACGGATCGGCAGACTGCCGACATCTTCACCAAGCCCCTTGGTCTGGACAAGTTGCGGCAATTCTCGGGTGTGCTTGGGTTGCGTCACCTCGACGTGCCAAACTTGAGGGGGAGAACAGTCTCAAAAGACCGAGCAAGGGAGCATGATGGGAGCGGAAGAGGCCGCGACACCGAGTCGGATGACGAATTCGACTTCGGATCGGCTAAAGAAGCCGAGGGCAGATCCACGGAAGAGTCCAAAAGCGGACATAAGGGGAGTAGCCGAAAGAAAGAGCCGAAGCCAACCAAGCATGGGAGAGATGACGCCGTCAAGGGTGAGAAGACCAAAGACGAGTTGGAGACAGCCAACTCGGACGAGAGCGAAAACCGATCGGAGGTAGCCGAGTCGGTTCGGATGTCTGATTCGGATAAACTGAATCAACCGAGGCCCAAGCAGAAAAGAAGGCAGTAGGAGAAGCGCCAACACCGGGACGACAAGGGAGTTGTGAAGGGCCGTGGGAGCAGACAAGCCGATCGGAAGGGTCGAAGCGCGCAGAGTCGAACAGGCCGAGGAGCGCAAGCGAGGCGTGGAGCCAGGAGGAACGGGAGCGGTGATCCGGAAGATCCCGAAGAGCCTCAAATTGAGCTTGAGGGGGAGTGTTGAGAGACAAGCTCAACATCGGCCGGATCCGCTGAGCAAGCCGAGGACCGGATCGGTTGGGACCGATCAGTTAGGCTGGACCGATGCGTAAAACAGATACGCAAACCAGTGCGTAACGAGAGGCCGTATTGGTGCGTAAACTGAAAGGACGTTAGAGAGATATTCCTCGTAAGGAATAGTTTTGGGAGTAAGTGTTGAGGCTCATTTATGAGCAGTCAAGTACTATCAGTACTTGTGTTAGCCCGATTGTTACGGCTTGTATAAAAGGTGCTCACTGAGCACGGTGTATGTACAGAGAGTTAGTATTTTTTGAATTGAGTTCTTTGTGTGGTCTCTCTCTGTCTCTCCCGCGTACTATGTATACTCAAGGTCTCCATCAAACCTGCATATTTTCTGTGTGTTTGGTTTTCTATTGCTTCCATACATAATCTTTTACAATTACATTCCAGCATTCATGCAAGTTTTCTTGGACGATTTTGTTGTCTACAGTCGGAAGGCGGGACACTTCGAACATTTATGATTATGTTTGGAACGTTGTCGGCAAGTTTGGCTCAGCCTGAATCTGTCATGATAACACTCACATCATGCATCGAAAGGATCATGACACTGACATTATGACTCGAAGGGATTGGAACCGACGACCTTGTTGTACACATGTCAACTCCTTAACCATTGTATTAATATTCTTATATGTATAGTTTTTAGTATATGAAATATAATATTATCGGAATATTCTATATTACTCTACATTCTAGAATGACCTACAATATTCTAGAGTGTTTTATACCACTAGAACCTTCTAAAATACTCTAGAGATCTTCTAGATTACTCTACATTCTAGGATAACCTAAAATATTCTAGAGTGTTCTCTATTACTTATAAATAGGGATCTACCACTCATCCCAGACCTAAATTGGTTCAACGCCATTTTGTAGCGTACTCTTTGTAATACATTTTACTCTTCAATATAATAATTCTCTTTCAATTATCTCTCTATCTCTCTATCTCTCTCTGTCTTGACAGAATCTGGCTAAATGCGCGTTCGGGGTTACTAGTGGAGCATTACTAGGACACATTGTCAGTCAGGAAGGAATTGTAGTTGACCTAGACAAGGTCAAGGAGATATTAGATGCACCGGAACCAACCAATGTTAAGAGCCTTAGTCGATTTTTAGGGCAAATAAGATGGCATAGTTGGATGATCAGATATCTTGCTGATGTTGCCATTCCACTACATACTGTGAGGAATAGTACTAAAGCAGAGAGGGAATTAGTACTAAAGAAGAGAAGTACTATTAGTACTAAGAGGATGGGACTGCGGAAGACTCCTGAGAGAAAGAGAGAGAGAGAAGAGAAAAGAGAGATAGCAAGGATGAGAGAGAGAGAGAGATGATGATAACAACCAATATATTATGTGAAAGATAAGTACAAAATGGCTAAGAGGCTTAAGACTGGCGTTGAACCAATTTGGTTCAACATAATGCCTAGTGCCTTCTTTTATAGTGTTCTTAGGAGTAATCCTGAAGCTTCTAGAATGTTCCAGAGAAATCTAGAATATACATTAATTTCCTATAATAAAACTTAAATGAAAATAATATCCTATGTATTACAATAGATGGTATAATGGTCAAGAGCTCGACCCATATAACATAAGGTCATGGGTTCGAGTCTTGCCATATCATGACACTATCTCCCCCTTAAGGCAATGAGTGGAACGAGTCGGCGCTGATTGCGGACCGGGTTTGTTCGGATACTTTTGATGGAACTCAGCAAGAAGATCTTGAGCATTGGTGACATGCTCGACGGGTTCCCAACCAATCGACCAAATAATAAAGTTTATTGCGAACAAATTTGGAGTCGAGGATGGTAGCAACTTTATACTCCGGGACGACGTCTAACTCAAGCGGGGGCGGCGGTGGTGTAACACGATTGGGAAGAGTGTTTGCTTTATAAGGTTCAAGAAGAGAACTATGGAAGACCGGATGTATCCGAAGATGCGGAGGAAGATCAAGGCGGAACGTGACATCATTAACCTTACCGGTAATACGGAAAGGACCGAGTCGGCGATAATCCAACTTGTCGCACGGTCGAGTAGTCTTGATGTGATGACGTAAAAGCCATACTCAATCTTCGATGGAGAAAGAGGAGGGAAGCCGATGACGATCCACGTAAGTCTTCTATGTCTGTTGAGCATGAAGAAGATGAGTACAAAGATCCATCTGGATCTTGCGTAGTCTCTCCAAATGATCCTCGGCACGAGGATTGCTAGGTAGCTCTGGGGTGTCGATCACCGACCAGCGAGGATGAGAACCAGCGAGGAGTGAACAACATTATTATACGCAAACTCCGCAAAGTGGAGATTCTCGGCCCAATTGTCCTGTTGATAACTCAGGAAACACCGGAGATATTGCTCCAGCGTTTGGTTTGTTCGTTTTGCCTGCCCATCGGTCGGAGGTTAGTAGCCGGAGGAGAGGTTGCAAGAGACCTTGAGCATCTTGAAGAGATGCTGCCAAATTTTGGAGATGAATTGCGGTCCTCGATCACTGATGATACTGTCTGGGAGGCCATGATGCTGACATACCTCACGCATGACAAGGGCGGCGGTTTCCTCACTACTGATGGCCTTAGTACATGACACAAAATGTGCCATCTTCTTATATCGATCGACGACGGTTAAGATAGCATCGAACCCCTTCGAGACCGGCAGATCTGTGATAAAATCAAGACAAATAGACTTCAACGGCTTACTTGGAATCGGTAAGGGTTCCAACAAGCCATATGGATGGTGTCGTGGCATCTTTGCTTGGCAGCAAGCATCACAGGTCCAAACGTAGTCGTCGACAAAACGTCGCATATGGGGCCACCAAAAGGATCGTTCAACTAGATCCAACGTCATAGTGCTATTGAAATGTCCCGCCATGTGGGTGTCGTGACAACTTTGAACGATTTGAAGACGACAGGAGCAATCAGGGAAATATACAAGCTTTTTAAAGAAAAACAAACCATCATGATATTCGAATTGTCGGTAGTCCATACCTAGTTGCTGAGACTGGGAACAGGATGCCGGAGAGGTATCAATGTGCGCCAGAATGTCTTGAGCAAAATTGTCCGTCTTCAAATTCGCATGTATGGTGTCGATAATCTGGGAATCCATTGGGGTGTGAAAAATCCGTGTTGTGTGAAATCGTGTTGGTCCCAAGATTACTTGCTTTTGATTATCGAATCTGGGATCACCAGGATGAGGTGCAAGATATGAACGCCGTGATAGTGCATCTGCCTTTCCTTGCTGCTTCCCCGGGCGATATGCGATTTTGAAATCAAAACGTGTGAGGAATTGAGCCCACCTAGCTTGCCGTCGATTTAGCACACGAGCATTCTGGAAATAAGAAAGATTCTTGTGATCACTGAAGACGATGACCTGATGTGGAGAGCCCTCCAAAAAATGCCGCCATTGCACAAATGAATCCACGATGGCTAATAACTCCTTGTCATGTATTTCATAGTTGATTTCCGCAACATCGAATTTGCGCGAATGGAAAGGCACAGGATGTAACTCTTCTTTATCTCCTTGTTGAGAAAGGATGCTACCGAGGGCGAAACCTGATGTATCGGCCTCCATGATGAATGGTTTGCTTGTATCCACATGGGCTAGAATAGGTGCTGATGTAAAGGCTGTCTTAAGATGCCGAAAAGCCATGTCTGCTTCATTAGACCAAAGAAATGCTTGTCCCTTCTTCGTAAGTTGTGTGAGAGGTAAAATAATCTTCGAGTAATCCTGTATAAATTTGCGGTAGAAGTTAGCAAAACCTAGAAAACATTGTACATCTCGTACTGACCGTGGAATTTGCCACTCTAGCACAGTTTGGACTTTAGCTAGATCCATGGAGATGCCCTTTGAGGAGATAACGTAGCCTAGAAATTCCACTTGCTTGCAGTCGAAGCTACATTTTTCTAGCTTGGCATAAAGACCATTCTCGCGGAGTCGGTTTAGTACTAATAGTACATGAGAATCGTGCTCTTCCTGGGTCTTCGAATAAATCAATAGATCATCCAGATAGATGATCAAACAGATATCCAAGAGATCTCTAAATATATCATTTGCCATGTGTTGGAAGACTGTAGGTGCATTGGTTAGACCGAACGACATAACAATATATTCGAAATGCCCATACCGCGTGCGAAAGGCGGTCTTCCATTCATCTCCCGGTCGGATCCGCACGAGGTTATACGCTCCTCGTAGATCGATTTTTGTAAAGAACTTGGCACCATTAACTCGCTCTAAAAGACTTGATATAAGAGGAAGTGCATACCTATTCCGGATGGTGACCTTATTTAAGCCGCGGTAATCAACGACAAGACGAAGTGAACCATCTTTCTTCTTGACAAAGAAGATGGGTGCTCCGGTTGGAGATTTCGAATGACGAATAAAACCGCTTGCCAAGTTCTTCTCTATGTAGGCTCGAAGGACTTCTAACTCGGTGGGTGACAAGTTGTAGATTCGTCCCCATGGTGGCTCTGGTCCTGGTTGTAAATCGATGGGACAATCGTAGGGACGATGATGAGGAAGAGTATTGTCTTTTACCTTGTCAAATACGTCGGCATAAGGATGATATTTCGCCGAAAGGTGCACTGATCTTACTATTGAAGAAGAACTCATGTTGATCGTGGTCTCTAATAACCTTCGACAGTGGCTCGTGGACAAGGGTCTGCAAGGCTATTTCAAAGTCGCAGATGCAGATACTCACCCAAGAGCTACTAAATCCTCCAACGAATTGACGTGGCGAAGATTACAAATAAACAAGTACGTCACATTTTGAATCTAAAAAGGGAAGGGTTTCTGGCAGTTCAGAAGATGGACAAGCAGATGTTGCGGTCGTATTTCGGTGAATACTCCCCGTCGGCAAAAGCCTATCAGACATATGGAGGGGAAGATAAATTCTTTCAAAAAGTGGAAAAATTCTTACTAAAGGTAGGATTCGTTAGCCCCAGGTTTTACTGCATGCCGAAAAAGCGGGTAGGCTTTATTATCACCACTTATGAAGGAGAAAAATTTGATTGGGGATTATTGACGGCAGAAGCTCTAAAAGAGCAAGTGTTGGGGGCTGCAAATAGGCAAGCCGATGAAGCCGATTTTTGCACGGTGGTAGTTGGTGCTATTTCTAACACCTACTTCGGAAAACCAACAGGAGGAACAAAGACAGACAAGGCCATGACCAACTCCCAGAGCCAAAAGGCAAGTACAGCGAGAGGAATGGCAAGAAGGAGGATCGACATAGGTCAATGAGATTCAGTCGGAACTAGTCCGACAACAATCGGAAGCTACATAGGTACCGGAGGCAACACAGACTGCGATGCAAACCTCTATGCCTCTTCTAGCCTCACCACCAACTTACCAACCCAACCCAACACCAATCAACACTGAATCGGAGCAACCAATGCAAGCACAACAACAAGTTCCGCTCCCTACTGAGGAAAGATCGTATCAAGTCAAGCATAGGTCACAACGATTTCCGCAGGCGTAGCAAGGCGAACCTACATAGAAAAAGCAAAGAACGGTGGAGCAAGTTTCAAAACCAGCAACTCAGATTAATCCAAATGATACAAGCAGAATTCAAGAAGGCCAAACATCAGTAACAACAATATGGGAAGCAACAGGCTTTTCCGACATTCCTCTAGTAGCCATTCTACAATTTGGTACATCTTATGATTTAGTAGAATGGTTAGGACGCAGGTTACAGGAGGTGTCCGAAAGAATGGCACGGGAGCATCAGGATAATATAATGATTCAAAAATCCTTAAGTGGAGCTGTCGAGCCAGAAGAACAACGGGAGGTTGAAAGGATCAAAAATAAGGGGGAAGCGATACAAATACCTCCCTTGCATGAGGCACTGGTGGAAGTGCACAAGGAATATGAATGAGCAAGCAGAGCAGCCAAAGATATGGCTGATTTATACAAAAAATCAATGGCAGCGTCGGAAGTTTTGAATGAGAAATATACAAGTACGCAGGCTGAAAAAGAAGAACTGTTGGAGAAATGTTGGCCGACTGAAGAAAAACTAAAGAAAGCCGAAGAAGAATTATTAACACGCCAACAACCAAACAGGCTTTCCAACTCTAAGCAGGAATTGAAACAAAGATTGCAAGAAGCAGAAGCATCTACTCGATCTGCAAGAACACGAGCAGAAGAAGCACCCACGCAAGGGACAAAAAGATAGTTCAGATAGGCTACTTCTAGCTAAAACAGAAGTTGGAAAATGATTAGATGCAAAAGATGCAGCGATACAGAAGCTCAAACGATTATTGGCACAACAACAAGAGGAGAAAAGGCAAAATGAGGAGCAGATACTGGAATTAGAAGAATATGTGCCAGGAGGATTATTTTGCTGACCAGATGGTGGAAGTAGAGCTTAAAAGTACAGTTGTACAAGAGGCACATGAAGACGACAAGAGACAATGGGAATTGACGAATTCTGAATTAATAAATCATTGAACAAAACTCGAAGATCAGTATGAAAGGCAAAGATTGGACCTGTTGGTCGTAGAGGCCAAGCTCATGCAAGCGGAAGGATTGGCAACTACACAAATAACAGATTTACGCAAGCAACTAGTAGAAGCACAATACAGGGCAAGTATGGATGAAGAAAAAATTAAGGCAATACTGAAACGCCATAGAATCAACACTTTGAAGTTAGTATCTGATTCTTTGGACAAAGGGTGGAAAACATGGTCGAAACAGGCAGCCGAACTTCAACTATTAAGAGCTGACAGGGACAACCGGAAAACACAAAGAACCAGATTTTTCAAACTAACGGATGAGGCAATTTCAACAGTACATGAAGAAATTGCTCGTGACTTGTATGATATGATAGCAACACATCAAGAAGAAATAAGCCAACTTATGCAAGAATTTGATAAGCACGAAATTGACACCTCTGTGCAATTAGATGGGTATGAACAAGGAAGACAAAGTCAAACACCTGAGCTTGGTGCCACAACATCCTGACAACTACCAACCACAACCCACACCACTGATCCAGAAGAAGCTGAGGAAGAAGAAACTAATAAAATGGACTCCAAAGAAGATGAAGTAGAACCATCATTGTTTGACATTTTCTAGGATGATGCAGAAGAAGAGGACGAGCCTCGATCCGACCAACAAGAGTAATCTGTCGCCATGGGTTCGACTGGGCAAAGCCCTAGCCCATGGGCGTGCCAAGTGTTACCCGGACAAGGGGCGGTCAAACAAGTGTAGAAGCGTCCAGAGTCGGGGTCGGATCGACCACGAGGATCGATGAGTCAGCAATTTTCTGAAATAATAAATTACCAAATATTAAGCTAGTTATAAGTTGTGTAGTTCTTGCCGGTAAGGAAATATGTATTTCTTGCTGAGAAAGCCTTTATGGTTACCTATAAAAGGAACCGAAGGCATTGTAAAAAGGTCATCTATTTTTAGTTAATATAGTTTTGTTAGTTGTAGAACTCTGAGCACTTGTCAACATTTTATAAATCTATATGTTGTTCTGCTATATCTATACTAACTAACAGAACCGATCACGATACATAATATCGTATCGTAGTACATTCACACTCTTCACTTCTAATCCATTCACACTCTTCACTTCTCTGATAGAACTTTTGGATTATAACGCTCATATATATTGGGTTTTCTGTGACGAAGTTGAGTGTTGACCAAACAACACAAAACAAGGATGTAGTCGTAGTATAGTGGTGAGTATTCTTGCCTGTCACACGGGTGACCCGTGTTCGATCCCTGATAATGGCGCGAAGGGCGGAGCAAATCCGATGTCATCTCCTAGGGCACTACTGTCGAGAATACCCCACCGCCATATACCCAACGGTTTGCTCACTCTCCCAAATCCTCTACCCTTTTCGAACCCCTATACTAGCAACGAAATTGGGCCTCGTTTTCGACATTCCGGTCCATCCTCCGAACAAGTTGTATGATCGATAATTCCTTTAACAAAGGATGTCGTTGTAGTATAATGGTGAGTATTCCTACCTATCACACCGGTTGGGTCACCGGAAACGGAGCAAAGGGCCCATATTACCAAGATCTCCTCCTAGTGCACTCGCGGGTATGTGAGAACGAATTTCCTTGCAACCCCTATACTAGCAACGAAATTGGGCCTCGTTTTCGACATTCCGGTCCATCCTCCGAACAAGTTGTATGATCGATAATTCCTCTAACAAAGGATGTCGTTGTAGTATAATGGTGAGTATTCCTACCTATCACACCGGTTGGGTCACCGAAAACGGAGCAAAGCGCGGGGTGAATCGGATGTCATCTGCTCGTGCATTGTTGCCGAGAATCCGACAACGCCATATGCTCAATGCTTTGCTCGTTCCCTCAGATCCTCTACCCCTTCCAAACCCTAGGATCCCGCACTGCTATGTGCTCAATGCTTTGCACGATCCCTCGAATCCAGTACCCCTTTCGAGGTACAATGGGTTCTCCTCAACACAGGGCGCTATTTACCATTAGCTCGTCCGAGTGCACTTGTGGGTATTCCCGCCCATACGAGACGAATTTCGTTGCATCACTTGTACTAGAGACGACATCGGACTTCGTTTTCGACCTTCCAGGTACAATGGGTTCTCCTCAAGGCAGGGCACTATTTACCATGATCTCGTCCGAGTGTACTCGTGGGTATTCCCGCTCATACGAGGACGAATTTCGTTGCATCACCTGTACTAGAAACGACATCAGGCTTCGTTTTCGACCTTCCAAGTACAATGGGTCCTCCTCAAGGCAGGGCGCTATTTACCATGATCTAGTCCGAGTGCACTCACGGGTATTCCCTCCTATACGAATTTCCTTGCATCCTTGGTACTAACAACGAAACTGGGCTTCGTTTTTTACATTCCGGTCCTAGCTCAGAACAAGTTGTATGATGGATACTTTCTCCAACACGTGGATGTCATTGTAGTATAATGATGAGTATTCCCGCCTGTCACGTGGGTGACCCGGGTTCAATTCCCGGGAACGGCGCGAAGGCCAAGTTGAATCTGATGTCATCTACTCGAATGTTGCGGCCTAGCATCCCACACTACCAATGCTTTACTCACAACCCTGGATCCTCTACCCCTTTTGAACCCTTGGGGAGTACAGTGGGTCCTCTACGAGGCAGGGCCCTTATTACCATGATCTCATCCGAGTGCACTCGTAGGTATTCCCTCCTATGTGTTGGGAGACAGGTCCCTCCGAATGAGAAGGGAGAAGAACAGTGCCGATGAACAAACTCGGTCGAGGCCGAATCCAGATAACGAGTACCCGGCTACGGAGAGCCGGATGATAGAGACCCGGTGAAGACCGGATGAGGAGTACCCGACTACGGAGAGCCGGATGGTACAGACCCGGTGAAGACCAGATGAGGAGTACCCGGCTACGGAGAGCCGGATGGTACAAACTTGGTGAAGACCGGATGATGAGTACCCGGCTACGGAGAGCCGGATGGTACAGACCCGGTGAGAACCGGATGAGGAGTACTCGGCTATGGAGAGCCGGATGGTGCAGACCCGGTGAGAACTGGATGAAGAAACATATTCGTAAATATGTTTTATGAGAGTCCATCATGGCTATATTTGTAAATAGCCGAAAAGTCATATTAGTATAAAAATGACTTAGGGCAAACTTTTAGTTGTAGTTGTCATTCTTGTTTTGCACGAGATTAGTGCGCGTAATAGTGTACAGAGAGAGAGAGAGAGAGATAGAGGTCGTTGTCTCAGTTGTAACTGCCGGCTGTGGCGAAGATTGTGAGCACGAGGTCGTTGCCTCCTTGAACTCATTGTTGTACATTCTTACATAGTGACAGTTTGTAGCCTGTGGGCTGCCGTGGTTTTTTCCCTAGGTTGGGGTTTTCCACGTAAACCTCCTGTGTACTCTTCTCTTCTTTGTGTCGTTTATTATTTCCTGTTTTCTGTGTATGATTCTAAGCTCGGTTGTGGCCGAGCGTTGTGGATAAGGAGCATTGAGTTCCCGTCAAGTGGTATCAGAGTGAAACGACACAGAAAATGGACGAATCATTTGGCGGCATGTTCAAGCTCACCGGCTCCAACTATTCAATGTGGAAGTCGAAGATGAGGGACATGCTCGTGGTTAAAGACCTCTGGCTGCCGGTTCAGTTCGGGGACAAGAGACCGGACAAAATCAATGCCGCGATATGGGAGGTGATGGACATGAAGACAACGGCGTACATACGGTGCTTCATCGACATGAGCCTGCACAACAACTTCAATGAAGAGAGCAAGGCTCATGAGCTCTGGGAGAAGATCAGCATAATGTTTCAAAACAAAAATGTTGTTAATCAGGTTTCGGTATTCTGGAATCTAGTAAGAATACAGTACCAAGATGGCTCCAGCATGGCGGAGCACATGAATGCCTTCCATGGGCTGATACACCAGGCAACATCATTGGAAGTACCTCTCGCCGACGAGGTACTAGCACTACTCCTGCTCGGTTCCCTCCCGAATAGCTGGGAGACGTTGGTCGTCACTTTCGGCAACGCCGGGCCGGAAGGAAAACGGTTATTCCTAGCAAGACTGAAGTTGAGCTTGCTGGATGAGGAGGCGCGTCGGAAAGATAAGGATACGAGCTCCGACTCCAAAGCGCTCCTTACCGAATCGGAACGCGGAAGACACAGAAACCGTAGTCCCCAGAACCGGGAGAAGTCGGGGACACGGTCAAAGTCAAGGGGGAGGCCTACTTGCTTCTATTGTAGCAAGTCGGGACACTTCGAGAAGAACTGTCGGCACTTCCGTAAAGCCAAGGAAACCAACGGCACCGATTCGAAGCGGACACCGGACTGGAATGGTAAAGACCGTAGGGGACCGGACCGGAAGGGAACGACGGCAATCGCGGCAAGTGAAGAGGAGTTGATGCTCATCACCGAGGAGAGTGAGATAAACCTTGCTGGTGACGAGATGACCTGGGTGGTAGACTCTGGAGCGTCGTTCCACCTTACCCCGAACCGGAAATGCTTCTCTTCCTACTCAGCCGGTGATCACAGTTGTGTCCGGATGGGGAATGAAGGTACATGCCAAATTGTCGGCATAGAAGACGTGTGGCTGTCGACACCAACCGGATGCAAGTTGCTGCTGAAGGATGTCCGACATGTTTCGGAGGTTCGATTAAACCTGATATCAGCCGGTTGGCTAGATGATGAGGGCTACACGGGTAGCATCCGGAACGGTGTCATGAAGTTCAGCAAAGGGAGCCTGATTGTGGCTCGGGCCCGGAAGGTAAACACTCTGTACCTGATGAATGCCCGGTTATGTCCAGAAGAAGTGAACGTGGCATCCGACACTGCTGGTGAGCTATGGCACAAGAGGCTGTGTCATATGAGCGAGAAGGGGATGAAGAGGCTTGCAGATGAACCGGACCATAATGGAGAGGGTCTGGAGTATGCTAGCGCATGCAAAACTACCCAAGAAGTTTTGGGCTGAGGCATTGTCGACGGCGACATACGTGATAAATAGATCACCCTCAGTACCTTTGGACGGAGACACGCCACAGAGAGTTTGGACCGGTAAGGAAGTGTCCTACCGGCATCTGAAGGTGTTCGGGTGTCTCGCGTACGTGCATGTAGCTAAGAACCGGAGAGGAAAGTTAGATCCAAAGACCCGGCCATGCATATTCCTCGGTTACGGCGACGATGAGTTCGGCTACCGAGTGTGGGACCCGGTCGACAAGAAGGTATTCCGGAGTCGAGATATTATCTTCATGGAGAACAAGACGCTCGCCGACTGGGAGTTGGATAGACTCTACAATGAACAATCCCAACTAGCAAGAGACCGGTTAGCACTCGAGGAGCCAGCCGGTTACGGTGAGGATATCGAACCGGAAGAAGAAGAAGTAGAGGAAGCTGAAACCGGAAACGGCCAACACCCCGATTCAGATTCGGATGAAGAGCAAATGGAGGAGCCGGTTACCGAAGCCCGAAGACGAAGATATCCTCTCAGACAGAGAAGGGCCCCCCAGAGATTTCCGGATGCAGAGCATGTTCTGCTGACCGATGAGGGGGAGCCGGAAAGCTTCGAAGAAGCGAAGGATGACACCCACAACCGAAAATGGTTAAGTGCCATGCAGGACAAGATGGATTCCCTGCATGAGAACCATACGTACGAATTGGTGGAGTTGCCGAAAGGAAAGCGGGCACTCCGAAACAAGTGGGTGTACAAGTTGAAACCGGGAGATGCCGGCAACCCCTCGAGATACGAAGCCAGGATCGTGGTGAAGGGGTTCCAGTAGAAGAAGGGCGTGAACTTCGATGAGATATTTGCCCCGGTAGTAAAGATGACCTCCATCCGGATGGTGCTGAGTATAGCGGCAAGCATGGACCTCGAGGTAGAGCAGCTAGACGTGAAGACGACATTCCTTCAATGGTGACCTCGAAGAGGAAATCTACATGCAGCAACCGGAAGGATTCGTGGAGAAAGGGAAGGAGCACTTGGTTTGCCGGTTGAAGAAGAGCCTCTACGGGTTGAAGCAGGCCCCCCGGCAATGGTACCGGAAGTTCAACTCCTTCATGACCGATCAAGGGTACCACAAGACACAGGCTGATCACTGCGTGTTTGTGAAGAAGTTCGAAGGAGGCAACTTCCTGATACTCCTTCTGTACGTGGACGACATGTTGATCGTCGGACGGGACCTAGTCAAAATATGGATGCTGAAGAAGGCTCTCAACTGGACCTTCTCAATGAAAGACTTGGGCCCGGCAAGACAGATGCTGGGGATGCACATCATTCAGGACCGGTCAGCGAAGCAATTATGGCTGTCATAGGAGAAGTACGTGACAAGGGTGCTTCACCGGTTGAACATGTCAGATGTGAAACCGGTCGGATCGACACTTCCGGCAAACTGCAGGCTATCCGGTAAAAGCAAAGCCCGAAGACGAAAGCAGAGAAGGCGGATATGATGAAGATTCCATATGCCTCTGCCGTCGGGAGCTTGATGTACGCAATTGTGTGTACCCGACCGGATATAGGATACGCAGTCAGAGTGGTGAGCCGGTTTATGAGCAATCCCGGCAAGGAGCACTGGAACACGGTCAAATGGATACTGTGGTATTTGAAGGGCACTTCAAATATGTGTCTCCGATTCGGCTCCGGGAAAACTCAACTTGACGGTTTCACCGATTCGGACATGTCGGCTGATGTGGATACCAGCCGGTCTACATCCGGGTATGTAATGACATATGCAGGGGGAGCTGTTTCGTGGCAGTCGAGGCTGCAGAAGACGGTTGCGTTGTCAACCATGGAGGCGGAGTACATGGCGGCTGTGGAAGCCGGCAAGGAAATATTCTGGATGAAGGACTTCATCGGAGAGCTCGGTATCCGGCAAGATGAATATCGGCTCTATTGCGACAGTCAAAGTGCCATCCACCTTGCTAAGAATGCGGCCTACCATTCCCGGACGAAGCATATCCAGCGAAGGTATCACTAGATCCGGGAAAGAGTAGATGACCAGGAGTTTGCGCTGACGAAGATCCACACGACCGAGAACGGGTCAGATATGCTGACCAAAGTGTTGATACCCAACAAGCTGGATGCATGCCGGAGGAGGATCGGACTGGTAAGACACCCCATGCCGGAGTGAAGGGGGAGTTTGTTAGCAAACAGGTCCCTCCGGATGGGAAGGGAGAAGAACAGTGCCGATGAACAAACTCGGCCGAGGCCGAATCTAGATGACGAGTACTCGGCTACGGACAACGGGATGATACAGACCCGGTGAAGACTAGATGAGGAGTACCCAGCTACGGAGAGCCGGATGGTACAGACCCGGTGAAGACCAGATGAGGAGTACCCGGCTACAGAGAGTCGGATGGTACAAACCCGGTGAAGACCGGATGAGGAGTACCCGGCTACGGAGAGCCGGATGGTACAGACCCGGTGAAGACCGGATGAGGAGTACCTGGCTACGGAGAGCCGGATGGTACAGACCCGGTGAGAACCGGATGAGGAGTACTCGGCTACGGAGAGCCGGATGGTGCAGACCCGGTGAGATCCGGATGAAGAGACATATTCGTAAATATGTTTTCTGAGAGTCCATCATGGCTATATTTGTAAGTAGCCGAAAAGTCATATTAGTATAAAAATGACTTAGGGCAAACTTTTAGTAGTACAGTTGTCATTCTTGTTGTGCACGAGATTAGTGCGCGTAATAGTGTACAGAAAGAGAGAGAGAGAGAGAGATAGAGGTCGTTGCCTCAGTTGTAACCGCCGCCTGTGGCGAAGATTGTGAGCACAAGGTTGTTGCCTCCGTGAACTCACTGTTGTATATTCTTACATAGTGACAGTTTGTAGCCTGTGGGTTGCCGTGGTTTTTTCCCTAGGTTGGGGTTTTCCACGTAAACCTCTTGTGTACTCTTCTCTTTTTTGTGTCGTTTATTATTTCCCGTTTTATGTGTATGATTCTAAGCTCGGTTGTGGCCGAGCATTGTGGATAAGGAGCGTTGAGTTCCCGTCACTATGCAAGGACGAATTTCGTCACATCCCCTACCAGTTCTATGGTCAATACTTCCACACGAGGATGTCGTGGTAGTATAATGGTGAGTATTCCTGCTTGTCACTCAGGTGACCTGTGTTTGATTCTCAACAACCACACGAAGGTCGGGGTGAATTCCATGTAATCTCCTAGGGCATTGCCTCCTAGGATCCCTCACCGAGCGCCATGTGCTTTATGTTTTTCTCGTAAAAATTGATCCTCTATCCCTTTGGAAGTCTTCTGGGGTACAACAACTCGTTCGCGAGGCAGGGCGTATATTACCGTGATCTCATCTAAATGGAGTTGCATGTATTCCCATCCATACGCGGAGGAATTTCGTCGCATCCCCTGTACTAGCGAACATGTTGGGCCTTCTCTTTGACCTTCCTATCCATGGTTCAAGTCGTACGGTGGATACTTCTAACATGAGGATGTCGTTGTAGCATAGTGGTGAGTATTCCCACTTGTCACGCAGGTGACCCAGGTTCAATCCTCGGCAAAGGCCTAGACGGCTATTTCGGGTCGAGTTCGATGTCATCTCCTAGGGCATTGCCACCTTCGATCCCGCCCCGCCATGTGTTGAATGTTTTGCTCGCTCCCGCGGATCCTCTATCCCTTTCGAAGCCTTCTGAGGTACAATGGCTCATCCGCGAGGCATGGTGCATATTACCATGATCCCGTCTGAGTGCAGTCACGGGTATTCCCGCCCATACGCAGACGAATTTTGTCGCATCCCTTGTATGGTCCATTTTCGACCTTCCTATCCATGGTCCGAAGAAGTTGTATGCTGATGACATCGGGCCTCATTTTCGACCTTCCTATCCATGGTCCGAAGAAGTTGTATGCTGATGACATCGGGCCTCATTTTCGACCTTCGTTGTATTATACGTGGGTGACCCGGGTTCGATCCCCGACAAAGGTGTGAAGGGCATGTCGAAGACGATGTCATCTCCTAGAGCCATGCCGACTAGGATCCCGCACCACCATGTGATCAATGCTTTGCTCGAGCATTGCCGTTGAGGATTCCGCACCGTTGTATGCTCAATGCTTTGCTCGCTCCTCCGGATTCTCTATACCCCTTTCAAACCCTTCTGGGGTACATTGGGTCGTCCGCGAGGCACGACCCATATTACCATGATCTCGTCCGAGTGCACTCACGGGTATTGTCGTTCATACGCGGACGAACTTCGTCGCTTCCTGTATATTGAAGACGAAACCAAGCCTCGTTTTCGACATTCCGGTTCATGATCCGAACGAGTAGTATAGAGGATACTTCCTCCAAGACCAGGATCTTGTTGTAGTATAGTGGTGAGTTTTCCCACTTGTCACGAGGGTGACCCGGGTTCCCGCACCGCCATATGCTGAATGCTTTGCTCACTCCCCCGGATCTTCTACCCCTTTCAAACCCTTGGAGGGCTACAGTGGGTCGTCCGCAAGGTAGGGTCCATATTACCATGATGTCATCCGAGTGCCCTCACGGGTATTCCTGTTTATACGCGGACGAACTTCGTCGTATCCCGTGTATTGGCGACGAAACCGGGGCTGGTTTTCGACATTCCGGTGCATGCTCCAAACAGATTGTATGATGGATACGTCCTCCAACATCATGATGACGTTGTAGTATAGTGGTGACTATTCTTGCCTGTAATGCAGGTGACCCGGGTTTGATCCTAGGCAACAACTCGAAGGGCGGGACGAATGTGATGTCATCTCCTAGGGCATTGTGGACGAGGATCCCACACCATCGTATGCTCAATGCTTCGCTCGCTCCTCCAAATTACTCTACCCCTTTCGAACCCTTTGGGGGGTACAATGCGTCGTTCGCTAGGAGGGCCCATATTACCATGATCTCGTCCAAGTGCACTCGCAGGTATTCCCGTTCATACATGGACAAACTTCGTCACATCCTGGTATTGGTGACGAAACCGGGCCTCGTTTTCTACACTATGGTCCATGGTCTGAACAAGTAGTACGGAGGATACTTCCTCCAACACCAGGATGTCGTTGTAGTGTAGTGATGAGTTTTCCTGCTTGTCACGCGGGTGACCTTGGTTCCCACACCGCCATATGCTCAATGCTTTGCTCGCTCCCCCTGATCCTCTACCCCGTTCAAACCCTTGTGTGGTAGACTTGGTTGTCCGTGAGGTAGCACGCATATTACCATGATCTCCTCCAAGTGCAGTTGCGGGTATTCCTGCCCATACGCGGACGAATTTTGGTGCATCTCTTGTACTCGCGATGAAACCGAGCTTCGTTTTTGACATTCCAGTCCATGCTCTGAATGAGTTGTACGATGGATACTTCCTCTAACACAAGGATGTCGTTGTAGTATAGTAGGAAGTATCTTGCTTGTCACGCGGGTGACCCGGGTTCGATCTCTAGCAACGACGCGAAGGGCAGGGCAAATCTAATGTTATCTCCTAGGATCCCGGACCATCGTATGCTCAATGCTTTGTTCGCTCCTACGGATTCTCTACCCTTTTCGAGCCCTTCTGGGTCGTCCGCGACGCGACGGAGGGTTGATATTTACCATGATCTCGTCCGAGGGTACTCCCGGATATTCCCGTTCATATGCAGAAGAACTTCTTCGCATCCTGTGTATTGGTGGCAAAACCGGGCCTCGTTGTCGACATTCCGGTCCATGCTCCGAACGAGTAGTACAGAGGACACTTCGTCGAACACTAGGTGAGTATTCACGCTTATCACGCGGGTGAGCCGTGTTGAGCATCCACGCCTTTCGAACCCTTGTGGGGTACAATGGGTTGTCTGTGAAGCAAGGCCCATATTACCATGATCTCGTCAGAATGCACTCACGGGTATTCCCGTTCATACGCAAACTAACTTCGTCGCATCCCGTTTATTGGCGATGAAACCGGGCCTCGTTTTCGACATTACGGTCCATAGTCCAAATGAGTAGTATGGAGGATACTTCCTCCAACACCAGGATGTCGTTGTAGTATAGTGGTGAGTTTTCCCGCTTGTCACGCAGGTGACCCGGGTTCCTGCACCGCCATATGCTCAATGCTTTGCTTGCTCCCTCGGATCCTCTACCCCGCTCGAACACTTGTGGGATGCAGTGGGTCGTTCGTGAGGTAGGGCGCATATTACCATGATATTGTCTGAGTGCACTCATGGGTATTCCTGCCCATACGCGGACGAATTTTGTCGCATCCTGTGTACTGGGGACGAAATCGGGCCTCATTTTTGACATTCTGGTCCCTACTGCGAACGAGTTCTATAATGGATAGCTCCTCTAACATGAGGATGTCGTTAGAGTATAGTGGTGAGTATTCTTGCCTGTCACGCGGGTGACCTGGGTTCGATCCTCGACAACAGCGCGAAGGGCGGGTCAAATCCGATTTCATCTCCTAGGGCATTGCTATCGAGGATCCTGCACCGCCATATGCTCAATGCTTTGCTCACTCCCTCAGATATTCTACCCCTCTCGAACCCTTGGTACAGTGGGTTGTTTGTGAGGCAAGGGTCATTTTACCATGATCTCGTATGAGTGTAGTCACGACTATTCCCACCTATACACCTATGACTTTCATCGCATCCCGTGTATTGGCAACTATATCGTGTAGAGGGTTTGTTAGGTGTGTGCGTATGCAAAAGCGTATGAGAATCTGTTTGTGTACTTGGAAAACAACACAGAAAAAGAGGAAGGCAGAAACTTATAGAGAAACAAGCTTTAATGGAAAGAACACGTTCGCTTTCACAAGTGGAAGTATCGCGCATAAATGGAAGGATAAGAAAAAATTTGGTTGATTTTAGGGCTTTTTCAATGATTTTACAAAACACATTGATACCAATATCATACATGTTCAAACATACTATGAAAAAGGTTAAAAATCCACTATTTTCATGATTTAAAAGTAACTAAAAAAAGAGGAATTTCAAAAAGTTACATTCTCAATTTATATCACAAACTTTATAACGAATGTTATTTTATAAGAAACAATTTTCTAGAAATCATAAGAATTCAAAACACATGCTTTTATATTACGCGATTTGTTACAAGTGGAATGTATTTACACTTAATAGCCAAAAATACATTCATGATCATTCCTTTACGCAGAATCACTACTATAACTAATATACAATGACGATTCCTTCTCGTCATCCTCAGATGTACCAATCAGTGCATTATCTTCGTCATAAACCAAATGGTTTGACTCTAGATTATATGTAGCATATCTCGTTTGGCTTTGACTCGAGCCACCTTGTAGACCTGGTAATTTTTCTTTTATTATATCTATTGTTGACTTCCTTAATTGTCCGGCTTTTGTAAGTGTGAAGTCGTACACGATGATATCCACATTAAAGATATCATGGGTAGAGGTGTTACGAATGTTTCGCTTCCTCTTCCTACCTCCCCTTCTTGTTGGGCATTCAATCATCTCCAATGTATACTTACCTGTAAAAGCATTTGCACTTCTAGTGTTGTACCAATGAACGTTTATAGACTTGATAGTGTTTTCTATTTCATGCATTAACACTTCTAGAATTTTACCAACCCAAAATTCGTGGCCATGTGAATTCTCATCAGCTGGCGTTGCAATCAACATCCCCGTCGTGAGCTCTTGCAAATTGCCTTGCCATCTAGCTTCGGTTGCTTTGGTCATCCTTGGTCCCACATAAATGTCTCTTTGTTGTCGATGGACCAAACTATCATTAATCACATTTGCTGGTTGCTCCAGAGTTCTATTTACATGATCGTGTTGCAGCGACCATGTGAATGGCATTTCCAAATTCCAATTATCACCAAATACACAATTGTCTATAATTCCTTTCTGACCAATATAAAATACATCCCACCATGATGTGTCTTGTTGTGCGGCATATTTCATGGCAGCCTCAATATGCTTTCTTTTTTCTTCTAAGGCTTGGAGCCATAACTATTTTTGTTCCGATACCAAGTCACTCTGCAACTGTCCTTTCTTCTCAATTGGCATTTGCTTAGCTCCATGGACAATTGTACTCGGCATACAAAGTAATAACTGGCAACCACCTTCAGGTTCCCATGTTGTAGAAGATGAATATTGTTTAGCATACAGAAGTGTAGAACCACTTATTTCATTTTTCTTTATCGTAAAAATGTGATTGAAGCTTATATTGTTTAATTGGGCAAGCACTTTAACATTCCCAACACCCCCATCTAATATATATCTCTTAAAGTCATATACCTCCTTCAAGTGTAACACTTTTGGGCATGGTGTATATGCATCACAAATGACATCAAATAGTTTAGGTAATGTGAAAGCATCATGCCGAGACAACTGTCTAGAGAATGTGCTAAACATCTGATCTATATGATCATGTGTGTGGCCAACCAAAAGAAAATTGACTTTCACTTTCCTAAACAATCCTTGGCTGACCAACATACTTAGATAGCCAAACACATTTGAATTTTTGTTCTCTCTAGCAGTATTGTCCAATTGAATGTATAGAACAGGGGGGAAAGGTTGGCCCCAAGACATCAAAACTCGGTGAATCACTGTAACTATTAGGTTAGGGTCATTGTGAACATTGGGGTATGTAATGAAGACGTGAGGTCCAACAGACCTAATATAAGCCAAGCATCCCACCAAGTGCATTTGAACAAGGCACTCATCATTGACATCTTTGGGGAGCCTCCACATATGTGACAAACACGTCTTCTTCTGGTCCATGCCATCTATCATTAAGCACATGTATTGTTCGGGCCTCTTCAAACACTTCTCTCTATGATGCATCGCCTTCTTTCGTTCTAACGATTGTGCCTCTCGATGCTCTTGTAGTAACTTCTTACTCATATCCTTTTCCATTGATGTCTTTGCATCTTTAGCCAAACTTTTAAGATTTGCACAAATGGAGCAATACCCATGCGTACTTTACGTGGAATGATAACATTTGAAAACTGAGCTCTCCATAATCTTGTGAATTGGCTATATGTGACCGACTTATTACGTGAGCCCACCATATCAGATCGATAGACATCATAAACTTCCCTACGTGTGTAATTATCAAAAAGGTGCATCCTACCTGTAGTGGGCATAACTTCACAATTTAACTCAAAGTAAGTTTTGATCCAACCAATAGCATGTCTTCCAATTGCACCTTGACGGGAACTACAAGCTCCCTATACGCAACGCTCGGCCACAACCGAGCTTAGAATCATACACAGAAAACGGGAAATAGAATGCACGACACGAAGAAGAGAAGAGTACACAGGATGTTTACGTGGAAAACCAAAACTAAGGGAAAAACCACGGCAGCCCACAGGCTGCAAACTATCACTATGTTAGAATGTACAACAGTGAGTTCACGGAGGCAACGACCTCGTGCTCACGACCTTCGCCACAGGCGGCGGTTACAACAAAGGCAACGACCTCTTCCTCTCTCTCTCTCTCTCTCTTTGTACACAGTTACGCGCTCTGATCTCGCGCAGACAAGAATAACAACAACTAAAAGTTTGCCCTAAGTCATATTTATACTAATATGACTTTTCGTCTATTTACAAATATAGCCACGATGGACTCTCAGAAACATATTTACGAATATGTCTCTTCATCCGGAGAGCGCTCCTCACCGGGCCTGCATCATCCGGATCTTGCCGGGCACTCGTCATCCGGTTCTCACCGAGTCTGCACCATCCGGCTCTTCGTAGCCGGGTACTCCTCATTCGGTTCTCACCGGGCCTGCACCATCCGGCTCTTCGTAGCCGGGTACTCCTCATTCGGTTCTCACCGGGCCTGCACCATCCGGCTCTTCGTAGCCAGGTACTTCTCATCCGGTTCTCACCGGGCCTGCACCATCCGGCTCTCCGTAGCCGGGTACTCCTCATCCCATCCAGAGGGACCTGTCTCCCAACACACCTTTCATACTTAGAACCTCTTTACAATTGAGCATCTGATCCCCGCTAAGTAGACGTTGTTGTACTCTATGTAGCCGCATGTTACTAACACATCCGGAGAGCGCTCCTCACCGGGCCTGCATCATCCGGATCTTGCCAGGCACTCGTCATCCGGTTCTCACTGGGTCTGCACCATCCGGCTCTTCGTAGCCGGGTACTCCTCATCCGGTTCTCACCGGGTCTGCACCATCCGGCTCTCTGAATCCAGGTACTCCTCATCCGGTTTCTACCGGGTACGCACCATCCGGCTCTCCGTAGCCGGGTACTTCTCATCCGGTTCTCACCGGGCCTGCACCATCCGGCTCTCCGTAGCTGGGTACTCCTCATCCCATCCGGAGGGACCTGTCTCCCAACAAACTCCCCCTTCACTCCGGCATGGGATGTCTTACTAGTCCAATCCTCTTCTGGCATGCATCCAGCTTGTCGGGTATCAGCACTTTGGTCAACATATCTGACCCGTTCTCTGCCGTGTGGATCTTCCTCAGTGCGAACTCCTGGTCATCTACTCTTTCCCGGATCCAATGATACCTTCGCTGGATATGCTTCGTCCGGGAATGGTAGGCCGCATTCTTAGCAAGGTGGATGGCACTTTGACTGTCGCAATAGAGCCGGTATTCATCTTATCGGATACCGAGCTCTCCGATGAAGTCCTTCATCCATAACATTTCCTTGCCGGCTTCCACAGCCGCCATGTACTCCGCCTCCGTGGTTGACAACGCAACCGTCATCTGCAGCCTCGACTGCCACGAAACAGCTCCCCTTGCATATGTCATTACATACCCGGATGTGGACTGACTGGTATCCACATCGGCCGACATGTCCGAATCGGTGAAACCGTCAAGTTGAGGTTTTCCGGAGCCGAATCGGAGACACATATTTGAAGTGCCCTTCAAATCCCGGAGTATCCATTTGACCGCGTTCCAGTGCTCCTTGCCGGGATTGCTCATAAACCAGCTCACCACTCCGACTGCGTATCCTATATCCGGTCGGGTACACACCATTGCGTACATCAAGCTCCTGATGGTAGAGGCATATGGAATCTTCATCATATCCGCCTTCTCTACTTTCGTCTTCGGGCTTTGCTTACCGGATTAGCCTGCAGTTTGCCGGAAGTGTCGATCCGACCGGTTTTGCATCTGACATGTTGAACCGGTGCAGCACCTTTGTCACGTACTTCTCCTGTGACAACCATAATTGCTTCACTGACCGGTTCCGGATAATATGCATCCCCAGCATCTGTCTTGCCGGGCCCAAGTCTTTCATTGAGAAGGCCTAGTTGAGAGCCTTCTTCAGCATCCGTATTTTGACTTGGTCCCGTCCGACGATCAACATGTCATCCACGTACAGAAGGAGTATCGGGAAGTCGCCTCCTTCGAACTTCTTCACAAACACGTAGTGATCGGCCTGCGTCTTGTGGTACCCTTGATCGGCCATGAAGGAATCGAACTTCCGGTACCATTGCCGGGGGCCCTGCTTCAACCCGTAGAGGCTCTTCTTCAACTGGCAAACCAGGTGCTCCTTCCCTTTCTCCACGAATCCTTCTGGTTGCTGCATGTAGATCTCCTCTTCGAGGTAGCCGTGAAGGAATGCCGTCTTCACGTCCAGCTGTTCTACCTCGAGGTCCATGCTTGCCGCTATACTCAGCACCGTCCGGATGGAGGTCATCTTTACTACCGGGGCAAATATCTCATCGAAGTCCACGCCCTTCTTCTGGTGGAACCCCTTCACCACGATCCTGGATTTGTATCTCGGAGGGTTGCCGGCATCTCCCGGTTTCAACTGTTGGCCGATCAAAAGAGCAAGGACAAGTGGGAAGGCGGAGTCGGATCGGATAATAGGTTAGTAAATAATAGTAGAATTATTATTCGGAGGGACGGTTCCGGTACAGTTGTACCGATCCGGATCCGGACCGATTCGGATGTCGGTTGCCTAAGCGCACCGATTGTAACCTTGCCGGATGCCTATAAAAGGATCCGATGATTTGTAAAGGCTTTGACGGAAGTAATACAAAAGTAATTATTGCGTGTTTATCTATATCTTCGTATTGTTTACCGTCTATGCTTAATTGTAATCATCTTACGCGTGTAACCTAGCATCCAATCCTTACCACCCCTTTGGAGAAGTGTCGGATAGACACCTGTGTTGAGGCTAGTCCGGCCAGGCAGACAACACTATTTTGGCAACCACGATTCCTGCAAAGTGCAGAGGACAACCGGGGGATGGATGTCTAGACCAAACGACGACCACATCACCGAATGAGGGAGACGATACACCGAACGCGAGCAACGACGGGAAGCCCTGCAGCAAGCCGTCGACGAGATCCGGCGGGATCGGTCATTCTCCAAAACTCTTCGGAGAGTTGCAGAAGAAGCACTGCAGTTCCGGGTTCTGCAAATCCCCGACGAAGGCAGTAGCATAACAAGCCTGCAAGAGGCGGAAACGATACTATAGACGCTCGCCGGGGGCGACGGGGACTCGAAAGCATTCGCAACACTTGAGGCGGAGTCGGAAAGCGACGGAAGCGTTGCGTCCCGGTATAAAAGCAGCCACGACACACCAAACGACCGGGGGAAAGAGGGGTCGGAAGACTCAGTAACACCGGAGCTAGAGGAAGAAATAACCTTGGAGTTCGGTGACCGGCAATCGCCGAGGGAGGCTGACGAGATACCGACAACACCCGCGAAGGAACCGAAGGAGCGGATACTGACAACACCCGCGGAGGAACCAAAGGACCGGAAACCGGCAACACCCGCGGAGGAACTGAAGGAGCGGATACCGGCACCAACCGCGGAGGAACCAAAGGTTCTCACACCGACACCAACAGCGGACAGAGAGCGGAGAAGGCAGGAGAGTCAGTTGGACGACACGATGCCATACCCATACCCAAAGTACCGGGATGAGCCCGACGCGGAGGCACACGTGTACGCATTCCTCCAAATATGGGAAGCCAACCATGTCTCCCAAAGACTGACGGAGCCCGAAGCCGAACGATCCAAAGTCGCCGAATTCGGCATGACCTTAGAAGGACCGGCGGCGCGATGGCACGCAAAGCACTTACCGGGCAGCTTTTCCACATTCGATGCCTTGAAGGCTAGATTCCTCAGGCTTTTTCACAGACAAGTTGAGCAAAGGGAATTGGTCGGGCAGTTCTACACCACCCGGCAAGAAGAGAACGAGACTGTGCCACAATTCATCATTCGGTTTCAGACCCTGCACAGCCAACTGACGAGAGCACCACCCGAAGACGAAGCCAAAGCAGTCTTTTTGGCCGCGCTGAAAGAGCCACTTCGAACAATGTGCGGAGTCCTTGATTTCCACACTAGCACAATGGACCAAGTTATTGATCGGGTCTTAGAAATGGACAAGACTAGTTCCTTCCTGTCGATGGGGATGTTACACCGGGCACTCCCAAAGGAGGAAGACCTGAGGTTCCGACAGGCCTTACAATACACAACATGCCTAAATTCGGGCCACTCAACAATAGACTGCACCCTGCGGACACAATGTATGATCTGCAACTCTCGAGCCCATACAACGGACCGATGTGAATATAACCTGTTAAATCGGCAGGCAGCACCGGTTCGACACATAGAACCACGCAATCAGAACCCGGATGAGGA
Organism: Azolla caroliniana; assembly: GCF_043228905.1. NCBI lineage: Eukaryota > Viridiplantae > Streptophyta > Polypodiopsida > Salviniales > Salviniaceae > Azolla > Azolla caroliniana. The sequence continues at coordinate 6,677,222 of NW_028230446.1, read as the reverse complement.
TCGATTCCGGAGAGACGACCGCTACCAACGCGAACGCGGTAACAGATACACTGATAGAAGACGCGATAACTATGACCGAGAGGAGAAACGCAGAGATAGCTACCCCCGGGACCGGTACAACCGAGACGAATCCCCGGAATACGAACGACGCAGAGAAGAGAGGCGACAAGGGAACCGAAATTTCCGACGGAATCAGAAGCGTGGATTTTTCCGAAGAGATCAACGTCGGGAGGCAGCGAGGAATGACAACCCGGTATCGGTACCGGATAACCGAAAAACCGAAGACGACCGCTGAAGCATACCCACCCTCCAAACCGGGGACAAAGGAGAAACGAGCAACAGTCACAAGGTGTACTGTTAATACTGTCGTAAGGAAGGCCACTATAGCAAAACCAATGACAAGCAGCCGGCAGTGAACATGGTTACAACCGAAATAATAGAAGTACAGCAGGTCACAACCCGGTCAAAGGGAAAGACCGCCGAGTGGGAAGCCCAGGAGGCAATCAGAAAACAAGCGGCGCAATGGATCAAGGAGGCCAATGAACAGTATGCGGCAGAAGTAAGAGACCAAAATATGCCAAAAGACGAAGAAATCATACAGCCAGGAGAAAACCCGACGTGGCAAGCGCTACAGGACTGTCAAATCGTGCTGCCGTTAGCACGGCTACTACAGTTGGTGCCACGGTTTACGGCAGACTTACAGGCATCCGTGAGCAAACCGAAGCCGACACCAGCACCGGCATTCTTCTCCAACCCGGAGGAAGGACCAACGGTGGTCGATACAAGTAGCCCGGCGATCACGGCAATCGTGAAAGGAAAGGAGATTGCTGGAACGATTATTGACGGAGGCTCCGGGGTAAATGTCATCAGCCAACAGACATGCGAGAACCTGGGCATCCGGGAATGGGAACCATGCCCCTTCTGGTTACACATGGCGGATACCAGCTCAGTCCAACCGACCGGGCTTATCCGGGATTTGGAAGTAACGATCGGAGGCCACGTATTCCGGATATCGGCCGTAGTGCTGCAGCTGAATGTACAAGGCGCGTACCCCCTACTGCTAGGACGACCATGGCTACGAACGGCGCATATCAAGCAGAATTGGCAAAAGAACATGATCACATTCCGGCGAGGGAAAATAAAGGTACGAGTAACGACGCAACCATGGGTGATCACCAGTAACGAAGCAACTCCATTGTATGCGGAAAACATCAACATGTTGGAGGGATTACCGGACGAGGAAGTCGAGCGGTACCTCGAGGAACACCCACGAATCGTCCCACTATTTGAGGTGGATATCACGGCGGCAGTAGAACCGTACATTACGACGCCGGATGAACCGGACCAAGCAGCGATCCGGGAACTGCGACAAGCGCAGGAATCCCTAGAGAGGGAAATGACGATATCCCAGAGGGTAGAAGCATCCCAACTAGAGGAGGTGGACCTCGGCACAACAGACAAGCCCCGACCGGTAAATGTCGCAAAGGAATTGCCGAAGGAAGAAAAGAAGGTGTTGAGAATCGACGCTCCGATTCACCTTCACCGCTCGGCCACAACCGAGAAATCGCGAATCAATGCAGCAGAAAATAGGAAACACAGAGAAAGACACGATAACACAGGGATTAACGTGGAAAACCCTATACGGGAAAAACCACGGGAGTGCAAGACTCCAAACCAAAACTATGCACAGAGAAATATACAATGGCGAGCTGCAAGGCGACGACCTTGAGCTCGCTATCCTCGCCACAGGCGGCGGTATTACACTGAGGCGTCGACCTCTTCCTCTCTCACGCTCTATCTCTCTCACGGCTGCTCTCTCTTCACTCCTCTTGAGTGGAAAAACAGAAAAATGAGAAGGAACATAAAAACTGTTTGCCCTAAGTCATATTTATACACATATGACTTTGGGGCTATTTACAACTATAGCCTCAAGGGCCCTTAGCAAACATATTCACGGATATGTCCCCGCATCCGGATCTCTCTCCGGGTACATTCGTCGTCCGGCTCCGAAGCCGGGGTCTTCATCATCCGGCTCGTCGGCATTCATCTCCGACATCCAACCATCCTCATCTCCGACATCCAACCATCCCATCCGAAGGGACCGTAATCCCAACAAACTCCCCCTTCACTTCGGCATGGGATGTCTTTCCAATCCGATCCTCTTCCGGCATGCTTCCAGCTTGTCGGGTGTGAGCACCTTGGTCAGCATATCCGACCCGTTCTCGTCCGTGTGGACCTTCGTCAGCACGAACTCCTTGTCTTCTATTCTTTCCCGGATCCAGTGATATCTTCGCTGGATGTGCTTCGTCCGGGAGTGATAGGCCGCGTTCTTCGCAAGGTGGATTGCACTCTGACTGTCGCAGTAGAGTCGGTACTCCTCCTGCCGGATACCGAGCTCTCTAATGAAGTCCTTCATCCATATTATTTCCTTGCCGGCTTCAACAGCCGCCATGTACTCCGCCTCCGTGGTTGACAACGCAACCGTCTTCTGCAGCCTCGACTGCCATGAAACAGCTCCCCCTGCATACGTCATCACATACCCTGATGTGGACCGGCTGGTATCTGCATCAGCCGACATATCCGAATCGGTGAAGCCGTCGAGTTCGGGCTTACCGGAGCCGAATCGGAGGCACACGTTTCCTGTGCCCTTCAGGTATCGGAGTATCCACTTGGCCGCGTTCCAATGCTCTTTGCCGGGATTGCTCATGTACCGGCTCACCACTCCGACTGCATACCCTATGTCCGGTCGGGTACACACCATTGCGTACATCAAGCTCCCAACGGCAGAGGCATATGGTACTTTCATCATGTCCTCCTTCTCAGCCTTTGTCTTGGGGCTTTGCTTGCTGGACAGCTTGCAGTTTTCCGGGAGTGTTGACCCGACCGGACTTGCTTCCGACATGTTGAACCGATGAAGCACCTTTGTCACGTACTTCTCCTGTGACAGCCACAACTGCTTCTTCTTCCGGTCCCGGATGATGTGCATCCCTAGTATTTGCCTCGCCGGACCCAGGTCTTTCATTGAGAAGGTTCGGTGAAGAGCCTTCTTCAGCATCCGTATCTTGACCTGGTCTCGTCCGACGATCAACATGTCGTCCACGTACAGGAGGAGTATTAGAAAGTCTCCTCCTTCGAACTTCTTCACAAACACGCAGTGGTCGGACTGCGTTTTGAGGTACCCTTCGTCGGTCATGAAAGAGTTGAACTTCCGGTACCATTGCCGGGGAGCCTGCTTCAGTCCGTAAAGGCTCTTCTTCAACCGGCATACCAGGTGCTCCTTCCCTTTCTTCTCGAATCCTTCCGGTTGCTGCATGTAGATCTCTTCTTCGAGGTCACCGTGAAGGAATGCCGTCTTCACGTCCATCTGTTCTACCTCGAGGTCCATGCTTGCCGCTATGCTCAGCACCGTCCGGATGGAGGTCATCTTCACTACCGGGGCAAATATCTCGTCGAAGTCGACGCCCTTCTTCTGCTGAAACCCCTTCACCACGATCCTGGCTTTGTATCTCGGGGGGTTTCCGGCATCTCCCGGTTTCAGCTTGAACACCCACTTGTTTCGAAGTGCCCGCTTTCCTTTCGGCAACTCCACAAGTTCATATGTGTGGTTCTCATGCAGGGAATCCATCTCGTCCTGCATGGCACTCAACCACCTGCGGCTCTGGGTGTCATGCTTTGCTTCTTCAAAGCTCTCCGGCTCCCCCTCGTCGGTTAGCAGCACGTGCTCTGGTTCCGGAAATCTCCGGGGGGCCCTTCTCTCTCTTAGAGGATATCTCCGATCCGGAGCTTCGGTAACCGGTTCTTCCGATTCTTCTTCATCCGAATCCATTTCGGGATCGGGGCCGGTTCCGGTATCATTTTCATCTTCCTCGGCCGGTTCTGTTTCTTCACCGTCTTCGGCCGGATCCTTGAGTGCTAACCGGTCCCTTGCCGGTCGGGACTGCTCCTCGTAGAGTTTATCCTCACCGGTCGGCTTGGAGCTCTTCATCTTCTTCTCCGACTCCCAGTCGGCGAGTGTCTTGTTCTCCATGAATATGATATCACGACTCCGGAATATCTTCTTGTCGACCGGGTCCCATACTCGGTAGCCGAACTCGTCATCGCCGTAACCGAGGAATATGCATGGCCAGGTCTTTGGATCTAGCTTTCCTCTCCGGTCCTTAGCCACATGCACATATGCGAGACACCCGAACACCTTCAGATGCCGGTAGGATACTTCCCTACCGGTCCACACTCTCTACGGCGTGTCTCCGTCCAAAGGTACTGAGGGTGATCTGTTTATCACGTATGTCGCCGTCGACATTGCCTCAGCCCAAAACCCCTTGGGTAATTTCGCATGCGCCAGCATACTCCGGACCCTCTCCATTATGGTCCGGTTCATCCTCTCGGCCAGCCCGTTCAGTTCCGGCGTCTTCGGCACAGTAAACTCGAGCCGGATTCCCTTCGAGCGACAGAACTCCGCGAACTGCCCCCGGTATTCCCCTCCGTTATCCGCTCGTATCGCTTTCAGCTTCTTGCCGGATTCCCTTTCCACTCTCGCGTGGAGTTCTTTGAAGACGGACAATACTTGGTCCTTTGTCTTCAACGGTGCCGTCCACAGCTTCCGGCTGTGGTCATCAATGAATGTCACGAAGTACTGGGCTCCGCCATGTGACTTCGTTTCCACTTGACACACGTCAGTGTGCACCAGCTCCAATGGTGCGCTACGTCTCGTCGGTGGCCTTGAGTGGAAGGAGGTCCGGTTCTGCTTACCGGCCAGGCAATCGGTGCACTTCTCCAGTTGCACATGCTTCACTGGAATAAGGTTGTCCTCTGCAAGCCTCTTCATCCCCTTCTCGCTCATGTGGCACAGTCTCTTGTGCCATAGCTCACCGGCAGTGTCAGCTGCCACGTTCAGCTCCTCGGGACATAGCCGGGAATTCATCAGGTACAGTGTGTTGATCTTCCGGGCCTGAGCCACTATCAGGCTCCCTTTGCTGAACTTCATGACACCGTTCCGGATGCTACCCGTGTAGCCTTCATCGTCTAGCCTCCCGGCCGAAATCAGGTTCAATCGAACCTCCGGAACGTGTCGAACATCCTTCAGCAGCATCTTGCATCCGGTTGATGTCATCAGCCACACGTCTCCTATGCCGGCAATCCGGCACGTACCTTCATTTCCCATCCGAACACAGCCATGCTCACCGGCTGTGTAGGATGAGAAGTATCTTCTCTCCGAGGTCAGGTGGAACGATGCTCCGGAATCGACCACCCAGGTCGTCTCATCGCCGGCAATGTTTAGTTCACCTTCTTCGGTGATGAGCATGATTTCCTCTTCACTTGCCGCGAGTGCCGTCGTTCCTTTCCGGTCCTGCCCTCGCCGATCCGAACCATTCCGGTCCGTGGCTCCCCGGTAAGCACCGTTCCGATCCGAAGACTTCTTCGAATCGGTGTCGTCGGCTCCGTTGTCTTTTCGGTAATGCCGACAATTCTTTCGGAAGTGCCCCGGCTTCCCACAGTGGAAGCATGTGGGCCTTCCTCTTGACTGCGACCGGGTCCCCGACTTCTCCCGTCTTTGCGGACTCCGGTTCCGTTGTCTTCCCCGATCCGATTCGGTAAACAACATCTTCGGATCGGAGGCCGGTTCTTTATCTCTCCGACGCGCTTCTTCGTTCAAGATACTTGTCTTTACCGTTTGCAGGGACAAGTTATCTTCGGTGCAGGAGGTGCTGAGAGTCACCACCAAGTTCTCCCAGCCTTCCGGCAATGTACACATCAGAATGATGGCTTGCATTGCATCCTCCAGCGGGAACTTGATCGCTGCAAGCTGGTTCACGAATCCCATGAACGTGCTTACGTGTTCCACCATACTCTCGCCGTCTCGGTACTTGAGGTTCACTATCTTCCTCATCAGGGAGGTCCGGTTCAACGCATTTTTCCTCTCGTAGAGGCCCGACAGCTTCCGCCACATCTCATATGTGTTGGTGTCGTTCGCCACATGTTGTAGAACGCTCACGTCGACGTATTGCCGAATGGTTGCAACGGCTTTCCGGTTCAGAAGCCTCCACTCCGACTCAAGTACCCCCTTCGGTATTTCCGACCTGTCAATCGGTTCGTACAGGTCCCGAACAATCAGAAGATCCTCCATCTTGATCTTCCAGTCGGCGTAATTCTGCGCATTCAGCACCATCATCCCCGGCTGCCCGCTACTGCCGCCTTCCATTTTCTGCACTGCAGTCGCTCTGATACCAGTTTGTTGAGAATTGACGCTCCGATTCACCTTCACCGCTCGGCCACAACCGAGAAATCGCGAATCAATGCAGCAGAAAATAGGAAACACAGAGAAAGACACGATAACACAGGGATTAACGTGGAAAACCCTATACGGGAAAAACCACGGGAGTGCAAGACTCCAAACCAAAACTATGCACAGAGAAATATACAATGGCGAGCTGCAAGGCGACGACCTTGAGCTCGCTATCCTCGCCACAGGCGGCGGTATTACACTGAGGCGTCGACCTCTTCCTCTCTCACGCTCTATCTCTCTCATGGCTGCTCTCTCTTCACTCCTCTTGAGTGGAAAAACAGAAAAATGAGAAGCAACATAAAAACTGTTTGCCCTAAGTCATATTTATACACATATGACTTTGGGGCTATTTACAACTATAGCCTCAAGGGCCCTTAGCAAACATATTCACGGATATGTCCCCGCATCCGGATCTCTCTCCGGGTACATTCGTCGTCCGGCTCCGAAGCCGGGGTCTTCATCATCCGGTTCCGAAACCGAAACCGGGCTCGTCGGCATTCATCTCCGACATCCGACCATCCCATCCGAAGGGACCGTAATCCCAACAGAAGGCAATGGTATCATTATTAACAGACTTCAAGGATGTTTTCGCGTGGTCGTACGAAGACATGTGAGGGCTGGACCCCCAGCTCTATCAGCACCAAATTCACCTAAGTACGATGCGAAACCGATCGCTCAATGCAGGTACCGGATGAATCCGAATTATGCGGCGAAGGTGAAGGAGGAAATTGATAAGCTCCTCCGGGTCGGATTTATCCGACCGGTCAAGCAGGCAACCTGGCTGAGTCCGATAGTGGTGGTCCCGAAAAAGAACGACAAAATCCGGGTATGCGTGGACTATCGCAAACTAAATGCCGCAACAGTGACCGATGTGTTTCCACTACCATTTACGGACGGGGTGTTAGATGCGGTAGCCGACCATGAAGTTTACAGCTTCCTGGATGGATTTAGCGGCTACAACCAAATACGAATGAACCCGGCCGACCAGGAGAAGACAACGTTCGTTACGGAATGGGGAGTGTTCGTCGCGGTCGTGATGATGTTCGGACTAAAGACGTCTCCAACGACCTTTCAAAGGATAATAATGGAAATTTTCGGGGAATATATCCCCGGTTTTATGCAGGTCTTCCTTGACGATTTCGCGGTCTACAGCCGGCACGGAGAGCATCTCGATCACCTCCGGCTGTGCTTGGAGAAGTGCCGCGAGTACCGGTTGAGTCTGAACCCGGCCAAGTGCGTCTTTGGAGTGGCAAGCGGCAACTTACTAGGGCACGTGGTGAGTAAGGAAGGAATCGCAGTAGATCCGGATAAAGTCAAGGCGATTCTCGAGGCACCAGCACCAAATAACGCAAAGGCTTTAAGCCGGTTCGTGGGCCAAATAAGGTGGCATAGCAGGATGATACGGCACCTCGCAGACTTCGCTACACCATTACATACCGCCGTACACAGGGTACCCTTCCTATGGGCGGAGACGGAGGAGGAAGCCTATCAAGCGTTTAAGGTTATGCTGTCGCAAGCTCCGGTGGTGCAACCGCCGGATTGGAGTAAAAGCTTTCACGTCTTCGTCGACGCGTCGGACGTAGCAATCGGCAGCGTTCTGATGCAACTCACGGAGCCGAAATGGTACCAACCGGTGTACTACGCAAGCCAGAAACTCTCAAAAGCCGAACGGAACTACTACACGACGGAACGCGAGGCATTGGGAATGGTGTATAGCGTCACAAAGTACAGGCACTATCTGCTCGGAAGGAAGTTTTCCTTCCATGTCGACCATTCAGCACTACTCTACCTGGTCTCGAAGGCATCCCTGACGGGAAAAATTGCACGATGGACACTGCTGTTACACGAATTTGAATTCGACATTTTCCACCGACCCGGGGCACAGCATGCGGTAGCGGACTACCTAAGCAGACTCGAATCCGGAGAAGCAGGGGACGGCATCCAGGATGAGTTCCCCGACGCCGAGTTGTTCCGGATCACGACGAAACCGGCAACGGATGCAACGGTAGCCGATGAAGACACATGGCTAACTGAGATGCATCAGTTCCTGAGCACCGGAGTACCCCCGGAGAACATGGACCGCGATGAAAGGAAAAGGGTAGCAGTAAGAAGTAGACATTTATGCTTGGTTGGAGACACCCTCTATCACAAGGGGGCAGATGGCATCTGGAGACGAGCAGTGCGGAGCGATGAGAAGGATTTAATCCTCAGGGAAGCCCACTATGGAATTGCCGGGGGGCATTATGCCGGCGACGCAACCGCTCGGAAAATATGGCAGAGCGGACTATGGTGGCCCACCACCCTAAAAGATGCCGTGAAGTATAGCAGAGAATGCGATTTGTGTCAACGACTGGGCCAACCCACGGAGCAGGCCCGGATGCCACACCATCCGATCTTGCCATTGGAACCGTTTCAAAAGTGGGGTTTGGACTTTGTCGGTCCCTTCAAGCCACCGGCAATGCGAACCGGAAATCGGTATGTCATAGTGGCGACCGACTATTGCACCAAATGGGTAGAAGCAAAGGCCTTACGGGACAACACGGCCGCGTCCACGGCAAAGTTCCTGTACGAGTGCATATGGTGCCGATATGGATGCCCGATCGAGCTTATAAGTGACCAAGGAGGACATTTTCTCGGGCAGGTAGTAGAAAGCCAGACGTCATTTTACGCGGTGGTACATAAAAGGAGTACTCCCTACTACCCTCAAGCCAATGGACTAGCGGAATCAACGAATAAAACTCTGCAGAACATCCTACGAAAAATCGTCAACGAGAACCGGACCGACTGGGATACGAAATTGCAAAGCGCGCTATGGGCGTACCGAACAATGTACAAAACCAGCATCCGGACAACCCCGTTCCGACTAGCATTCGGTTTAGAAGCAGTCATGCCGGTAGAGTTCCAGATCCCCAGCTTACGGATCCAAGTAAAGGAGCGCTTAAGTGAGAAGGAGTCCGAACGAATCCGGCTGGTGACGTTGTTGGAATTAGAAGAAAACCGAATAGCTAGCTTACTACAACTCGAACTGGAGCAAAGGAGGAGAAAAGCTTTCGTGGACCGACACCGGCGTGGCAACGAAAAGGAGTTCGAAGTGGGGAAACCGGTGCTACTATTCCAGACACGGATGGGGAACATGCCAGGAAAGTTGCGGTTTCGGTGGACCGGACCGTTCTGGATCACCAAGGAGTACAATGGGTCGTATCAGCTCGGCACGTTGTCTGGAGATGTCATCGGTAAGTGGGCAAATGGGTTTTGGCTTTAAAAGCCGTATAAGGGAAATATGCCAGCCAACCCGTTCAAGCAAAACCCGGAAATCCGGCAAGATAAGGAACCGACACCGACAAACGCTGCTGAAGATATTCGGACCGAGGAGGAACCGACACCGATACTGACAAAGACTATTCCGGAAAACCGACAGAAGGATCCGGTATCAACACAAACCGACCCGAACAAATCGGGGGGGACCAGAAAATGACGTGGTCCAAACAAAGAAAGAAAGAAAAAAATGACGTGGGCCAAATCGGCGTGAATCATAGTAGCGATGGGGAGATCACAAGAGGTGGGAGCGCCACCATGCAACGAAGAGGCGCCATGCAGTAAAGAAGGACGTGCACGTACTTGCTATTTAAAGCAGGGAACGTGGGCACTCACACGCGGCAAGCAAGAAAGTACATACTAATTATGGCGGGAGATGAACATGCGCGGGAAACGGAAAAGGGCGGCTCGAGGCAAAAGCCACTATATAAGACATAGGCCTGCGAAGGACTTACTTTTTACGAATTTTCCTATGCACAGGCGCAGAAGCACAGAAGAGCGATCCGACGCATAGCGCACACACAACCCGATCCCGAACAACAGACAGCAGAAGAAGAATTCGAACCAATGGTACTGTCGGAGGAGGCACGCCAATGGATGAGGGAGAACGGGTTAAAAGGATTGTTGCGGATCGCCGACGCTCCACCACACGCAGAACCAGAGCAGGCGGCAGCATCGATTGATTTATCAGAAATCACGGAAGGAGCGGTGCAGGCGCTCACGGGGATAAAAGCAGGAGGACTTCAAACAATCGAAAACCCTTCAAGTGAAATCCTGTTCGAATATTTCGGTGAGTATTCTATCAGCAGCAAGGCGTACCGAACACAGGGCGGAGAGAACCTGCTGTTCGGAGAAGTGGCCCGCGCCATGATGGAATACGGATTCGTGAATCCTCGTCCCCCGGCCATAGCCAGGTACCAGGCAGTGTTCTTAATTGCAGCGTACGAAGGATTACAAGTGGACTGGCTCCATTTCATAACCGAAGGATTGAAGGAGGCCATCAAGAACCTTGTGGAAGGAAAAAAGCCATGGGCCGGGATAGCACAATGGCTAACGGTGTTAGTCCCACCAGTACTCCCCATCAAACAAAAGAAAAGAGGTCGGCAGGAGACAACGCCGAAAAAGGTCACAAAGCGCTGACATATCCTGGAGAAACACACCCCCGGATGGACCCAGGAAGAAGCAGAACAACGGGGGGAAGGACCATCCCGACAGCAACAGGAACCGGCAACAAAGGCAAAACCGGCAGGAAAAGGCAAAGGGAAATCGGCCGAGGAGGAACCGGTAGCGCTCAAACCAATCAATATAACGCTGCGACGGCCGGAACCGGAACCAGAGGTCTTTATACAAAAGGTCCGTCTGGTAGCCGCATCGGAGGAGGAAGCTGAAACAGAAGACTCATCTGAACCACTGGTAAGACTCCCAGCAAGAAAAGGTCGGGAGAGACGGGCAAAAGGACCGGCTCCACCAGTTGACAAAACTCAGCAGAGGGTGCAAGGACCACCTCTAGTAGCCGAGGCGGAAGCAGTACCGGAACTCGTACCGAGGGAAGCAGCACCGACACCGGTTGTGCCGGACTTCAGAGAACCGGTCATCCCAGAGAAGAAGAATGAACAAGCGCCGGAGCCAGAGAAAAGGCCGGAAAAACAGCCTGAGTTAAGGAGTAGAAGTGAGCAAGGCCACCCCGACACAGGAAGCACAAAGCCACAATGGCTGAGATGGCTTTCGGAGCAGTTATCGGGAGTAGCGGACCACTTAGAGGAAGAAGAAACGTGTAGGCAACATCTGACGCATACAACAACTCAGGAGTTGGCCGCGCTCCGAACACAAATCGAGGAAATGCAAGGGGAGTTGTTGCAGGCAAGGGAAGGAATTCAACAAGCACAAGTTGTCACCGAGCCGGTCGGGACAACAAGGAAGCAACCAGAACCGGTAGCCTTGCAAACCGGCCCTGAGACCGAAAAAATAATAGAAACCTTACGAGAGGAGTTAAAAGCTCAGGAGGCATTAAGGGATAAAGAAAGGGAGCAGCGGAAAGCAGTGGAGGACGACAGACAAAAAATGGAAGAAGGCCTCCGGAAAGGCCGAGCCACTAATGACCGACTGCAAGAAGAAAAAGAGAAGCTGCAAAAGGAGAAGGACCGACTGCGTCGACATGCCAAGCAGGAGATAGAACGACTGCAGGAAGAACTCCGACAACAGAAGGACCGGGACGACCGGTTAAGAGCTCAGGCAAACCGACGCTTGAAGCAGAAGACGGAGGACTTCGACCGTCTCTACCGAGATCACAAGCAGGCCGAGTCGGACAACAAGAAACGGACAGCAGACTACGACCGGCAAATAGAGAAGCTGAAAGAACAGCTCAAAGAGACCCGATTAGGTCAGTGCCAAAAAGGAAGCATTGTCAGCGGAAATAGCCCAAGCGACGGAGAGAAGGAAGGAATTAGAGGTGCTAAGGCGGGAAAAGCTGGATCTGACCAAGATCAGGAATGAAGAAAAGGAAAGATCGACCTTCACGATTAGCAAACTGCAAAGTACCTATGAAAAGCAGAAAGCGGATTACGAGGCCCAGGCTCAGATAATGGCCGACATTATAAAACGGGCAAGGAAGGAAAAGCAAGAAGCTTATGCGCATGCTAAGGTGGGGGTTGACCGGATCAAGCTCATCATGTCAGGTTGGAGTACCCGAGCTCAGGCAAGCATCAACGAAAGTACGGAAAAGCTATGGAAGGAGTGGTCACAACAGGCAGCCGAGCTGCAGACACTCCGAGCGGATGCCGAGAATCGGAGGAAGACCCGTGACAAGTTCTACAAGATGGATGAAGAAAGTATCGTCGCCATTCGGGAAGAATTGTCAGAGGATTTCTACGCTTTAGCGGAAGAACATCTCAAAGAAATCTGAGGGTTGGTAGAGAGGTTGGATGACGGGTAGCTCGCAACTCAGTTGGAGTAGGAGAAATACGAGCAGGACCGGTTACGACAGGAAGCCAAGGGAAGAACGACGCCAATCACTATAAGTGAGGGAGAGCGACGGCTGAAGTTGAACCAACCGACATCGAACAACCCCGACAAGGAATACCCGAAGAAGAACTTCCGTTCGAAGGAAATCAAGAAGAGCAGGAGCAGAACGATGCCGGACAAGAAGAAGAGCTGAGACCGGACGACACCAGAGCAGAGGAAGGAGGCGTACCGAGCCGACCAGTCGAGACCGGAGAAAGCGACACTGGTAACAGAACAGAGCCTGGAACGGAGGGAGAACAGGAAGAACCCGGACGAAGCGGTTTGGAAGCACCGGCACCACAGAATCAAGCAGAGCCGGAGCAACAAATTTTTACGGAACAGCCAACCCAACCAGAGGTCAGAGACCAGGCAGGCAAGGAACAACAATTGGAGGAAGAAGCACCACTTGACACCATCGAGCAGAGTGTGCTCGATATTTTGGAGGAAGAATGAGGCCGGGAGTGGATTCAAAGTGCAAGGCACTTTCCCACGGGCGTGCCATGTGTTGGCCGGTAGAAGAGCAAGGAGAAGTGGGAAGGCGGAGTCGGATCGGATAATAGGAAGTAAATAATAGTAGAATTATTATTCGGAGGGACGGATCCGGTACAGTTGTACCGATCCGGATCCGAACCGATTCGGATGTCGGTTGCCTAAGCGCACCGATTGTAACCTTGCCGGATGCCTATAAAAGGATCTCATGATTTGTAAAGGCTTTGACGGAAGTCATACAAAAGTAATTATTGCGTGTTTATCTGTATCTTCGTATTGTTTACCGTCTGTGCTTAATTGTAATCATCTTACGCGTGTAACCTAGCATCCAATCCTTACCACCCCTTTGGAGAAGTGTCGGATAGACACCTGTGTTGAGGCTAGTCCGGCCAGGCAGACAACATCAACTTGTACACCCACTTGTTTTGGAGTGCCCGCTTTCCTTTCGGCAACTCCACCAATTCGTACGTTTGATTCTCATGCAGGGAATCCATCTCATCCTGCATGGCACTTAACCATTTGCGGCTGTGGGTGTCATCCTTCGCTTCTTCGAAGCTTTCTGGCTCCCCCTCATCGGTTAGCAGAACATGCTCTGCATCCGCAAATCTCCGGGGCGCCCTTCTCTCTCTGAGAGAATATCTCTGTCTTCGGGCTTCGGTAACCGGCTCCTCCATTTGCACTTCATCCGAATCCGATTCGGGGTCTTGGCCGGTTCCGGTTTCAGCTTCCTCTACTTCTCCTTCTACCGGTTCGGTATCCTCACCGTAACCGGCTGGTTCCTCGAGTGCCATACCGGTCTCTTGCCGGTTGGGTCTGCTCATCGTAGAATCGATCTTTACCGGTCGACTCGGAGTTCATTATCTTCTTCTCCAACTCCTAGTCCGCAAGCGTCTTGTCCTCCATGAAGATAATATCTCGACTCCGGAATACCTTCTTGTCGACCAGGTCCCACACTCGGTAGCCGAACTCATTGTTGCCGTAACCGAGGAATATGCATGGCCGGGTCTTTGGATCCAACTTTCCTCTCCGGTCCTTAGCTACATGCACGTACGCGAGACACCCGAATACCTTCAGATGCCAATAGGATACTTCCTTACCGGTCAGAACTCTCTGTGGCGTGTCTCCGTCCAAGGGTACTGAGGGTGATCTGTTGATCACATATGTCGCCTCAGCCCAAAACTTCTTGGGTAGTTTTGCATGCGCTAGCATACTCCGGACCCTCTCCATTATGGTCCAGTTCATCCTCTCGGCCAACCCGTTTAGTTCCGGCATCTTCGGGACGGTAAATTCGAGCCGGATTCCCTTCGAGCGACAGTACTCCTTGAACTGCCCTCGGTATTCACCTCCGTTATTTGCTTGAACTGCCCCCGTTATTCATCCCAGATAACACCTGATCCTTCGTCTTCAACGGTGTGGCCCACAACTTCCGGTTGTGGTCATCTATGAACATCACGAAGTACTGCGATCTTGCATGTGACTTCGTGTCCACTTGACACACATCAGTATGCACCAACTCCAGTGGTACATTACATCTCATCGGTGGCCTTGGTCGGAAGGACGTCCAGTTTTGTTTACCGGCCAGACAGTCAGTACACTTCTCCAAGTGCACGTTCTTCACTGGAATGAGGTTGTCGTCTGCAAGCCTCTTCATCCCCTTCTGGCTCATGTGACACAACCTTTTGTGCCACAGCTCACCGGTAGTGTTGGATGCAACGTTCACTTCCTCCGGACATAATCAACACGTTTGCGTTCACAAGTGGAAGGATTGCGCATTCCACTTATAGATTCCTTTTATAATCTTGCGATTTTAGACTATTTTCAAAAACTTGATACACCAGTATCACATGTTTTAAATAGCATGTAAAAATTTGCTAGTTTTTTGAGATTTACAAGTTTCAAAATGATCATTTCTAAAATGGAATAGTTTTTCAATAAATGTTTAAATTTTGATGGTTTGTAGATATGAAATGTAGTTAACTTAAAGAAAATCACAATGGTCAACTCAAGGCACAAGTTAAGGTTAATGGTTTCACCATCTTGAGGAGATTAAGATTACATCTATTGTTAGACTTGAAAATGTTTTAACTATAAAAGGTAACATTGCAATCCTTAATGTCATCATCTATAAATTAATGCTCACTAACATCCATAAATTCACAACTCAAGAAATGTAGACAATATTCATAAACAATTTTGATAAATCCAAAACTCCTAAAATGTAGACGATATTCATAAACTGTCAAACTTTAGATGTGAACATTAATATATCAATTTGAACATAACACATAGTTATCAGGGTATCTACAATGTTATCGTGTTCTTCCTTATAAGAATTCCCCTTCAAAATTTGTGACGTAATGGCATTTGCAAAGTTCAGTTACCATCAACAGAATTATTAATGGTTTTCTGAATCTAATAAATGAAGCACATGTTTACCATAAGGTATTTTGTTGTGCAACATACATCTTTAAAAACCTCTTTTATTTGAAAAACAACAACAGTTTTAAACATGAACACGATATGTTGTATTGAGTTGATGTAAAAAATAGAGTTTTCATCATAATTCTATACAATATATTGAGTTCATGTTCAAAGTTTTTTTACCGAATTAAACAAAAATAATAAAAATTATAAATTAAGCTTGAGTTCATAGAAAAACTAGATTTTTCATCACAATTCGATATAATGTATCGAGTTCATGTTTAAAGTAATTTTTTCTAATTTTTAAATTTTTTATTTTCAATTTGTTTCAAAATTTTTTATTTTTTTTCAAATTTTTTGATTTATTTTTATTTTTTATGGAAAAAATAATAATTTAAAACATGAACTCGATACATTGTATCGACTTGTGATAAAAAGTCTGGTTTTTTCATCACCTATTAAAGCACAAAAAAACTTTCTAAGACAGTGACGAAATTAGTACTAAGAGAGAAATATTAGTACTAAGAAGAATAGAAGGTGTAGAACACTTGAGAAAAGAAGAGAGAGAGAGAGTGAGAGTGAGAGAGGGACTAAGTGGGAATGATGATGACAGCGATATATTATGTGAGAAGAATATACAATGAAGGCTAAGAGGCTTAAGTCTGGCGTTGAACCGATTTGGTTCGAAATAATGCCTTGTGGCTCCTTTGATAGTGTTCTAAGGCTTGCTAAAGTAGTTGAAAATGAAAATATTCTTTGTATTACAATGTATGGTTTAATGGTTAGGAACTCGACCCATGCAACGTTAGGTCATGGGTTCAAGTCTCACCTTACCATGACATGAAGAAAACTAACATTTTTAGATGAAAAAATCACGCTTTTAAACATGAACTCGATACGGCGTATCGAGTTCATGTTTAAAAGCATGATTTTTTCGTGCAAAATATTAGTTTTGTTTCATGTCATGGTAAGGTAGGACTCGAACCCATGACCTTACGCTCATGGGTCCAACTCCTAACCATTAGACCATATATTGTAACACAAGATAAAATCATTTTTAGAAATATTATCAACACGAAGAATACTATATTAGCTTTTTAACATGAACTCGATACGGCGTATCGAGTTCATGTTTAAAAGCGTGATTTGTTACATGAACTCGATACGCCGTATCAAGTTCATGTTGAAAAGCTAGATTTGTTCATTTAAAAAAATTTAGCTATATTGAAATCATGATATGGTAGGACTTGAACCCATGACCTAATACTTCATGGGTCTAACTCTTGACCACTAGACCATACATTGCAATACATTTAAAAAGTTAGCTTTGTTCAATTCATGATATGCTGGGACTTCTGAAGTTTCTAAAATTATAAATAAAAATTCGAAAAAAAAATTGAAACAAATTAGAAAAAAATACTTTAAGCATGAACTCAATACATTATATTGAATTGTGATGACAATTATGGTTTTCTAGATGAACTCAAGCACAAATTATTATTATTATTATTTTTTAAATCTAGTAAAACAAACTTTGAGATTATTATATCGAATTGTGATGAAAATTATGGTTTTTTGGATGAACTCAGATGACAAGGAAACTTGCAAGAACTCAAGATGGGGATATTAATAGCTACACATGTAGATGGCCATGACCTAGGGTACCAATTCGGCATTGGTAAAGTTTTGGACGTGATGATGCATTAAACCTTTGTAATACATCTATGATTAACATTAATGAGGTGGATATCATTATGTATGACTTTACACACACAAAATTTGGATGTTTAAGGACAACAACGATATACATAATAAAAGAGATATTAGCAAGTCTAGAAGATATCTCAAATTGAAGGGGAAGAAGATTTACTGCACACAATTTGGAGATACCATTTGGTGAAGACAATGATTTGATTGGTACATTGGAAAATGAGGAGGAAGAGTCACGATTGTATATTATCTATAGTTGTGATTGTTATGAAAAGAATGATGATAGTCATGCAAATAACTCCCAAATGTATTTGTTGTACAACTATATGTAACAAATTTAGACAACATTTTATCGAATGGAATAAAAATGTTCATTGTTTTGAAGTATTGTACTTTCAATTTCCTTAAGATCTAAAAACTTATTAGCTGTCATTTTTCCTTAAAAATCCACAAGTTACTTTTCATATTTGACCCAAATTTGGCATTTTTCAATTTTACCAAATGGTGAAAATTTCAACTTTTTCATCAAGTTTTCGAGAACATGTGATACTAGTATCAAGATGTTTTGTGAAATGGCAAAAAAACCCCAAAATCAAACGGAATATTCCTTATCCTTCCACTTATGCGCAATCCTTCCACTTGTGAACGCGAACGTGTTAATCGGGCATTCATCAAGTACAACGTGTTTACCTTCCAGGCCCGAGCCACAATCAGGCTCCCTTTGCTGAACTTCATAACACCGTTCCGAATGCTACCCGTGTAGCCTTCATCATCTAGCCGACCGACTGATATCAAGTTCAGACGAACCTCCGAACTGTGTCGAACCTCCTTCAGTAGCATCTTGCATCCGGTTGGTGTTGACAACCATACTTCACCTATGCCGACAATTCGGCATGTACCTTCATTCCCCATCCGGACACAACCGTGATCACCGGCTGAGTAGGACGAGAAGCATTTCCGGTCCTGGGTAAGGTGGAGCGACGCTCCGGAATCGACCACCCAGGTCATCTCGTCGCTGGCAAGGTTTATCTCACTCTCCTCGGTGATGAGCATCAACTCTTCTTCACTTGCCGCGATTGTCGTCGTCCCCTTCCGGTCCGTTCCCCTCCGGTCTTTACCGTTCCGGTCCGGTATCCGCTTCGAATTGGTACCGTCGGTTTCCTTGTCCTTTCGGAAATGCCGACAGTGCTTCTGGAAGTGTCCCGGCTTCCCGCAATAGAAGCAAGTAGGTCTCCCCCTTGACTTTGACCGTGTCCCCAACTTTTCTCGGATCTGGGGACTACGGTTTCTTTGTCTTCCACGTTCCGATTCGGTAAGGAGCGCTTTGGAGTCAGTGCTTGTATCTTTATCTTTCCGACACACTTCCTCATCTAGCAAGCTCGACTTTACTCTTGCTAGGGATAACCGCTTTCCTTCCAGCCCGGCGTTGCCCAAAGTGACAACCAGCGTCTCCCAGCTATCCAGGAGGGAACCAAGCAGGAGTAGCGCTAGTACCTCATCAGCGAGAGGTACTTCCAATGAAGTTGCCTGGTGGATCAGCCCCTGGAAGGCATTCATGTGCTCCGCCATGCTGGAGCCATCTTGGTACCAGAGTCTTACTAGCTTCCGGAATACTGAAACCTGATTAACAGCATTTTTGTTTTGAAACATTATGTCGATCTTCTCCCAGAGCTCATGAGCCTTGCTCTCTTCCTTGAAGTTGTTATACAGGCTCATGTCGATGAAGCACCGTATGTACGCCGTTGTCTTCATGTGCATCACCTCCGATATCGCGACATCGATTTTGTCCGGTCTCTTGTCCCCGAACTAAACCGGCAGCCAGAGGTCTTTAACCACGAGCATGTCCCTCATCTTCGACTTCCACACCGAATAGTTGGAGCCGGTGAGCTTGAACATGCCTCCCAACGAATCGTCCATTTTCTGTGTCGTTTCGCTTTGATACCACTTGACGGGAACTACAAGCTCCCTATACGCAACGCTCGGCCACAACCGAGCTTAGAATTATACACAGAAAAGGGGAAATAGAATGCACGACACGAAGAAGAGAAGAGTACACAGGATGTTTACGTGGAAAACCAAAACTAAGGGAAAAACCACGGCAGCCCACAGGCTGCAAACTATCACTATGTTAGAATGTACAATAGTGAGTTCACGGAGGCAATGACCTCGTGCTCACGACCTTCGCCACAGGCGGCGGTTACAACAGAGGCAACAACCTCTTGCTCGCTCTCTCTCTCTTTGTACACAGTTACGCGCTCTGATCTCGCGTAGACAAGAATAACAACAACTAAAAGTTTGCCCTAAGTCATATTTATACTAATATGACTTTTCGGCTATTTACAAATATAGCCACGATGGACTCTCAGAAACATATTTACGAATATGTCTCTTCATCCGGAGAGCGCTCCTCACCGGGCCTGCATCATCCGGATCTTGCCGGGCACTCGTCATCCAGTTCTCACCGGGTCTGCACCATCCGGCTCTTCGTAGCCGGGTACTCCTCATCCGGTTCTCACCGGGTCTGCACCATCCGGCTCTCCGAAGCCAGGTACTCCTCATCCGGTTTCTACCAGGTACGCACCATCCGGCTCTCCGTAGCCGGGTACTCCTCATCCGGTTCTCACCGGGCTTGCACCATCCGGCTCTCCGTTGCCGGGTACTTCTCATCCGGTTCTCACCGGGCCTGCACCATCCGACTCTCCGTAGCCAGGTACTCCTCATCCCATCCGGAGGGACCTGTCTCCCAACACACCTTTCATACTTGGAACCTCTTTACAATTAAGCATCTGATCCCCGCTAAGTAGACGTTGTTGTACTCTATGTAGCCGCATGTTACTAACACATAACGCAATTTTGAATGCAACTCTACATATCTGTTGCACATGGAAGATATAATACTCGAATGATACTTTGATCCCCGTACATTTGTCAGACACTAGTTGCAGATGTGACCCGAGATAAGTGTCTTGCTCATCACCAGTCATCGAAAAATAGTATCACCTTAATTCTCGCAACTTTGATTTTCCAATTATAGACATACAACCATGAGCACAACATATTTTTTTGACATCAAATCCAATCTATTTATCTGATGTCACCAAGTTAAATCTACCTAGACGAATTCTTCATGGGATTCTTCTAATATGCATAGGGCTTCCAGATTTCTCTTCCTGCATAGAAGTTGGTGTAACCTTGTTACTATCCAATTCTTTGTTGTCGCCATCGCCCATGATATTCGATGTTTCATTGGCACTACCTTCATTCTCTGTATCTTTATTAATATCGTATTCTTCAATAGAGAACTCTTCACATGTGTCATTATTCACATTCGTTGTAGGTGAAGATGAGCTCAGACAATACTCTTCGATAGAATATGGTGAGTCTGTCGACAGACAATATTCTTCAATAGAAAATGGTGAGTCTGTCGACAAACAATATTCTTCAATAGAAAATGGTGAGTCTGTCGACAAACAATATTCTTCGGTAGAAAACGAAGAGTCTGATAACAAACAATATTCTTCAATCGAGAACGGTGAATCTTCACTCATGGCTTAAGGTCTAGGCAGAGCTCTTTAAGTTATGTGCTTAGGCTAAGGCAAAAAACTAATAAGCTCCTCTCTAAACAGAAGCTCCCTCAATATAATGTCTAGATTATTTAATATTATATTAATACAATTTACATAAAAATATTATTTTTAATATAGTAATTGTATTTAACATATTAATAATTACTTAAACTAGTCTATATGAAGTTAAATCAAGTATAATATAATTACAATCATTACCAAGCCATATATATGTTGGATTAAAGTTAAAATCATTGGTTAATTAATGGCACCCATATTTAATATAGAACTTCTCAGTCATTGGTTCATTAATGCCCACCATTTTAAATATAAGACTTTTCAATCATTGGTTCATTCATGCCCATATCTTTAATACAAAGCAATTAAGAGTCATAAAAATGTTGATTTCAGTAATCAATCATTGGTTCATTCATGAACCTCTATCATTGTTTCCTTCATGACCTTCAAAGTCATTGTAAGTTATTTTCACTATAAAATATTCATCAGTATGTTAGTTTGACTTTGTAATCATTAATGCAATCATAAGTTACTCAGGTTAATGTGATTGTGGTTACTAACTAACTAACCTCACGCTTGCCAACCCTGGTTAAGCTGACCATGTTTACATTAACCACTGTGGTCAATCCCTATAAATAAGAAGACCTCGTCATATTTCACTCACACGAAAGACAAGAGCACACAGAGCAAATAGAGCAAACAAAGCACACAGAGCACGATAGTGAGATCTCCGCCTAAAAATCGAGAAATATCAACCATGTCTTCAAAGAAAATCTAGCACCAGGACTCTAGGTAAGCCTCTGACACTGTGGACATTTTTGTAAATATTTTTTAGCATCAGGAACTCGATACGGCGTATCAAGTTCTTGTGTGATGTTTAGGTTTTATACATGAACACAATACGGTGTATCGAGTTCCTCTTTAAAGTTTTTGTTTTAAACAGGAACTCGATACGGCGTATCGAGTTCCTATATTATGTTTGCGTTTGAAATAGGAACTTGATACGCCGTATCGAGTTCCTGTATAATGTTTGTGTTTTAAACACGAACTTGATACGCCATATCGAGTTCCTCTATTTTGCTTGCGTTTTAAACAGGAACTCGATACGTCGTATCGAGTTCCTGTATAATGTTTGTGTTTTAAAAAGGAACTTGATACGCCGTATCGAGCGGCGTATCGAGCTCTTGTATAATATTTCTGTTTTATACAGGAACTCGATATGGCGTATCGAGTTCCTATACACAGTTTATATTTTCCTGTATATAGTGTGCGTTTTAAACAGGAACTCAATACGCCATATTGAGTTCTTGTGTTATGTAACTCTTTTACAGAGGAACTCGATTGAGCTCCTGGATTATGTTTGTGTTTGATAGATGAACTCGATACGGCGTATTGCGTCCCTATATAAAACAAGAACTTGAAAGAGGAATATTGTGTCTTTGGGGCAACAACTTAGTATTGTGTGAAAAGATATCAAACTTTCTGTCAAAATCAATCTTTTTTTAGGGTGATTTGCCTTATTTTGTAAAAAATAGGGGCCTTAATTATAGAGGTTTCATGACCTAGTATAACTTAAAATAGTACAAAATAACCCACAAATTACCTTTACGATACATATGCAAATTCTCTACAATATGGATATGGAATCAATATAAACCATACCTGCCCTTCAAGACAATATATATCCTTGTATACTTATTAAGATATATATTTTCTAAGTTGAATAGCCATTTATGTTTGGCTGTATTCTACAATTTGACTATGAAGATGCAGATTCAGTCAACATACTTGTAATGATAGAGTGCTCTAAGGGGGTATGTACAGTGTTCCTTTCTGAAGATCTTCTAGTAAAGGAATCTTGTGGGCCAGAAGCTTTCAAAAAAGATCTTGAAAGTTCACAAAACCTTATTGTTACCTTGAGGCCTTATATACAAGGCCATGTAACTCTAAGGGAGCCATTACCCTCCCCAATGAAGGCCACAAAAAGGGCATCTAAAGTACAATCAAGACCACCAAAATGTCGGACTCCGACTCATCAAGTGAAAATGAAGATGAGGACAGTAAAGGGACGCCAAGAGCTGAGCTGGCATCGGGTGTTTTGTCATCCGAACAGAATAAGATACGGAGAGAGTTAATGCAACGTAAACTGGTCAGGAAAGGGCAAGTGTTTAATTTTCCTATAACACACATCCATCGGCCCCCTATTGATGAAAAAACAAGACGAAGAACACTGGAGATTTGAGAGCCACACCGCATGCATGTTCAAAATCTCAAGAAAAAAATGAAAATTAATCCTCATGCCACTGTGGTGCCTTTTATTGTTATGGTGGATCTTGAAGAATGTGAAACCATTGCAGATTTTGATATAAGAAAGCATGATTAATATAATTATTTTGTCATTGGTGGATCGCATTCAACAGAGTCATGTCGTCAACTTGTGAGAGAACATCCAACGACTTTCTTCTTCAAGTATGTCGAGTGCAAAATTTACGTGGGTCTCACAACTCAAGAGGCAAAGCTATTGGCATGGGACCACAATAATAATAATGACTATAGGCAAAAATTGTCGTCGATTGAGCATATAAGGTTCTTCCACCACGAGTATTTGGACGTCAAACAAAAGTTTGGTGTGAAGTTACATCCAGGCCTACGACGTCAATGCTTGCATGAAGTTGGCATTGTGGTAGATGATAATGTTAAGTCCAATGTTCTTTGAAAGTATGAGTCTTGGTTTCAACTGGCCTTTAGAGATGGAGAAGTATGGGACCTACAGGATCAAATCTTCTCAATGTGGGAGAATAAGGAGGTCAAGGGTCAACGACAAAAAAAATGTAAGGTTGACCCTCAACTAGAATTAAAGTCACAAGCGGCCAAGAAAATTGACTTGACATGTGAAGAAGTGGCTGATGACATGAAGCTGTCTCTGTGGAGAGCGATGCAAGGTATTAAGGATGAGCAGCTTCTTGTGTCTGTTTTGTCAAGGGTTGTGGCCAATGATTTAAGCCTTGAAGAAATGGTCACTGAGTTCAATAAGTAAGTCTTTCAAATACTGATATTGAAGTCTATATGGTGCAATTCAAAGTTCTAATCTCATTTTCTAATTTCACAGTTATAAGGTATACATGAAGATCCAAGAAGTTATGATGAAACAACTTGGATGTATAACTTGGGAACAAGTGACCGAGGATTATCCTCTAACGTCTTCATATAAGGCGTTATCGGAGTATTTATTGCATTCAAGGATTGGGTTAGTATTGGTAGTTTTTCATTACGCTTTCATCATATGTAGAGCTTGTATAATAAAACTTGATGTCCTATTACTTCTATTAGAAACCGTGTCGTGGCAAGAAACAAGGAGAAGTTAAGGATATACACGATTTCCCGACATCCTTCCTTGCACATCTTGAGAGAGCTAGAAAAGAAAAGGATCATTGCTTAGGCAAGGCGTACGAAATGGAGGAAGATGGCTCCTTTAAAAAATTTAGCCACAAAAAAGATATTACGAGAGATCTTTACTACAATGTGGTTTGCGGCCATGTCGTTGACATGATCTAAAAGGTGCCAAAGAAGGAATATACGCTAATGATTGGGGATATTCCTTACGTATTTCGAATGGCTGGGTCATCATACGATGATGAACCGTTTAGGTTTAAACAGTTGGAGAAGATGGTCCAGGATTTTGCTGAGCTAACAACTGCATCCTTGTGGAGAATAGTTGTCTTTCATAGTATGGACCAAGGGTACTCGGTAGCTCAAGCTTTGAGATCTCGTTGCCATGGAATCGAGAACCTTGCATGGTAAGGATTATTTATAGGTCTCATTCACTATATTGCATTTCTTAAGATTGTTCAATCTATTCTTAACTCAATGTATTAATTTTTATAGGATAAAAACCAATGTAAATAGAGGGCCAACCTTTCGGTTTGTTAATGCCATTGAATACATCACGGTTGGCTACTTCGATGAAATTAAGAAACAAAGAATCAAGGAGCATTCTAATGAAGTGGGAGGTTCAAATTTGCTGGTATATCCAGCAGTAACACGGAAATTGCGACATGTCACCACGACAGAATGGGGACTTGTCAACCCATACCAAAAACCTCAACGACTTATGATGCGCTTGATCGAGATGTTTTTTATCGCAGGACACTGGATATTAGATCTCTTTCTGGCACAGGTATTCCTCGAACTAGGGTAACGATCTTGAGATAACCAATACCAAATCTTTTTGGTTTGAGAGCTAATTCTTCTGTTACTTTCTTCACAGGAACGAGGTCTGCATGTGCATTGAAGCTCTTTAGAAACACGGTTGCATTGGAGAAGGACGAGGAGCAGGTTATATTTATAAACATGAGGATTAAGGCTTTGTGGGAGTGCCCAAACCAGTACGAGGAGGTCGGTGCAAAGAACCTCGCTGATACAGAAAGGTTTCAACTTGCTTCGCGAGAGCCTATTCCTCCGTTAGCCGGGGAACTGGGAGAGCTAATAGAGCTTGATGATGAGCTTATAGAAGATATTTCGTTGGCTCGGCTAACAGGGGAAGCCAATGCATGTATAGCCGAAGAGACTTCTACACAGGATCATGAAGAAAATGACATTGATGAATTGATTGCTATGTAATAGACTCTATGAAGAAAATGACATTGACGATATGTTTGGATTTCATATTATTAATACAAATTTTGGGTTTTACTTGGTGGATTCTATTCTTTATAATCTTCTATATGTTTCAATTTTATTTTTATATACTTGGTTAGTAGACTTATGACATTGGTTTCACCGCATGCATAGCTGACTACCAAATTTATGGAGAAACATGAATTAGTTTAAATTGAGGCTGATTTTGGTCCAAGTTTACCTTAACATCATCGTAGAATTGTTGCCATGACTGTCCATGTTGTTATTATGGATCTTTGTCGTCTATTGTTAAAACTATTTTGTTTCTATTCCATTGTTGCTTAGATTGGGCTCTCGTGGTTTTTTCCCATTTAGGGTTTCCCACGTAAGCATCCTGTGTTCTCTATCGTTGTTTGTGTGTGTACGTGCGTTCACTTCCTACTTCCCATTTCTGTGTTTGATTCTCATCGAAGTGATTCAAGACTCGGCAGAGGCCGAGCAATATTCTACACTATTTCCCACAAACTAGTATTAGAGCGAGCAAAGGAAATGGTAGAATCATCTGGAGGCATGTTCAAGCTCACCGGCTCCAACTACCAAGTGTGGAAGTCGAAGATGCGGGGCATTCTCGTCGTCAAAGATCTCTGACTGCCAGTACAATTCGGGGACAAGAAACCGGACAAGATCAATGCCATGACATGGGAGTTGATGCACAAGAGGACAACGGCGTACATCTGGTGCTTCATCGACATGAGCCTATATAAGAACTTCAATGAAGAAATTAAAGCTCATGTACTCTAGGAGAAAATCGACACCATGCTGGAGAGTAAAAACGTCGTAAATCGAGTTTCGGTATTCCGGAAGTTAGTGAGACTCAGGTACCAGGATGGATCCAACATGACGGAGTACATGAATGCATTTCAGGGGCTCATAAACCAAACAACTTCGCTCGAATTACCTCTAGCCGACGAGGTACTTGGATTGGTCCTGCTCGGTTCCCTCTCGGATAGTTGGGAGACGCTAGTTGTCACTTTGGGCAACGCTAGGCCGAAAGGAAAGCAGTTGCCCCTAGCAAGGGTAAAATCAAGCTTGCTAGATGAAGAAGCTCGCCGGAAGGACCGGGAATCCGGAACCGATTCGAAGGCCTTGGTCACGGAAGATGACCATCATCGGGGAAGAAACCGGTACCGAAGTCCCCAGAACCGGGAAAAGTCGGGGAGATGGTTGAAGTCAAGGGGGAGGCCTACTTGCTTCTATTGTGGGAAGCCAAGTGTGAAAGTGTTTTTAGAATCTAAGCCATTGAACATTAGAATAATATAAAGTATGGATAATTCACATTTGGAGGCCAAGAACACGAACCAAGACCTTAGGAGGAGTTCAAAAGTAAAAGTAAGAGACCAAGAGAAAAGTAAAAAGAGAAAAAGAGGACCATAAAAAATAGTAAAAAAGTAATGGTCATAACTCCTTTGTTTTTCTCCCAAATATCATGTAAAGCTTGTAAAGAGAGCTATCTATAGCTTTTTAAATCACTAACTTTGGAGCTTTGATGAGGGAGATATGACGATTAGAAGGTCGTTGGGCCTTAGCTAAAAATAGGAGATAAAAAGATTCTAAAAATAGCGTGAATGAGGAAGAAGAAGGAAATTATAAAAGAAGAAGTGGGGGTCCTAATAAAGAGGGGATCCTAATAGAGGAGGAAGGGTCCGAATAATGGAGGAGGAGTCTTGGGAAGAGGTGTCTTAGTGGAAGAGGAAGGGTCTGAGTACTGGGTTTGAGTGATTGGAAGTAAGAAGGTCTTTGGTTTTTTAGTTCAATATGGAGTTCATCTCCTTTGTATGGTATTGATAATTGAATATTATAACAATCTTACCCCTTTCTCATCTTCTCTTAATATCTTGGGTTTCTCTCTCTCTCTCTAATTCATAGTTATCTTGGTCTATATAATCTATTATAATTCACAACTCCATCTAATCGGTTTGATCAAGCCATCATATTGTGTACGACTATCATATGTCTTATACACCCTATCACCAAGACACTTCCGGAAAAACTATCGACTATCATAGTGTCGATTCGAAGAAGGGTTCGGATAGGAACAATTCAGACCGGAAAGGCTCGGATAAGAAGGGAATGACGGCGATCACGACAAGTGAAGAAGAACTTATGCTCATTATCGAGGAGAATGAGGTAAACCTTGTCGGTGACGATACAACGTGGGTTGTCGATTCTGGAGCATCGTTCCATCTGACACCAGACCGGAAATGCTTCTCATCCTACACAACTGGAGATCACGATTGTGTCCGGATGGGGAATGAAGGTACTTGCCGAATCGTCGTGTAAAAGAATATGTGTGAGGAAGTGTATGCGTAAGACATAGAGTACACAGTTTGGTAAAACACAGAAATCACAGAGAAGGAGAGGGGGAGAGAGAGAGAGAGAGAGAGAGAGAGAGAGCAGAAACGTAACTATATTCAAAAAATAAATCTCTGCATGTGCTCTCTGTCTATACTTCGTGCTCAATGAGGACCTTTTATACGAGCCCTGACTATTGGGCTAACACAAGTACTGTCAGGACTTGACTATTCATAAATGAGCCTTCTACACTAACTCCCAAAATTATTCCTTACAAGGAATAAAGTTCTGACGGCCTCTTGGTTTACGCATTGCTACGACCATGTTGTGCGTATGGTTTTACGCACCCAGTCTACGCATTGGGTTGCGCACTCGTTTCTACATCCAATGTTTGTTGAGCTTGTATCTCAACACTCCCTCTCAAGCTCAACTTGAGGTTCCATCCGCTCTTCCGGATCTTCGCTCCTGGCTTGCTCCCGCTCCTTGACCCGTTCGATTTCGCGCGCCTCAACCCTTTTAGTCGGTTTTTCTGCTCATATGGCCCTTCTCAGCTCCCTTGTTGTCCTGGTATTGGCGCCTCTTCCGCTGCCCTTTCCTCCGCTCAGCCCTTAGTTGATTCAGCATGTCCGAATCGAACATTTCGATTGAATCGGTCACTACCAACTCGTTTCCGCTCACGTCCGAATTGGTTGTCTCCAATTCGTCTTCGGTCTTCAAGCCCTTGACAACGTCAGACCACATCTTGGTCTTGGCCTTTATGCCCTTCTTAGTTGTATCTCCCCCTTGTTCGGCTATCTCTGGCTCTTTCTTGCAATTACGACCCTTGTTTCCTCCTTCGACTTCTTCAACCGACCCGAAATCAAATTCTTCATCCGATTCGGAATCACGGGCACTACCACTCCTTTAACGTTTACACTCTTGTCTCCCCCTCAAGTTTAGTGTGTCGAGGTGACACAAACCTAGCTCACCTGAGAAATGTTGCAACTTGTCGAGACCAAGGGCCTTAGTGAAGAGGTCGGCAATTTGCTAACCTGTGGGAACATACGCTAGTTCGACTTCACCAGAAAGGACACGCTCGCGGACAAAATGGTAGTGCACCTCAGTGTGCTTGATCCAGGAGTGGAATACAACATTTTTCGCAAGGTGGATACTGCTGAGGTTGTTGCAATAGATCATCGTCATATCGGACACCTCCACATGCCGATCCCGTAATAGCAGTTTCAACCAAATGACTTCGCACATAGCGACAATCGCTTCTCGATATTCAGACTTTGTACTCAATAGTGCCACTGTCAGCTGCTTCTTACTACTCCACGCGATCGTCGCACTTCCCATTGAGAATGTGTATCCGGATGTGGATCTATGATCGTTGGCATTTTCGGCCCAATCGGCATCCATGTAGCCAACTAACTGTTCGGCTATGCCTACTCGATATAGCAATGCCATGTCCTTAGTGCCGCTGACATATCACAATATCCTTTGCTCGCACTGAAAGTGTTAGTCCGTGTGTTGCGACATAAATTGACTCATCAAGCCGACCGGGTAACTAAGATCTGGCCGAGTGATCGTCAAGTAGATTAGGCTTCCGACAATCTCTCAGAACCTTGTTGGGTCGCATGCCTTTCCCGAATCTCGGTGAAGCTTTACGTTTCTATCCCGAGGGGTCGAGAGGGGCTTACAATCTGCCATCCTGAACTTAAAAAGCATATTCAACGCGTAGTGACACAAGCTTATCAATATGCCTTCGGGGGTGCGGATCACTTTGATCCCGAGGAAGTAATGACGGTCTCCAAGATCCTTCATTTCGAACGATGCCGCAAGCTGAGACTTTATGTGGGCGATTTCTTCCAGGTCGGCACCGGCGATGACTAAATCATCAACATAAAGTAAAAGACAAATCGGTCAATGTCGACCTTCCCGAATGAACAACAAAGAGTCTGATCTGGACGTTGTAAACCCCATTCTATGCAACGGTTGCGTAATCTTCGCGTTCCAAGCTCGCGGGGTTTATTTAAGTCCGTATAACTACTTCAATGGGCAAACTGCCGAAGTGTTCTGTTCGGATAGTAATCTAGGGGGTTGTACCATGTACACCTATTCCTCAAGATCACCTTCCAGGAAAGCATTTTTTACATCCATCTGATGTAAGTGCCACCCCATCATGGGTGTTATGGCTAGCAAAACGCACACCGTGGTCATCTTCGCAACCGGCGCGAACTTCTCGTTGTAATCTACGTCGTGCTTCTGTGTGTAGCCTTTCGCAAGAAAACGACCTTATATCGGTTGACCGAGCCGTTGCTGTTGTATTTCACCTTAAACTGTTAGGAATAGTACTAAAGCAGAGATGGAATTAGTACTAATAAGAGAAGTACTATTAGTACTAAGAAGACGGGACTGCGTGAGATTCCCGAGAGAGGAAGTGAGAAGAGGAGAGAGAGATAGCGAGGATGAGAGAGAGAGAAAGATGATGACAACAGCTTAATATATTATGTGAAAAGATAAGTACAAAGCGGCTAAGAGGCTTAAGACTGGCATTGAACCAATTTGGTTCAACATAATGTCTAGTGCCTTCTTTTATAGTGTTGTCAGGAGTAATCCTGAAACTTCTAGAATGGTCCAGAGAAATCTGGAATATACATTACTTTCTTATAATAAAACATAAATGAAAAAAATATCCTATGAATTACAATAGATGGTGTGATGGTTAAGAGCTCGACCCATATACCATAAGGTCATGGGTTCGAGTCTTGCCATATCATGACACTATCTCCCCCTTAAAGACGACGAGTGGAACGAGTCGGTGCTGATTGCGGACCGGGTTTGTCCGGATACTTTCGGTGGAAATCAGCAAGCAGATCCTGAGCATTGACAACATGCTCGACGGGTTCCCAAGTGCGTTCGCTCGGACTATAACCAAGCCAATCGACCAAATAATAAAGTTTGTTGCGAATAAGTTTGGAAACGAGGATGGCAGCAACTTCATCCTCCGGGCCGGCGTCCAACTCGAGCGGTGGTGTAACACGATCGGGAATGGTGTTGGATTTATAAGGTTCAAGGAGAGAACAATGGAAAATTGGATGTATCTGAAGCTGCGGAGGGAGATCAAGGCGGAATGTGACATCATTAACCTTACCCGTAATACGGAAAGGACCGAGTCGTCGATAATCCAACTTGTCGCACGGTCGAGTAGTCTTGATGTGACGACGTAAGAGCTATACTCGATCTCTGATGGCAAAAGAGGAGGGAAGCCGATGACGATCTGCGTAAGTCTTTTGTGTCTGTTGAGCATGACGAAGATGAGTCGAGAGACCTATCTGGATCTTGCGTAGTCTCTCCAAATGATCCCCGGCACGAGGATTCGTAGGTAGTTCCGGGGTGTTGATCACCGACCAACGAGGATGAGAACCGGTATAAGCATAGAATGGGGAGACTCGAGTCGAAGAGTGAACAACATTATTATACGCAAAGAGCTCGACCCATATACCATAAGGTCATGGGTTCGAGTCTTGCCATATCATGACACTATCTCCCCCTTAAAGACGACGAGTGGAACTAGTCAGTGCTGATTGCGGACCGGGTTTGTCCGGATACTTTCGGTGGAAATCAGCAAGCAGATCCTGAGCATTGACAACATGCTCAACGGGTTCCCAAGTGCGTTCGCTCAGACTATAACCAACCCAATCGACCAAATAATAAAGTTTGTTGCGAATAAGTTTGGAATCGAGGATGGCAGCAACTTCATCCTCCGGGCCGACGTCCAACTTTAGTGGGGGCGGCGGTGGTGTAACACGATCGGGAATGGTGTTGGATTTATAAGGTTCAAGAAGAGAACAATGGAAAATTGGATGTATTTGAAGCTGCGGAGGGAGATCAAGGCAGAATGTCACATCATTAACCTTACCCGTAATACGGAAAGGACCGAGTCGTCGATAATCCAACTTGTCGCACGGTCGAGTAGTCTTGATGTGACGACGTAAGAGCCATACTCGATCTCTGATGGCAAAAGAGGAGGGAAGCCGATGACGATCTGCGTAAGTCTTTTGTGTTTGTTGAGCATGACGAAGATGAGTCGAGAGACCTATCTGGATCTTGCGTAGTCTCTCCAAATGATCCCCGGCACGAGGATTCGTAGGTAGTTCCGGGGTGTTGATCACCGACCAACGAGGATGAGAACCGGTATAAGCATAGAATGGGGAGACTCGAGTCGAAGAGTGAACAACATTATTATACGCAAACTCCGCAAAGTGGAGAATCTCGGCCCAATCGTCCTGGTGCTTCGGTGAAATCAGTGCATCTTTTTGGATGTGACCCACGACTTCACACCACATGCATCGTTGGTCGTTTGGAGGCCTCCAGTCACGGAACTGACCCCCGCCATCTCTCTGGGCCTGCACGATCTAGAGATCGCAGACCATCTTGGTCAACTCCTCTAGAGCCGCATCACCAGATGGTCCTGCGATCACGTTGGTTGGGGCCACCCCCGATTCGAACCATCGTCTCGTCTCCTTCGACTGTGCTAGAATAAGTTCCTCCAGCTTCTTCCTGGCCGCCAGGCCCATTGCTGATGGCCCCACGTCATTCCAATCGCGTTGTTTGTTGAAACGGCCGCAAACTCTTTTAAACCACGACCTAGTCGGCCGTGAGCCCACAAAAGATGCCAGGATATGAAATGCTTGATGATGGGTCTAGAAACATGGAAGACGTAGATTCAGATAAATCATTGGATGATGAGCTTGGTATAAGAGCCTTGGAAATCCCTAGTATGGAAAAAACAATGAAGGATGCAAATCAAAAACTGAGAAGATCAGGCAAAGAGAAAAAGATTGTTGAAAGATTTGGTTATGATACATACATGGCTATGCATTATGCATACATGTCTAAAGTGGTACAAATCCTTGATCCAAATAATTTTGATGAAGCAAAATCTGATAAGAAATGGGTGAATGCAATGCAAGAAGAAATAGATGCATTGGCTGAAAACAGAACATGGGATTTGGTAAAGTTACCGAAAGGAAAAGATGTTGTAGGTTGCAAATTGGTCTACAAGACAAAGCATGATTCCAATGGAAATGTTAGTAGACATAAAGAAAGACTTGTGGCAAAGGGATATGCCTAGATACATGGAATTGATTATGATGAAACATTTGCACCAGTTGCAAAAATGGCAACCTTGAGAATATTACTTGCTGTGAGTGTAGCCAAAAGATGGGCTCTGCACCATATGGATGTAAAAAATGCTTTTTTACATGGTAACGTAGAAGAAGAAGTGTATATGTGTCAACCACCAGGTTTTGAAGATAAGAAGCATCTAGAATATGTACGTAGGCTGAAAAAGGCTCTCTATGGATTGAAACAAGCACCAAGAGCATGGCAGAAAGAACTTTCAGAATCTCCGAAAAAATTGGCTTTCAAAATGCACTCATTGTATGTAAAAAGGATGAATGAGTGCATTGTTGTGATCTTGATATAGTTATGCTTTTGGATTAGTTAACCAGTTTATGCAACAGCCAACAAAGCCACATTTGGATTGCATTAGAAGAATTCTAAGGTATGTAAAAGCTGCTCAAAATTATGGACTGTTTTACATGGCTGATTTGGACATAAAGCTGGAAGGATATAAAGATGTTGATTGGGCTTGAAGCCAAACTGACAAAAGATCCACAAGTGGATATATGTTTACATTGGGAAGTGCAGCTATTTCATGGAGTAGCAAGAAACAAGCTATTGTTGCACTATCAAGTACTAAAGCTGAATATAGAGGAGCTACAATAGCCACCTATGAAGAGGTATGGATCAGAAGATTGCTTTCTGATTTGGGAGGGTATATAGATGGTGTAGTCACAATTTGGTGTGACAATATGAGCAGCATTCAACTAGCAAAAAACCAAGTGTTCCATGCAAGAACTAAGCGCATTGAAGTGCATTATCACTTTGTTAGAGAAAAAGTGATTGATGGAGAAGTGGATCTGTTGTATGTAAGTAAAAATCAGCAAGTGGTTGATATTCTTACGAAGGGATTAAGCATGGAAAAACATACACAGTTTAGAGACATGATGGGAGTTGTGAGCATTGATATGATAGCGGAAAAGCATGAAGAAAAGAAGATTGAAGATGACCTCAAGAAAGGATAAGTTGAGCTTGAGGGGGGGTGTTGAGAAGCAAGCTCAACAAAGGTATGTAATGCTTATTGAGAAATAAGCTATAGTAGCTATTAGCTACTATTTAGCTACTGACAGCTAATTAGCTCCATATATAAGTCACTGATAACTTAGGTAAAAAGTAAGTGTAGTAAGTAGAAAGTAGAGAAAAGAAGAAGAACGGAAAATTGAAAACTGACGAGAGCAAGTTGAGCTCTGCGTGTAATGGAATAGAAGCGTTTGGTTTACACAGAGGTAAGTCTCCTCCCCCCCTTCCTTTTCTATCTTGAGCACTAAACGATCCAACACATCACGATCCGTTGTGCACACAAAAGAGCCATAGTGTCTTCGTAACACAACCAATAGCCACCCATGAAGAGATCGTACACTCCATTGGCATGATCGGCTTCTACCCGTACATAAGCTCTGCAGGCATAAACCCAGTCACCGAACACCGAACTATGCGTAGTTCGGTCCGACCACAATGCTTAAGGTAAGAGCCTTGGCCAGTTCCCGACTTGTCCCTCGCACGCCCGTACTAACACCTACACGATTGGCCCGTGTCCATGCTCCACCTTCCCATTTGCCTCCTAATTGTACGCCCTCGTGAGAGAGAGTTTTACCCCTAACTGGCTGAACAGCTCTTTGGTTGTTGGCCGCTTAGGCCAGAGTATGAAAGGGGAGTTGGTTTTGGGAGTTGTAATTAGATAAATTATGAAAATTATAAGATCGGATGGACGGACACGGAATCGGTATGTCGATCCGGATGTGGACCGGTCCGTAGCGGCTTGCCAGTTGGCACCGGTTTGTAGCACAACCGGATACCTATAAAAGGATCCGGAGATGATGTAATTGATGACGGATAATTAATAGAGAAGTGTTGTGTCTTTACATATTGTGTATCTTGTTAATACCGTTGGATCAAAGATAGGACAGGTGGATCAAAGAGAGATTGTCGGCCAATTTTATATGACACGATAGGACCCATCTAAAACCATTCAGTTGTTCGTTATCCGATTCCAGACGATGCATAGTCAACTCACTAGAGCACCGCTAGAGGCTGAAGCGAAAGCAGTATTTTTGGCAACTCTCTAGGAACCTCTCCGAACCGTGTACGCGGTCATGGATTTTCGGACCAACACGATAGACCAAGTAATTGATCGGGTCATGGAAATGGACAAAACGAGTTCGTGGTTGACGATGGGAGCACTCCAAAGAACACTCCCCACCGAAGCGGACCTACGCTTTCGCCAAGCGGTCCAATGCACGACGTGCCTTAACCCCGGGCACTCAACAATAGAGTGCAAGATGAGATTGCCGTGCATGCTATGCCATTCCTGGTCACATACAATGGACCGCTACAAGTACAATCTACTGAATCGGCAAGCTGCACCAATCCAGCACATCGAGACCCGGAATGACCGGGAGGACAAAGAAGAACGATTTCAACGAGACAATCTCTACCAACCGGTACAAGACATCTGATACAGTGACCAACGGGACAATTATGACCAGGACCGGAGCGAGAGAAGCCGTAACTATAATGGTGATCATTATAATTGAGATTACTCCCTCGGCTATGATCAGAGAAGATAGGATCAATGGGAAGACTACGAGAACCGGCACCGGCAAGGATACCGAAACAACCGACACTATAATAAAAAATGGAACGCTCGAAAAGAGGATAGTCAGGAACCGGCAAAGGATTACCAACGAGAGCTGGATAGAAGCATAACTAGTGCTCAAATGGAACAAAGAAGAGTAGAGGAGCCTAACCGGGTAGTATCCGGATTTCAACTGGGTAACATGCAAAAAGCAAAGTCTAGCAATACACGAAAGGCATATTGCTACTATTTCCACGAAGAGGGACGCCACAACAACCAATGTCCGGTAAAGAGTCACGACAAACGACTGGCAGTCAACATGGTGGTCGCGGAAGTGGCGGACATCCAGCAAGTCACCACTAGATCGAAGGGAAAGATAGTTGAATGGGAGGCTCAGGAAGCTATCCGCAAACAAACTACGGAGTGGATCAGGAAGGAAAATGAACAGAATGTCACCGAACTGAAGGAGCAAAGGAACGGATTGGAGGAACCTACAGACATGACGCAACAGGATAACCCCACCTAGCGGGCATTACAGGAATGCCAGATCATGCTACCACTGGGTCGGTTACTGCAATTGGTGCCCCGATTCACCGATGGGTTAAAATCAGCATGGGCCCCACCAAACCCCACACCGACTCCGACATTCTTTTCAAATCTGGAGGAAGGGTTGGTAGTGTTCTATACCAGCAATCCCATAATCACCACCATTATCAAAGGACGGGAAGTACCAGGGACAATCGTCGATGGAGGATCGGGAGTAAACGTCATTAGTGTTGGAAACAAGGTCGTCTATGCGGAAGATCAAGAAGCATTCAATTCTGTTCTGTACCTGCATATGACAGTTTCTAGGTCGTTGCACAGAGAGAGAGAGAGAGAGAGAGAGAGAGAGAGGCACAAAAGACTTTCTATTCAATAGAAACAATAATACAACCCCCAACCTTACAAAAAGGTTACAAGGTCACTATATATAGTGACCGACTTAGGGCAACTACCATTTATGCTAATTACACAAATGGCCCAAACTTGAGCTATACAAAGGGATAGTGTGAATACGTCCATTATACACTTGTATTCGACACTCCCCCGTAATGGGCGTATACATGGGTTATCTAAGATTACAGGTATAAACCTAGGTTCTCGGACATATCAGTTTTTGTTCGAGTCGGCAGGGTCCGAAGGCAGAAGACCGAACTGGTCGGGTCGGAAGAGTTGAAGCCGATCATTAAGGAACTGATGTCGGTTGTCCGAAACCATCCTGCGCTGTGTCCGGCTCTAACTGGACTGGTTTGTCGTTACGCCCATCTGATGCCGAAGGGACCGAAAGCGGTCTGCCGAAAGACACTTGGTCATTCCATCTGCGACATTGTCGGTTGTGGATATTTTCTCTAGACCGATTTTCCCTGAAATGACGCAGTCCCGAATGAAGTGATATCGAACGTCGATATGTTTGGAGGCGTTGTGGTGAACCGGATTTTTCGACAAGGCAACAGCACCTTGACTGTCGCTGTAGACAACTGGAGCCGAGTCATGGTCGACTTGCCGAAACGTGTGCGCCAGCCGGCCGAGCCACAAAGCTTCTTTTGCAGCGTCAGAAGCAGCTACATATTCTGCTTCGGTCGTTGAGGTCGTTGTGCACTCCTGAAGTTTCGACTTCCACGAGATTGCTCCATTGCCGAATTTGAAGCAGTATCCGGTTGTTGATTTCCGACTGTCTATACAGCCGGCGAAGTCCGAGTCGGTGTAACCGACTACGCCTGAGGTTCGGTTCGGACCGAAAAGAATGCCGTGGTCTTTTGTGCCAGCCAGATATCTGAACACATGCTTGACTGCGTTCCAATGCGATCGGCCAGGATTGTGCATAAATCTGCTAACGACTCCTACGGCGTGAGAAATATCAGGCCGTGTCGCGACCATCAGGTACATAAGGGAGCCGACTGTCGGTGCATACGGTACCGACTTCATATCTTCCCCCTCCGGGCCGGATGTCGGGCAGTCTCGCTGAGAGAGCCGAAGATTCATGGGGAGCGGGGTTGAAGCAGATTTGGCTGATTGCATGTTGAAGCGTTCCAAGACACGTCCGATATAGTCGGTTTGAGACAAAAAAAGATGTCTTTTATCGCGGTGCCGACTAATCTTCATGCCAAGTATGTGTCGTGCCGGACCGAGGTCCTTCATGGCAAACTTCAACCGCAGTTGCCGAATGAGATCGGCAAGTTCGCCCGCGTGGCGTCCAGAAATTAGCATGTCGTCCACGTAAATGATGAGGAAGATGGGTGATCCATCTTGAGCTGTGTTGGTAAAGAGACAATGGTCCTCATCGCTTTTTGAGAAGCCGATCGATTGGATGAAGTCGTCGAACTTCTTGTACCATTGTCGCGGTGCCTGTTTGAGGCCGTATAGACTCTTCCTGAGTCGGCAGACTAGATGTTCTTGGCCAGTTGCCACGAAGCCTTTTGGCTGCTCCATATAAATTTCCTCCTCGAGATCACCATGGAGGAAGGCTGTTTTGACATCTAGCTGAATCAGCTCCAAGTTGTCGGCTGCCACTACGCCGAGTAGAAAACGAAGGGTTGTCATTTTCACCACTGGTGAGAAAATCTCGTCGAAGTCGACGCCATATTCTTGTCGGAAGCCCTTCGCAACTAATCTGGCCTTGTACTTTGGGGTGGTTGAATCAGACGTCTCTTTAAGTCGATAAACCCACTTGCAAGGGAGAGCACGTCGATTCTTAGGTAATTCGACCAGATCCCAAGTCTTGTTTGCCCGAATGGAGTGCATTTCCGACTTCATCGCCAGATGCCAGGTGGCTGAATCGACAGATGTCGATGCTTCTTCGTAAGACGTCGGTTCGCCGGCGTCGGTGAAGAAAATTCCAGGAGAATACCTCTCCGGAGGTTGCGACAGTCTCTCGGATCGTCGAGGTATGATTGGACTGGTCGCATCGGGTATCGAGGTCGGATGGTCCGAAAGCGAGTCATTCGGCTGTGCCGAGTCGGAGTTGTCCGAGTCGGTAGTGTAAGGTTCAGCTACCCGTGAAGCTGACCGTGTGTTAAGAGCGGGGCCTTCTTGAAGGGTCGGCACATCGGAAAATGTTACCCTTCGGACTTCGATCGGTTTTTCGACTGATGGATTCATAGCCGACTCGTTGAACACAACGTCCGAACTTCGAACGATTTGTCTGCGTTCGGGGTCCCAGAGTCGGTATCCCATTTCGCCGTCTGATCCATATCCAAGGAAAATGCATTTCCTGGACCGAGGTGCAAGTTTTCGGCGATCATCTTTCGGAATGAGGGCGTACGCCTCGCATCCGAAGATCCTCAGCTTGTCGTAATTCGGCTTACTGCCGATCCATAGTTCCTGAGGAATTTGAAGTCCTAGAGGTCTACTTGGCGACATATTGATTATGTGTACTGCCGTGAGTAGAGCCTCTGCCCAGAAGCCATCCGACAGTCCGGAGTGTTGGAGCATGGAAACTATCCTTTCTTGGATTGTCCGATTCATTCGTTCTGCAATCCCGTTTTGCTCCGGACTGTGTGGTGCCGTAAATTCACGTCGGATGCCGCGTTGTCGGCAGAATTTGACGAATTCTTCGGATTTGAACTCTCCCCCGTTGTCGGTCCGAAAGCATTTCAGTTTTCGGTCGGTTTGATTTTCTACCATAGCGAGCCAATCTGAGAAGATCGAGAAGACCCGATCTTTGGTGCGAATCGGATAAGCCCACACCTTTCGAGTCGAATCGTCAATAAAACTGACGAAGTAAGAGGCACCGCCGAGAGACTGATGCGGCATTGGGCCACAGACGTCCGAGTGGACTAAATCGAGAGGTCTCGTGTCTCTTGGTGCTGATGTCGGGTGTGATGCGGCTGCTTGTTTGCCATACTGGCAATGCTCGCAGAATTGATGGTCCGAGAAGGAGAGTTTAGGGATGTATCCGGCTCTAGATAGGTGCGTAATGCCGGCCTTGCTGAGGTGTCCTAATCTTCTGTGCCATAGTGATGACACAGGAATATCCACCAAAAACAGGTTACCCTCTCTGAGCGTAACATGTAACGGATACAGTGAGTCTATCTTGGGTCCTCTAGCAAGCAGGAGGTTCCCCCTGTGGAGTGTCCACCCTCCCGAAGAGAAACCGGCACGAATGCCGTCTTCATCTAGTTGTCCGACTGAGATCAATGGCCTTGAGAGCTCGGGTACATGTCGGACATTGTGAAGTACAAGTGTAGAGCCACCTGTAAGGTTGAGCTCTACTGTGCCGATTCCAATGATGTCACAGTGTTGCGAGTTGCCGACTCGAACTGAGTCGGAGTGACGGATCGTATATTGCCGAAATTGGGATCGATGAGGAGTCACGTGAAATGACGCGCCCGAATCTAAGAGCCATGTGCTCGATTCTTCAGTCGTGAGCAGAACTTCTGATCCGACTGGATTTTCGATTGATAGTATATTCGGGTCGTTTGGTAGCACATCAGCTGAGAAGCTGACGTAATTGATCTCCTCATGCCGGCCACTCTTCTTGTCTGATTTCTGAGACTTGTCGTTCTTGTTCTTGAGTGCGCGGCAGTCGGCTTTGATGTGTCCGGGTTTCTTGCAGTAGTTGCAGATTCGGTTATCCCGTGACTGGCTCCGTCTTCGCTGATTGTTCGGCGGTCGTGAGGAATCTCTTCCTCGTATGTTCGATCGGTCTGTCGAACCTTGTACTACATAAGCGTCGTCTGTTGAGTCTTTGGCGAAAGACTTTCTCTGAGCTGCTTCGGTCAGGATTGCGCTCGTGACTTCGGAGTATTTAACAGCTGTGGTTGACGCGTTGCACACGGTTGTGACGAAAGTTTCCCATGATGAGGGAAGGCTGCTCATGAGTATCATTGCTCTGAGTTCATCCTCGATTGCCGTCCCCTGAGATGAGATTTGGGAGCTTATGCTTTCGTACTCATTAAGGTGTGCTTGAACCGAATCGGATTCTTTCATCCGCAAGTTGTAGAGGCGCCGGATCAGAAACATCTTCGTTGCGGCGACCTTCTTTTCGTAAGTGTCCGACAGTGTTTTCCACAGTTCGAATGCTGTCGTACACGATTGCACCGTAAAATATACCGATTCCGATAGGTGCATCCGAATCGTGGCGCGGACGATTCTGTCCAGCTTCTGCCACTCAATTGGTTTGTATCCTTCTAGAGGTTCTTCATTTTCGATGGGATTGATTTGCCCCTTGACTATGAGATAGTCCTGCATTTGCTCCTTCCAGAAGTTAAAGTTCGATCCATCGAACTTTCGTAGACTCATTTCTGACGAGCCGGATGTTGATGCCATCAAATTCGGTTTCGGTTGACGAAGCTCGGTTCGGAGTTGACTACGAACCTTGTTGGAGTGCAGCCGGTTGGCTCACCCGATATCGTTCTAGTCGGATTTGAACCCGAGTCGGTTCGGCTTCGGATATATGTATTGTTGAACTTGCTCGAATTGACTCCGGTAACTTGAGGGACAGAACCGACTGGTCTTCCCGAATGTTGCCGAGTCGGAGTGAGCCCGGTTCGCTTCCGAATATATATGCCAAATGCCGATTATTGAAACCGATTGTCTGGACCGATTCTGCTTCGGGTGACTGCAGTGACGAGAGAGACGGATCCAACTGATCCTCCCGAATGTCGATCAGCCAGATGAAGCACGAATTGGGGTTGTTGTCTTGAGACCGATCTGCACCGAGTGGTTACAATGAGCGGCGAGCAGCGTTTGATGACCTCTTCGGATGCCGTTTAACCGAGTGGAGCACGATCGTGTCAATGTTGCACAAGGGGATTTCACCTCGAGCGGTTACGATCACAAGGAACAGAGTACAACCGGCTGGCTTACTCCAAGCGAAGATGATCTAACGCGATGAGATGCAAGCCTCGTTTTTCTTCTTCTTCTCTCTTCTTCGAATGGTGCAAGAAACCGAATGCTGTGCAGGCTGAGACGATGGCCGACAGCAGATGTTGGAGGACCGAATACTGTGCAGGCTCTGATACCAGATGTTGGAAACAAGGTCGTCTATGCGGAAGATCAAGAAGCATTCAATTCTGTTCTGTACCTGCATATGACAGTTTCTAGGTCGTTGCACAGAGAGAGAGAGAGAGAGAGAGAGAGAGAGAGAGAGAGAGCACAAAAGACTTTCTATTCAATAGAAACAATAATACAACCCCCAACCTTACAAAAAGGTTACA
The DNA here is from genome assembly GCF_043228905.1 of Azolla caroliniana. Lineage (NCBI taxonomy): Eukaryota > Viridiplantae > Streptophyta > Polypodiopsida > Salviniales > Salviniaceae > Azolla > Azolla caroliniana. The sequence continues at coordinate 6,635,513 of NW_028230446.1, read as the reverse complement.
AGGTCACTATATATAGTGACCGGCTTAGGGCAACTACCATTTATGCTAATTACACAAATGGCCCAAACTTGAGCTATACAAAGGGATAGTGTGAATACGTCCATTATACACTTGTATTCGACAATTAGCCTCTGAAGATGCAACACTCCTGGAATCCAAGAATGGGAACCATGCCCGTTCTGGCTCCAGATGGCAGACACCAGCTCAGTATGACCAACTAGATTGATCCGGGATTTGGAGGTAACAATCGGTAGCCATGCCTTCTGGATTTCTACCATCGTCTTCCAGTTGAATGTGCATGGAGCATACCCACCGTTGTTGGGACGACCATGGTTATGGACCACCCACATCAAACAAAACTGGCAGAAGAACAACATTACGCTTGAAGGGGGAAAACTAAGGTCAGAGTACCCACGCATCCTCAAGCAGGCCCAAGCAAGGAAGTAACACCGTTATATGCCGAAAGAGTGAATATGCTGGAAGGGCTTGCTGATGAGGAGGTAGATTGCTACCTTGATGAAAACCCAAGGATAGTGCATCTGTTTGAAGTAGACGTAGCAGAGGTGGTGTCCCCATATATTGGGCAACCAGAGGATGTCGGTGAGGAGCCGATTAGGGATGCGATCCGGGAACTGCGACAAGCACAAGAGGCCCTAGAGTGGGAGATGGCGGTATCACAATGGGTGAAAGCATCACAATTGGAAGAAGTGAATTTGGGAACCAACGTAGAAGCAAGACCCGTGTAGGTGGCCAAAGAAATGCCAAGGGAGGAGAAATTGGCAACGATCACATTATTGAAAGAATTCCAGGACTTATTTGCGTGGTCATATGAAGACATGTGGGGGCTGGACCCACAATTATATCAGCACCAGATTCATTTAAGCAAGGATGCGAAACCGATAGCGCAGAGACGTTACCGGATGAATCCGAATTACGCAGCTAAAGTAAAAGAAGAGATCGACAAGTTGTTGTGGGTTGGGTTCATCCAGCTGGTGAAGGACGCCACCTGGCTAAGCCCGAGCGTGGTGGTACCGAAGAAAAACGGAAAGATCTGGGTTTGTGTGGATTACCGTAAATTGAATGTTGCCACTATCACTGATGCATTCCCGCTCCCTTTCACAAATGGAGTCTTGGATGCGATAGCAGGCCACGAGGTGTAAAGCCTCCTCGACGGATTCAGCGGGTATAACCAAATCCGGATGCACCCGGACGATCAAGAGAAAACATTGTTCATCACCGAATGGGGAGGGGAGTCTTTGTAGTGGTCGTGATGATGTTTGGACTGAAGACGGCACCAGCAACGTTCCAACGAATCATCATGGAAATTTTCGGGGAATTTATCCCAACTTTTATGCAGGTGTTCTTGGATGACTTTGCGGTGTACAACAGGAAAGGAGAACATCTTGACCATCTCCGGTTATGCCTGGAGAAATGTAGAGGTTTCCGGCTAAGACTGAACTCGGCGAAATGCGTATTCGGCCTAACCAGCAGCACGATAGTAGGCCATACTGTGAGTAAGGACGGGATTGCGGTGGACCCGGATAAAGTTAAAGCCATTTTGGAAGCACCAGCACCAACAACCGCCAAAGATCTGAGCCGGTTTTTAGGGCAAATCCAGTGCCATAGCCGGATGCTCTAATACTTGACAGATCTTGCGACACCACTACACACAGCTATACACCGGACACCTTTCCAATGGACAAAACCAGAGGATAAGGCATACAATGTGCTCAAAATAATGTTGTCCCAGGCACCAGTCGTACAACCCCCCGATTGGTCGAAGGAATTTCATGTGTTCGTCGACGCATCTGATATCGCGATCGGCAGCATTCTTATGCAGCTCACCGACCCAAAGTGGTACCGGCCGGTTTACTACGCCAATCGAAAGCTCTCGCAAGTGGGACGGAATTATTCAACAACGGATAGGGAAGCCTTGGGAATAATATTCAACGTAACAAGTTCCGTCACTATTTGCTGGGACGAAAATTCTCATTCCACGTAGATCATTCGGCTTTACTTTACTTGGTTTCCAAGGCATCGCTAACTGGCAAACTAGCACGATGGACGTTGCTTCTACAGGAGTTCGAGTTCGAGATTTACTACAGACCGGGAGTACAACATGCGGTCGCAGATTACTTGAGCTAGTTAGAATCCGGAGAGGCAGGCGACGACGTCAAAGACGACCTTCCAGATGCATAGTCATTCAAGGTAACAGCGGAGAATACGGTGGACGGGACGGTGGCCGAAGAAGACAAATGGCTGACGAATATGCATCTGTTTTTAAGCACCGGATTGCCTCCGGAAGAATTGAACCGGGACGAATGGAAGCGGTTGTTTATTGCAGGATACGTTGTACCACAAGGGAGCGGACGGTATATGGCGAAGAGTGGTTCGGAGTGAAGAAAGGGAGACAATTTTACGGGAAGTTCATTGTGGAGTCATTGGAGGACATTATGTCGGAGAAGCAACGACAAAGAAGATATGGCGAAGCAGATTGTGGTGGCCTACAACAATGAAGGACTTGATTCAGTATGCAAAGGAATGCAACTTATGTCAATAGACGCGCCAACTAACAGAACAAGTAAGGATGCCACACCAGCCGGTGTTACCACTGGAGCCGTTTCAAAAATGGGGATTGGACTTCGTCAGACCATTTAAACCTCCGGCAATGTGGACCGGGAACCGGTATATCATTGTGGCAATAGACTACTGCACCAAATGGGTGGAAGCAAAGCCACTCCAAGATAATACCGGTATGAGTGCATTTGGTGCCGGTATGGATGCCCGATAGAACTAATCAGTCATCAAGGAGGACATTTCCTCGGTCCAGTAGTAGAGAGCTTGACGACGTTTTATGCGGTCGTATACAAGTGGAGTACACCTTATTATCCACAAGCCAACGGATTGGCCGAATCCACCAAAAAAACCTTGCAAAACATCCTCTGGAAAATAGTCAATGAAAACCGCACCAAATGGGACACGAAGCTGCAAAGTGCGATGTGGGCTTACCGAACCGCGTACAAAACAAGTATTCAGACAACACCATTCCGTTTAGCTTTTGGATTAGAAGCAGTCATGCCGATAGAGTTTCAAATTCCGAGTTTGTGGATTCAAGTACGGGAAAGGTTAAGTGAGAAGGCATCGGAGAAAATTCGACTAGCGACATTGTGCGAATTAGAAGAACGCCGGATAGCTAGCATTCTGCATTTGGAACTCGAGCAACGACGATGGAAAGCATTCGTTGACCAGCACCATAAAGGGAACGTGAAAAGGTTCGGAATCGGCAAACCGGTGTTAGTATTTCAGACCCGGATGGGCAAAATGCCGGGAAAGCTACGGTTCTGGTGGACCAAACCGTATTAGATAACACGAGAGTTTAACGACTCGTATCAGCTAGGTACGTTGGCCAGCGAGGTCATGGAAAAATGGGTAAACGGTTTCCGACTAAAACCTTATTACGGACCAATGCCGCGGAACCCATTTAGACAACCGGATGTCGAAGAAGAAACCGGGAACGGCAAGCGGATAACCGGCAACCAGGAGGAGGAACATACAACAAATCCAATGTTGCCGGATAGAAGGGTTTAGAATACCAGACACGAAAAAAAAAATGTAGGGCATTAAAAAATGAACGGACACCTCGAAACGGTGTGACGTAAGGCATTTAAATCCCACCATGCGGCACACAGCCACTATTAAAAAAGCACACGACGTGCATGCGTGGGACTCAAGAAAAGGCGACAAGAATGGGAACACAAAACCTTCGCATAACAGAGTCTCTCTCATTTCGTGAACACAGAGGCGGATACAGGTGATTAGGCGAATGCCAGAAGCCACCACAGGCACACCAAAGCTCTCCACCACCACCGCAACAGAGGACACGAGCCCATGGCGCTTTCCGAGACGGCCAAGAAATGGTTCACGCAACATGTCTTGGAGGGCTTCCTATGGATAGCAGAGGCACCTCTACACGAAGAAGCGGAAAAGGTCGCGAAAAAGATCGACCTAGAAGTAATTACGGAGGAGGCCATCCGCCCCTCAATGGGATTGCCAGAAGGAGGGATCTACTCCATTGAGAATCCTTCCCCAAAGACGTTGACGAAGTTCTTCGGGGAGTATTCCCTGGCTAGCAAAGCGTACCAGACACAGGGCGGCAACGACTCCCTATTCCGAGAAGTAGCTCGTGTGCTCCACGAGTATGGGTTTGTGCACCCCTGATCCCCGGCAATGCCAAAGAACAAAGCCAGGTTTCATCATCACATCATACGAAGGGGTAAATGTGGATTGGCCCATAATTATCACTGATTGTTTGCGAGCGACCATACAATCGGTGGTAGACGGCAAGAAGGTGTGGACAGTAGTGGCTCAATGGCTCACTCTCCTCGTACCGCCGGTGCTGACATTAAAGGCAAAGATGCAGGGCCGAACGGCCGATACGACGCCACACAAGCCATCGAAGCGGCAGCAACTCCTTGCCAAGCACACGCCCGGTTGGACAAAGGGAGGTTCATCACAAAAAGAGAAGGAGCAGCCCAATCGGAAGAGGTAGACAGAGACAAAGGCAACGGTGGAGCGACCGGTTAGGCCTCTTAAAATCAAATTGTGTCAGCAAGAGCAAGAGTCACCTAACTTGGCTCAAGGGATAAACATGAGGACCCAAGAGGAGGAGTCGGAGGAAGAACCCGCCGACACTCCCCTACGTTGTTAGAAGAGAAACGACACAGACCAGAGGGGGGACAAATCGGGACCGGTAAAAGACAACACACTGACACCCACTCCGAGGAACCAGAGGCAACGAAGGGAACAGAGCCTGATCGGCCAGTAACGGCAAGGGAAGTACCAATCTCACCGTGTTGACAGGCACAACAAGAAGAGGAGTTGCTGCTAGAAACAACAATCCAACCAGGGGTTGTGGCGAGAGTAGAGCCAACACCACATCCGGAACTGGCAAGGCAACAAGGCATCAATAGTCAATGGCTGTGATGGATCTGAGAACAGGTGACCGGGGTTGTAAGCCAAATTGAAGCGGAAGAGAGAGCACAATGGAAGAACTCGAGGAAGAAAATGAGAAGGCCAAAGTAGACATGGCCAGACAGGTCAGTCAGGGGCCGACAGGACCAAAACTGTGTACGCCGGTGACGGCGCAGAAAGTTGATGGCAGAAGGTGACCGGCAGCAAGAGAAGCTAGGGGAACTCCAGAAGGAAGTCAACAGGGTGACGGAGGCATTGGCAGAAGAACGGACCAAGGCGATCGACATGGCAAAGGCACTGGAAGAAGCAGCAAGGGACCGGATGGAGCTCACCCGACAACATTATGAGGAGACGGAACGAGCAAAGATGGCACTGAACAAAGTTCAGACCACTTATCAAACTAAATTCCTGGAATATGAGGTGCAGGCACAGGCAACCGCGGGTCTGATAAAGAAGTTAAAGGAAGAAAAGCAGGTTGCGGAGGAAAAATCCAAGATGGGGCTCGGCCAGATCCACGGCATTATGCTGCTGGCATGGAAAGAACGAACAAAGAGTATGATTGGTGAAAGCTCAGTGTAATGGTGGTCAAAATGGGCACAACAGGCGGCGAAATTACAGACGTTGTGAGCGAATGCGGAAAACCGGAGAAAGGACGGTGACAGCTTCTACAAGATGGATGCAGAGAGTATTGTAACCATCTGGGAGGAGTTGTCGGACGATTTCTTGTCCCTGGCAAGGGAACAATTGGCAATTGTAAGGCAGTTGGTAGAATAGCTAGAGGATGACCAGCTTGGCACTCAACTCCAGCTTGAGCGATACGAACAGGAGCGAAGACAGCAGATAACATCGCAAATGTCAACGGCAATTAACATCAGTGATGGAGAGCAATCTCCAGAGAAGCCACCGAATGTAGCCGGGACCAGAGGAGGCCAGCGAAATGAAGCCCAAGTGGAACAACCGGAGGAAGACTGACTAGAGGAGGCAGACAAAGCCCTAGTGCAACAACAGGAGGAGCCAAGGACGGAGGAGCCAGAGTCAAAAGCGTCGAAACCAGTACAGCCGGATACGGATAAAGCCGGAGAGCAGGCCGAAGACCAACAACAACAACAACAACAACAACAACCGTGATAGGAACTACACACTCCTATGCGCAACACTCGGCCACAACCGAGTCTAGGATCGAGCACAGAAAAACGGAAAATGAAACGCATGACACAGAGAAGAGAAGAGAACACAGGATGTTAACGTGGAAAACCCAAACTAGGAAAAAACCACGGCAGCCCACAAACTGCAAACTATCACTATGTCAGAATGTACAAATGGTATAGCACCGAAGCAACGACCTCGAGCTTTCTATCTTCGCCACAGGCGGCGGTTACAACAAAGGGAATGACCTCTTCCTCTCTCTCACTCTCTCTGTACACAGTTACGCGCTCTAATCTTGCGCCAACAAGAATGACAACAACCACGCTATAAGTTTGCCCTAAAACATATTTATACTAATATGACTTTTCGGCTATTTACATATTTATGAATATGTCCCTTCATCCAGTGAGCACTCCTCACCGGGCCTGCATCATCCGACGCTTGTCGGGTACTTGTCATCCGACTCTCACCGGGTCTTCACCATCCGGCTCTTGCCAGGTACTCCTCATCCGGTTCTCACCAGTTCTTCCGTAGCCGGGTACTCCTCATCCGGTTCTCACCGGGTCTTCCGTAGCAGGGTACTCCTCATTCGGTTCTCACTGGGTCTTCTCGTCTAGAGGGACCTGTTTCCTAACAAACTCCCCCTTCACTCCGGCATGGGATGTCTTAGTAGTCCGACCCGCTTCCGACATGCATCCAGCTTGTCAGGTGTCAGTACTTTGGTCAGCATATCTGACCCGTTCTTGACCGTGTGGATCTTCATCAGCGCGAACTCCTGGTCATCTACCCTTTCCCGGATCCAGTGATACCTACGTTGGATATGCTTCGTCCGGGAATGCTAGGCCGCATTCTTAGCAAGGTGGATGGCACTTTGACTGTCGCAATAGAGTCGGTATTCATCTTGCCGGATACCGAGCTCTCCGATGAAGTCCTTCATCCATAGTATCTCCTTGCCGGCTTCCACAGCCGCCATGTACTCCGCATCCGTGGTTCACAACACAATCGTCTTCTGCAGCCTCGATTGCCACGAAATAGCTCCCCCTGCATGTCATTACATACCCGGATGTAGACCGGCTGGTATCCACATCAGCTGACATGTCTGAATCGGTAAAACCGTCAAGTTGAGGTTTTCCGGAGCCGAATCGGAGACACATATTTGAAATGCCCTTCAAGTACCGGAGTATCCATTTGACCGCGTTCCAGTGCTCCTTGCCGGGATTGCTCATAAACCGGCTCACCACTCTGACTGCGTATCCTATATCCGGTCGGGTACACACCATTGCGTACATTAAGCTCCCCACGGCAGAGGCATATGGAACCTTCATCATATCCGCCTTCTCTGCTTTCGTCTTCGGGCTTTGCTTACCGGATAACCTACAGTTTGCCAGAAGTGTCGATCCGACCGGTTTCGCATATGACATGTTGAACCGCTGAAGCACCTTTGTCACGTACTTCTCCTATGATAACCACAATTGCTTCATTCGCCGGTTCCGGATGATATGCATCCCCAGCATCTGTCTTGCCGGACCCAAGTCTTTCATTGTGAAAGTTCGGTTGAGAGCCTTCTTCAGCATCCGTATTTTGGCTTGGTCTCGTCCGAAGATCAACATGTCATCCACGTACAAAAGGAGTATCAGGAAGTCGCCTCCTTCTAACTTCTTCACAAACACGCAGTGATCGGACTGCGTCTTGTGGTACCCTTGATCAGTCATGAAGGAGTCGAACTTCCAGTACCATTGTCGGGGAGCCTACTTCAGTCCGTACAGGCTCTTCTTCAACCGGCATACCAGGTGCTCCTTCCCTTTCTCCACGAATCCTTCCGGTTGCTGCATGTAGATCTCCTCTTCGAGGTCACCGTGAAGGAATGTCATCTTCACGTCCAGCTTCTCTACCTCGAGGTCCATGCTTGCCGCTATACTACCGGGGAAAATATCTCGTTGAAGTCCACACCCTTCTTCTGATGGAACCCCTTCACCACGATCCTGGCTTTGTATCTCGAGGGGTTGCCGACATCTCCCGGTTTCAATTTGTACACCCACTTGTTTCGGAGTGCCCTCTTTCCTTTTGGCAACTCCATCAATTCATATGTATGGTTCTCATGCAGGGAATCCATCTCATCCTGCATGGCACTTAACCATTTTCGGCTATGGGTGTCACTTTTGAGCTTCCTCGAAGCTTTCTGGTTCCCCATCATCGGTCAGCAGCACATGCTAAGCATCCAGAAATCTCCGGGGGGGCCTTCTCTCTCTAAGAGGATATCTCCGTCTTTGGGCTTCGGTAACCGGATCCTCCATTTGCTCTTCATCCAACTCCGATTCGGGGTCTTGGCCGGTTCCGGTTTCAGCTTCCTCTACTTCTTCTTCTGCCGGTTTGGTGTCCTCACCGTAACCGGCAGGTTCCTCGAGTGCTAACCGGTCTCTTGCCGGTTGGGTCAGCTCATCGTAGAATCGGTCCTTACCGGTCGACTCGGAGTTCATTATCTTCTTCTCCGACTCCTAGTCGGTGAGCGTCTTGTCCTCCATGAAGATAACATCTCGACTCCGGAATACCTTCTTGTCGACCGGGTCCCACACTCGGTAGCTGAACTCATCGTCGCCGTAACCGAGGAATATGCATGGCCGGGTCTTTGGATCTAACTTTCCTCTCCGGTCCTTAGCTACATGCACGTACGCGAGACACCCGAATACCTTCAAATGCCGGTAGAACACTTCCTTACCAGTCCAGACTCTCATTGGCGTGTCTCCGTCCAAGGGTACTGAGGGTGATCTGTTTATGACATATGTCGCCGTCGACAGTGCCTCAGCCCAAAACTTCTTGGGTAGTTTTGCATGCGCCAGCATACTCCGGACCCTCTCCATTATGGTCCAGTTCATCCTCTCGGCCAAACCGTTTAATTCTTGCATCTTCGGCACGGTAAATTCGAGCCGGATTCCCTTCGAGCAACAATACTCCTCGAACTGCCCCCGGTATTCACCTCCGTTATCTGCTCGAACCGCCTTCAGCTTCCGGCCGGTTTCTCTTTCCACTCTCGCGTAGAGCTCTTTGAAGACGGATAGAACCTGATTCTTTTTCTTCAACGGTGTGGCCCACAGCTTCCGACTGTGGTCATCTATGAACGTCACGAAGTACTGCAATCCTGAATGTGACTTTGTGTCCACTTGACACACATCAATATGCACCAACTCCAGTGGTGCATTACGTCTCATCGGTGGCCTTGGTGGGAAGGAGGTCCGGTTTTGTTTACCGACCAGGCAATCAGTGCACTTCTCCAAGTGCACGTTCTTCACTGGAATGAGGTTGTCGTCTGCAAGCCTCTTCATCCCCTTCTCGCTCATGTGACACAGCCTTTTGTGCCACAGCTCACCGGTAGTGATGAATGCCACGTTCACTTCCACCGGACATAACCAGGCATTCATCAGGTACAGTGTGTTTACCTTCCGGGCTCGAGCCACAATCAAGCTCCCTTTGCTGAACTTCATAACACCGTTCCGGATGCTACCCGTGTACCCTTCATCATCTAGCCGACCAACTGATATCAGGTTCAGATGAACCTCCAAAACGTGTCGGACATCCTTCAGCAGCAGCTTGCATCCGGTTGGTGTCGCCAACCACACATCTCCTATGCCGACAATTCGGCATGTACCTTCATTCCCCATCCATACACAGCCGTGATCACCGGCTGAGTAGGATGAGAAGCATTTCCGGTCCGAGGTAAGGTGGAACGACGCTCCGGAGTCGACCACCCAGGTCATCTCGTCGTCGGCAAGGTTTATCTCACTCTCCTCGGTGATGAGCATCAACTCTTCTTCACTTGCCGTGATTGTCATCGTTCCCTTCCGGTCTTTACCGTTCCGGTCTGGTGTCCGTTTTGAATCGGTACCATCGGTTTCCTTGTCTTTCCGGAAATGCCGACAATTCTTCTGGAAGTGTCCCGGCTTGCCGCAATAGAAGCAAGTAGGCCTCCCCCTTGACTTTGACCGTGTCCCGACTTTTCCCGGTTCTGGGGACTACGGTTTCTTTGTCTTCTGCGTTCGGATTCGGTAAGGAGTGCTTTGGAGTCGGAGCGCATATCCTTATCTTTCCAATGCGCCTCCTCATCTAGCAAGCTTGACTTCACTCTTGCTAGGGATAACCGTTTCCCTTCCGGCCCGGCGTTGCCCAAGGTGACAACCAACGTCTCCCAGCTATCCGGAAGGGAACCGAGCAGGAGTAGCGCTAGTACCTCATCGGCGAGAGGTACTTCCAATGATGTTGCCTGGTGTATCAGCCCCTGGAATGCATTCATGTGCTCCGCCATGCTGGAGCCATCTTGGTACCGGAGTCTTACTAGCTTCCAGAATACCGAAACCTAATTGACAGCATTTTTGTTCTGAAACATAATGCCGATCTTCTCCTAGAGCTCATGAGCCTTGCTCTCTTCATTGAAGTTGTTGTATAGGCTCATGTCGATGAAGCACCGTATGTACGTCGTTGTCTTCATGTGCATCACCTCCCATATCGTGGCGTCGATTTTGTCCGGTCTCTTGTCCCCGAACTGAACCGGCAACGAAAGATCTTTAACCACAAGCATGTCCCTCATCTTTGACTTCCACACTGAATAGTTGGAGCCGGTGAGCTTGAACATGCCGCCCAACAATTCGTCCATTTTCTGTGTCGTTTCGCTCTGATACCACTTTGACAGGAACTACACGCTCCTATGCGCAACACTCGGCCACAACCGAGTCTAGGATCGAACACAGAAAAACAGATAATGAAACGCACAACACAGAGAAGAGAAGAGAACACAGGATGTTAACGTGGAAAACCCAAACTAGGGAAAAACCACGGCAGCCCACAAACTACAAACTATCACTATGTCAGAATGTACAAATGGTATAGCACCGAAGCAACGACCTCGAGCTTTCTATCTTCACCACAAGCAGCGGTTACAACAGAGGCAACGACCTCTTCCTCTCTCTCACTCTCTTTGTACATAGTTACGTGTTCTAATCTTGCGCCAACAAGAATGACAACAACCACGTTATAAGTTTGTCGTAAGTCATATTTATACTAATATGACTTTTCGGCTATTTACAAATATAGCCCCGATGGACTCTTAGGAAACATATTTATGAATATGTCCCTTCATCCGGTGAGCACTCATCCGGCGCTTGTCGGGTACTTGTCATCCGGCTCTCACCGGGTCTTCACCATCCGGCTCTCGCCAGGTACTCCTCATTCGGTTCTCACCGGGTCTTCCCATCTGGAGGGACCTGGTTTCTAACAAGCCGATGGAGCAACTACCCGATGAACCGTTGGAGCCCCTGGACTAGAGCATTCTGGACATTTTGGAGGATGAATGAAGGGGCTAACCATGGGTTCGACGTAGAATGTATTGTCCCACGGGCGTGCCATGTGTTGGCCGGCTAGGCTAGAGTATGAAAGGGGAGTCGGTTATGGGAGTTGTAATTAAATAAATTATGATAATTATAAGATCATTATGATAATTATCAGATTGTTATGATAATTATAAGATCGGACAGACGGACCCGGAATCAGTATGCCAATCCGAATGTGGACCAATTCGTAGCCGGTTGCCAGTTGGCACCAGTTTGTAGCACAACCGGATACCTATAAAAGGATCCAGAGATGATGAAATTGATGATGGATAATTAATAGAGAAGCGTTGTGTCTTTACATATTATGTATCTTGTTAATACCATTCTGCCTTTAATGTGATTATCATACGCGGGTATCAAGTTAATCATTTCAGATAGTGACCAGGAAGGATTGGTCTTGTATCACAGTCTGCACATTCCTTACCGTACCACCCCTTTGGTGAAGTGTTCTAAAGGGAAACCTTGTGTTAGCGGCTTGTCCAGCCCGGTGACAACATTGGCCTCTTGCGCGTCCAGCTCTCTCCGGTCGGCCATGATCTTCTCCATGCATTCATATCGGAAATCCACCTCTTCGATTAGAAATTGGCATACAATTGCGGTCATTTTGTTCTGCAATACACAACCCTCCACCTAGTTTGTCAGGTCCTCTCACGCAAGCACCAGGTACCGCATTTGCCTCACTCCCACCGGCATTGTCACTAGATCCGCCATCCACTTGAAATGGACGGATGGCAGGTGGGTCGGGTGTAGCTCGTCTCTGTGTTGGAGCCCATAATGCATTTGGCAGCTTTCCCAGGTCGTCACGAATTGATGCGTGTCATGGTACATTCCTAGCCACCAATATTTTCCTGTCAGCTTCTCGAACGTGGCCAATGTTCCACAGTGTCTGGCCCAAGGTCTCTCATGGTGTGCTGACAACAGCGCCTTCTGCTCTTCCCTTCTTATTACTAAGCGGAGCGGAGTGCCATGACACTTCTTCGGATGCCTCCATATACTCCCATTCTGCAAGAAGAACCGATACACCTTCTTCCGGATCCTTCGTCCATGCCGTATCCGCCATCAATGTCCTCAAGAATCCGCCTAACCGGAGCCACTCCCCTTCGTACTCATTCTCGTTGAACTTGTTTATGTGCCGGAGTGTTATCTTCCCTCGCCGATACTTGAGTTGACTCGAAGAAGTCCACGCCGACTTCTTCGTCTTCTGAAACTATGTCGCCCTCATCATCAAACCACGCTCTTGAAAGCATATCGGCCATGGCATTGTCTTTACCGGAGATGTGTCAAATCTCCGGGTTTAGGGACTTGATGTACACGATCCACCTGAGCATAACCAAGTCCGGAGTCGAGCATCCGAAAACCATATCGAGGATTGGTAGGCAAACCGTTTCAATTACTACTTCTGCCCCGATCTAATAGTCCTTGTCACCCTTAACCGCCGAAACGATACCCCAAAGTTCGCGTTTCACTTGGGCATATCCTCGCTGCCGCTCACTCAATACTTTCGCTTCGAATCGGATGGGGAACCTCGTGTCGTCCGCATCTTTCAGCTTGAGTACCCATGCGATTCCGGTCAAACTCGTGTCCACTATCACGTAAACCGGGGTACCTTTCCTGTAGACCGCCTTCCTGAGGGTTACCGTTGTTACTGCCTCCTTTAGCTTTCGGACTGATTCCGCGTGTTCGTCTTTCCATTCAAACTTACGGCCCTTCTTCAGTAGTCCGTAGAGCGGCTCCGCGACATGTGCGTAATGCGGAATCCAAATGTGGTAAAACGCACAGGCTCCTAGGAACCTCTACACTTCCATGTGTGACTTGCATTCTCCCTTCATCGTGGAGACAGATTCTACCTTCGCCGGAGACAAATTCTACCTTCATCGAAGCCGGTTTCCAGCTGTATGGCCTCCACAACTGGCCAACCACCAAGATTTTGGATTGCCCGAAAGCCGACTTTTCTCCGGGTAAGGTGAGTTGAGCATCCTCGAGCCTCTGTAGTACTTTCTCACAGTCGTTGATATGATCGGCCACAAACCTCCAGCATCCGCCCGGTCCGACCGATTCATCCTTCTCCTCCACCAGACATCCCTTGATCGGGATGTCATCCAAAAACATCATGGTGATGTCGGGATGCAGTCCCTCAGTACCTTGTTCATCGCGTTCACCATGTGCGATACCGAGTTGGTCCCTCCTTGCGGTAGGGTACACATCCGCACAAAGCCGAGAGGGGTCCGCATCGTCGTGATATCCCTCCTCTCTACGGCTAGTTGGAACTGATCGTACCCCGAGTACAAGTCACCGACCGAACAGATCGACCTTCTGGCAAAGACCTTCACAAACTCATCAATAGTCGGCCCGATCCCTACGTTCCGAATGGGCACTTTATTGACCAGCTGCAGGTCCTGAATGAAGCGCAAGGTGTCGTTCTTCTTCGGCATCGTAAACCACCGATTTGAATATAGGGCACTTGACAGCTCGAGGATGCCCATCTCCACCTTCTGCTTCAGCAACTCCATCAGCTTCGGCATGTGAGCTCTCGGCACCGGGATCGGCTTGAGGTTCCACGACACATGTGGTACTGTGAAGATAACAATTTGTTCTACGATCGTCGAGTCGACGCATCCGATCTCCTCCGACAAGAATGCAAAGGCTTTCCCGTGCCTTTCAAGCATCCTCCGAAACTGATCCTCTTCCGCCGGCAATAGGAAGCCACCCCCACCGATTTTCAGCTATTGTAGTGTCTCGTCGGTGAACCGGTGCCCTATGCCGGTCGGATTCTGCAAGCTCAGGTCTGACACAACCCCTTTCATCTGCTCTTCGTTGCCCTTCGGCAAGGGAGCCACGACTGGCCTCACCTTCTGGTCCACAACCTTGTCTTTGGTATCAACTTGGGTCGTCTTCCCCGACCCGATCATCTCTCCAAAGTTCGCAATGACTTCGTAATTTTCCACGAACTTACCGGAATTACCCGATCTTCGCTTAGGCCTTCATCGGCTACCCTCCCGATCTCTCCAAGGGTGTCGTTAATGAGACCACCTGCACGACACTACTAATCTCGTCGTCATAGCTAAGGGCACTGCATGCCTTAAGCGCTCTTCGACCTGCCTCTTTTCCCGGCCACTGATGCCGGTTATAGTACAACCTCTATTGTCAAAGAACCAAAACTTCCTACCTATGGCACATGTGTGGGGTTTCTCCGAGGTTTCTGAACTACCGCGGCCCCACGCCTTGATAGCCCTCTTTAAAAAAATCCTCTCAGCCATCGCTGCCAAAAGATTCGCGGTTACGCTTGAGGTTTGGTCGCACCATCAAAAATTGGACAGAGTGACGCCCGTCTTGGCCTTTCACCTATGCGTACGCCGAACAGTTGTCCAACACCGTGGTCTCCATACAGGCCGCCATAATGTATGGTTCGCCGAGAATCACCGGGTGTGAAGAGGTCTCCTACCCGAAAAACAGCTGATCAATCTCGACATCGCCGATCTTTACATGTACATTCGGGCACGCCCCATGTAGTTCCTCCGTAGCATGTGTGGCCGCGCGTATTCTCTAGCCGTGCCTAGTATTGATCGGCCATTTCCCCTTCTTGTAGAAATCCATGGACATTACCTTGATTTCGGATCCATGGTCTATTAGTGCCACCACTAGTTCCTAAACGTTCCCAATCCGAACGAGAGTCTCTGTAGTTGCCCTTGCCCAATGCGGCTTCAAATTGTGGCTCTCTTCCACTTCATCTTCTACGATTGCGTCATCCAAGTGCGTCGTTCATACCTCCACTAGCTTCTCTGGCTCTGGCTCTGTCACAAGCCTCTTGCGCTTCACCAAGTCCATGATGGAGTCGTGGAACTCCTTGGTGATCCCTAGTACTTCCCTCAATGTTAGCTCCACCCAGCTATGAAGGATCTGTTCTTCAAGGACATTTTGCAAGTCCGTCGCTCTTTCTATTTCCATGCCCAGCCGATAAGCAGTTGGCCTCGACCTTGCCTGTGCGTTGGACCCCTCCATGTCGTTCTTCTTTGGAGCGCTCCACATCTCATATTGATTGGCGGGTCCAGCTCCTCCACCCTTCCCTACTCGCTTATCCTCCACCAGAACCTCGTAGTTCTGGCACGCGGCTTCTACAAACCTTGTCTTTTCTTCGACCGAATCATCCCATCCGGTGACCTCTCGGACCTGCCTTTTTGTACGGTCCGCTTCCTCCCTCCTTAGCCTTATGCCAGTGAGACCTTCGAGCACCGACAACCAGAAACCGGAATCCTTTGCCTTCTGGCAGCCATCACCTCCAACCTGGATGCCAACCGACGCTGAATAATGGATAGCCTCGGCATGTCTCGCCGTGGCTTCTTCCATTAACCGCTCAATCCCAGGAGTTTCTGGGTCTCACATGCATGCACCCACCCGTTCCTCCTGAGCGCCTCGGCGAAATCCGCGCACTTTCTCCAGACGTGGCCTATCGCATCACACCACATGCATCGTTGGTTAACCGGAGGCCTGCAGTCATGCAATTGTCCCCCACTATCCCTCCACGCTTGCGCGATCTGGAGGTTGTGTACCATCTTGCCCTTGACCGTGTCGGTCAGAACCGACCCAAACTCAATCCATCTTCGCGTCTCTTCCGTCCTAGCCGAAATTGGTTCTTCTAGCCTCTTCCCCATGGTCGACGGACCCGCGTCACTCCACTCACGCCGTTTGTTGAAACGGCCACAGACCCGTTTAACCACGGCCCAATCAGCTGTGAGCCCTTCATCTGTCTCCAATACGAGACCCACCTTCTCCCTATCAAGTACGTCCACCGATTTGATGAAGAGTAGGACTCAGCTCGTATTGAGCACAGTCCGGTCTAGTGTCGAAATCCGAGTCAACCGTTTTTTGAACTCTTGGAGGAGCACCAATGTGTTCCTCCCCTTTCTGGGACTCTTGACCCACTCCATGAACTCCCGCTTCAACAGCCGAAATGAGTCATCAAACCCGTATCTCTTGAGGAGCCCACGTTAGAAGTCCTCCTAGTTTCGGCAACCAGCCTGTACCTCGAGCACCTTTGCGTGAATGCTCGCCGATACCACCCAAGGGAATCTGCACAATCGCTTGTCCTCCGGGATGTCCCTCATTATCATCTCCGCCCGGTAGGCCTCAAGATAACTTGTCGTGTTCTTGCCACCAAATCGTTCGATTGTGCCAGCAATCGATTCAATGGCCCTATACAGGGCACCCGTGCCCTCACGAGCACTCACTAGGCGGTCGACACCTAAATCCATGGCTTCGGCGAGCTCACTTCCCCTCATCTTCAACTCCCCTGCCGCCCACTTCACGTTGGGTTCACCAAATAATGTCGTGTAACTACGCATGGGTGTGTGAAGCTAGGCGAGACCACAGGGAGCCTCAGACCGAAGAGTTCAAGAAGAAGAAGAATAAGATAGACGAAGGGTGCGAAGGGCGTTAGGTGTCAAGATGCACAAGGCACAACCGGCTTGGTCGGGATCGGAGTAACACGCTAGATGATCAACAAGAAACGCATACCAACATTTCAATTAGAAGGTAGAGAAGTTACAACCGGCTAGGCCGGTAGCCGAGCTACGATCTCAGCGAGCAACCCACGCACACCAATCACCGAATTACAATGTGGATCCTCTGTCGGGAGCACATGGGCTTCCTACGCAAGCAGAGGCACCCGACCTAAGAGGAAACAAAGAGACAAAAAAGAATGCAGAGAATACAGAGAATAGGTGCTTGGTTCCCAGTCCGCAACATTTCGTTCTCCCTAAATGTGCGATCCCTGCCTCAGTCCTCTCCACCTCCTTTTATAGACCAAGGAGGGAGAGGGTTGTTACATTAAATAGTTAAGCTACCACTTCAGACCGAGATTCTCCTCGATCTCCCCACGTCATTCCCATATCCCACTTAATCCGTGCGAACACTTAAAGTAACTATTAAATCCTCGTTCCTAGCGCTTGTTAGTCCTTCATTATTTACATGTGTCCAAACCGAGACACTAAGTTTGTCTATACACATGCATCCAGCTTTATTTCTCGTTAAGGCCGTATTTCGCCACGAAAACATATTTGTTGATGCATCCGACATAGCCATCGGCAGCGCACTCATGTAGCTAACCGAACCAAGCTGGTATCGGCCAGTATATTATTCCAGTCTCAAGTTAATAGACGCCGAACGGAACTATTCGACAACCAAGCGTGAAGCCTTAGGAATGATCTACAATATCAACAAATTTCAGCATGATCTATTAGATCGGAATTTCACTTTTCATGTGGATCACGCCACACTATTGTACCTTGTCGCTAAACAATCACTAACCAGGAAATTGGCCCGATGGATGTTGTTATTACAAGAATTTGAGTTCAAAATCCAACATCGGCTAGGTACACAGCATGCGGTGGCAGATTATCCAAGTTGGATCGACAATGGCGACGATGCAGTCGCAGGGCACGACGACTTTCGGGACGTTGAAATCTTGCATATTACGACAACAGAGGAGAAAGACGGTAAGCACTCCCCAAATTAAATGACTGATGGAAATGACTTGCTTCTTAAGTACTCCCAGGATAAATGTCTACCACCTCCGAAGCTAAGGACGGATGAAAAGAAACGACTGGCGGTCAAGAGCCAGAACTTCTATCTCTTAGAAGGAATACTATATACCATAAGGGCATCTAGCGGTGGTGTGTACGACGGGACGAAAAGGACGCAATCTTTCGAGAGACTCACTATGGCACAGCAAGGGGGCACTATGCAGGGGATGTAACGGCCTGGAAGGTATGGCAAGCAAGAATGTGGTGGCCCACAACGCAAAGGGATGTGTACGTATATTGCAAAGAATGCGACCTTTGCCAACGTATGGGCCAACCTTTGGAGTTGGCACGGATGCCCCATCAGCCAGTACTCCCGCTCGAACCATTCTAGAAATGGGCCTCGACTTTGTCGAACCCTTTACTCCAACCGCGGCCCGCACTGGAAACATATATATCCTAGTTGCCACGCACTATTGTACAAAATGGGTAGAGGCAAAAGCGTTATGCGACAACATCACGACTTCCATGGCCAAATTCTTGTATGAGCACATTTGGTGCCGTTTTGGTTGTCCTATTGAGCTCATCACCGATCAAGGAAGCCATTTTTTGAATATAGTCATCCACGATCTCACCGAACATTACACCGTAGTTCATAAGAAAAGCACCTGTATTATACACGAGCCAATGGTCTCACAGAGTCAACGAATAAAATTGTGTTTCCAGTGGACTAGGCCGTACTGGAGAGTAGGAGTTGAAAACAGAACATTCGTGTTGGGCACCCACACCCATTGACATTCGCATAGTACTATGCCAGAAGGTCAATGGGTTCCGACTAAAGCCGTATTGGGGACCCACACCACCCAACCCTTTCCGCACCAAGACCAACAATCAGACCACTTCCCTGACAGAGGCGGAGGGGAATGACCACTAATAGGGCCCACTTGTAAAAATAGGAACGTCACTTTGAAATCCCTCCAACATGAATTCTCGAACGATACTTCGGGGAATATTCAACCATAGCAAAAGCATATAGAACACGGGAGGTACCTAACCCATTCTTTGCGAAGTGGCGAAGTTTTTATTGGAAGTAGGGTGCAAACATACCAATGCCTACGGGATGTCGAAGCAGAAAGAGGGTATTGTCATCGCTACGTTTGAGGGTGAGACCATTGACTAGGGAGTCATCACAGGGCCAGCGCTCCGAGAAGGCCTGCATGCATTTCAGGCCGGGAAAAAGTTTTGCCCCATCATCCAGCAATACTTGATAGTACTAATCCCCCCCTATGGCCTTCCCGCCTTAGAATTGGCCCACCATATAACCACGCCACGTTCAATGAAACGGAAATTAGTTGAACTCGCGGCACCAGAATGGGAGGATGAAGAAACTCTACGAGAAGCAGAAACCTCACCGCCAGAAGATGAGCAACAACCAATCCCGGTTCAGTCTGTCGAAGCGCAATCGACAAATTTGCAGGTCGGGCAAGAGACGAAACTCGGGAGCCCAAGACCCAAATGAAGACGGATGGACCAGAAAGACGATCATGAGCTTGTTAAAGACACAGCCCCACAACTTGTAAACCCAGCTACGGCAACGGTTGACACAACATTACAGTTGATTTCCGAACCTCGACCAATAATAACCGGATAGTCACAACGAGGTAAGGGCGTGCTCACATCGGAGAGCGAAGTTTTAGCCAACCCAAATATTCCGGACATGGCTCATGAGTTCGACACAAACTTTGAGCTAATGGAGTTCCTAGCAACACAACAGATTAAAGTGTCCCAACGAATGGTTGAGGAACCCGTCGAACGCCAAATGATCGAGCACGCGCTGAACCAAATAGTGGAAAGTGAAGACGAAGACCCATTAACAAGGGTGGGGAGAAAGAGAAACGTTGGCATTCACTGCAAAGGCATAGAGCTCCCTTCACTAAATACAGCCTTAGTGGAGGTACATAGGGAACTAACGACGGTTATCATTGGCGCCAAAGATATGGCTACCAAGATCAAAAATTTATGGAAGACCATAAAGGTAGCCTAGAAGCAGTTGGATGAGGCACAACAATGACTTACGGAGCTCAAAATAGGTGCACGAGCGACGCAAACAACTCCCATCCCCGCCTCCCAGGCAGCTGAGTTGTAGGCCTACGAGAGGAGGGTGAGGCCCAAAGCAAAATGGGCTACTCAACTGGCTGAATCCGAGATTGACCGCCTTAGGTTGGAACTCTGCCAGTCTTCAGACAGGGAAGCGGACATTCGAGCGAAAGGACGCAAGGCGGTTAAGGCACTGCAAGACAAGCTCGATGCCGAAGTAGCCACACATTGCCGAAAAAAGGCCGAGTTGAACACACTCAACGAGGAGAGAAGGAAGAAAGAGGGAACCATCACAACGTTAAGGAAAGTGGCACAAAGAAGGCATGCCTGATATAACGAACAGCTCGAGCACGAGTGCCAAAAGACCAGGGATGTTGAAATATGCCTCAACAATGAGATCGGCCGACTAGAGGGACTCCATGAGAAGACATGCCCGCACTCACTTCTACATGGAACGTATCTGCACCCTCCTCCACACAAAACGATCAGTTTACAACCCAACTCCAAGCGGTCATGGACAGAGGTTGGGCCGGATGGGCGAAACAAGCAGCAGAACTCCACACTTAAAGGGCGGATTAGGAGAATTGGCGAAACGACGGGAAAGGTTTTTACAAGTTAAATGAGGATAACATCGCTATGGTTCGGGAACACCTGACATGGAACTACTAGGCCTTGGATGACCGCCACACTGAGGAAATAGTGCAACTATTAGAAGATTTTGGTGAAAACCAGGAGGAGACGTTACGCCAGCTGCACGACATCAACAACGAACAACGAAGAGCGGAGGAGACGAAAAAGGTGGAGGCCATCATCCTTACGGACAGTGACTCTGTGGAGCGGCATGAGAGTCCGCATCAGCAAGAGGAAGCTCCGGAGGTCACTACGGCACCCACGCCCTATGGAATTCCCCACACCCTGGCAACTACCGTAGAAAAGGGACCTTGGGAGGCATCATGACCGGACATATTCACACCACAACCGCCAGCGTTACAAAGCAAGCCCGGCCATACTTCCACAGGAGCAGACAAAGAAATACGGGTAGAACCAATGGTGGAGGCACTACGGGAGGATGTGACGGCCGACCAATAGTAGGGACAGGTGCATGCCGAAGAGGACACGGCACGGGGACCACAGCCAGAGCCGGAGAACTCCGAGCCCAACCACGCTACGACACCAACCATCACAACGAACAACAAGGACCAACCAGAACCCAATATCCTCGATATTATTTACGAACAGTAATCAAGCAGGTGGGGTCCAACGTGCGATGGTACTATCCCACAGGCTGTTGGGATTACGGTCCCTTCGGATGGAATGGTCGGATATCGGAGATGAATGCCGACCAGCCCGGTTTCGGTTTCGGAACCGGATGATGAAGACCCCGACTTCGGAGCCGGATGACGAATGTACCCGGAGAGAGATCCGGATGCAGGGACATATCCATGAATATGTCTGCTAAGGGCCCCTGAGGCTATAGTTGTAAATAGCCCCAAAGTCATATATGTATAAATATGACTTAGGGCAAACAGTTTTGTTGTTGCTATTTATTTTTCTGTTTTTCCACTCTAGAGGAGTGAAGAGAGAGCAGCCGTGAGAGAGATAGAGCGCGAGAGAGAGAGGAAGAGGTCGACGCCTCTGTGTATTTCCGCCGCCTGTGGCGAGGACAGCGAACTCAAGGTCGTCGCCTTGCAGCTCGCCATTGTATACTTCTCTGTGCATAGTTTTGGTTCGGAGTCTTGTACTCCCGTGGTTTTTCCCGTACAGGGTTTTCCACGATAAATCGTGTGTCCTCTCTATTTTTCGCATTTCCCATTTTCTGCAACAACGATTCGTGTGTTTCCTTGGTTGTGGCCGAGAGGTGAAGTTTGGAAAGTTTCGTTTATTTCCATCAATTTGGTATCAGAGCGAACTGCTGCAGAAAATGGAAGGCGGCGGCAGCGGGCAGCCGGGGATGATGGTGCTGAATGCGCAGAATTACGCCGACTGGAAGATCAAGATGGAGGATCTTCTGATTGTTCGGGACCTGTACGAACCGATTGACAGGTCGGAAATACCGAAAGGGGTACTTGAGTCGGAATGGAGGCTTCTGAACCGGAAAGCCGTTGCAACCATTCGGCAATACGTAGACGTGAGCGTTCTACAACATGTGGCGAACGACATCAACGCATATGAGATGTGGCGGAAGCTGTCAGGCCTCTACGAGAGGAAGAATGCGTTGAACCGGACCTCCCTGATGAGGAAGATAGTGAATCTCAGGTACCGGGATGGCGAGAGTATGGTGGAACACGTAAGCACGTTCATGGGATTCGTGAATCAGCTTGCGGCGATCAAGTTCCCGTTGGAGGATGCAATGCAAGCCATCATCCTGATGTGTACATTGCAGGAAAGCTGGGAGAACTTGGTGGTGACTCTCAGCACCTCCTGCACCGAAGATAACTTGTCCTTACAAACGGTAAAGACAAGTATTTTGAACGAAGAAGCGCGTCGGAGAGACAAAGAACCGGCCTCCGACTCGAAGGCGCTGCTTACCGAATCGGATCGGGGAAGACAATGGAACCGGAGTCCGCAAAGACGGGAGAAGTCGGGGACCCGGTCGCAGTCAAGAGGAAGGCCCACATGCTTCCACTGTGGGAAGCCGGGGCACTTCCGAAAGAATTGTCGGCATTACCGAAAAGACAACGGAGCCGACGACACCGATTCGAAGAAGTCACCGGAGAGAAACGGTGCATACCGGGGAGCCACGGACCGGAGAGGTTCGGATCGGCGAGGGCAGGACCGGAAAGGAACGACGGCACTCGCGGCAAGTGAGGAAGAAATCATGCTCATCACCGAAGAAGGTGAACTAAACATTGCCGGCGATGAGACGACCTGGGTGGTCGATTCCGGAGCATCGTTCCACCTGACCCCGGAGAGAAGATACTTCTCATCCTACACAGCTGGTGAGCATGGCTGTGTTCGGATGGGAAATGAAGGTACGTGCCGGATTGCCGGCATAGGAGACGTGTGGTTGACAACCCCGACCGGATGCAAAATGCTGCTGAAGGATGTCCGACACGTTCCGGAGGTTCGATTGAACCTGATTTCGGCCAGGAGGCTAGACGATGAAGGCTACACAGGTAGCATCCGGAACGGCGTAATGAAGTTCAGCAAGGGGAGCCTGATAGTGGCTCGGGCCCGGAAAGACAACACACTGTACCTGATGAATGCCCGGTTATGTCCGGAAGAGCTGAATGTGGCAGCCGACACTGCCGGTGAGCTGTGGCACAAAAGACTGTGCCACATGAGTGAGAAGGGGATGAAGAGGCTTGCAGAAGACAACCTTATTCCAGTGAAGCATGTGCACCTGGAGAAGTGCACCGACTGCCTGGCCGGTAAGCAAAACCGGACCTCCTTCCACTCAAGGCCACCGACGAGACGTAGCGCACCATTGGAGCTGGTGCACACTGACGTGTGTCAAGTAGAAACGAAGTCACATGGCGGAGCCCAGTACTTCGTGACATTCATTGATGACCACAGCCGGAAGCTGTGGACGGCACCGTTGAAGACAAAGGACCAAGTGTTGTGCGTCTTCAAAGAACTTCACGCGAGAGTGGAAAGGGAATCCGGCAAGAAGCTGAAAGCGATACGAGCGGATAACGGAGGAGAATACCGGGGGCAGTTCCAGGAGTACTGTCGCTCGAAGGGAATCCGGCTCGAGTTTACTGTGCCGAAGACGCCGGAACTAAACGGGCTGGCCGAGAGGATGAACCGGACCATAATGGAGAGGGTCCGGAGTATGCTGGCGCATGCGAAATTACCCAAGGGGTTTTGGGCTGAGGCAATGTCGACGGCGACATACGTGATAAACAGATCACCCTCAGTACCTTTGGACGGAGACACGCCGCAGAGAGTGTGGACCGGTAGGGAAGTATCCTACCGGCATCTGAAGGTGTTCGGGTGTCTCGCATACGTGCATGTGGCAAAGGACCGGAGAGGAAAGCTAGATCCAAAGACCCGGCCATGCATATTCCTCGGTTATGGCGACGATGAGTTCGGCTACCGAGTATGGGACCCGGTCGACAAGAAGATATTCAGGAGTCGAGACATCATCTTCATGGAGGACAAGACACTCGCCGACTGGGAGTCGGAGAAGAAGATGAAGAGCTCCAAGTCGACCGGTGAGGATCAACTCAACGAGGAGCAGTCCCGACCGGCAAGGGACCGGTTAGCACTCGAGGATCCGGCCGAAGACGGTGAAGAAACAGAACCGGCCGAAGAAGATGAAAATGATACCGGAACCGGCCCCGATCCCGAAATGGATTCGGATGAAGAAGAATCGGAAGAACCGGTTACCGAAGCTCCGGAACGGAGATATCCTCTAAGGGAGAGAAGGGCCCCCCGGAGATTTCCGGAACCAGAGCATGTGCTGCTAACCGACGAAGGGGAGCCGGAGAGCTTTGAAGAAGCAAAGCATGACACCCAGAGCCGCAGGTGGTTGAGTGCCATGCAGGACGAGATGGATTCCCTGCATGAGAACCACACATATGAACTTGTGGAGTTGCCGAAAGGAAAGCGGGCACTTCGAAACAAGTGGGTGTTCAAGCTGAAACCGGGAGATGCCGGAAACCCCCCGAGATACAAAGCCAGGATCGTGGTGAAGGGGTTTCAGCAGAAGAAGGGCGTCGACTTCGACGAGATATTTGCCCCGGTAGTGAAGATGACCTCCATCCGGACGGTGCTGAGCATAGCGGCAAGCATGGACCTCGAGGTAGAACAGATGGACGTGAAGACGGCATTCCTTCACGGTGACCTCGAAGAAGAGATCTACATGCAGCAACCGGAAGGATTCGAGAAGAAAGGGAAGGAGCACCTGGTATGCCGGTTGAAGAAGAGCCTTTACGGACTGAAGCAGGCTCCCCGGCAATGGTACCGGAAGTTCGACTCCTTCATGACCGACGAAGGGTACCTCAAAACGCAGTCCGACCACTGCGTGTTTGTGAAGAAGTTCGAAGGAGGAGACTTTCTAATACTCCTCCTGTACATAGACGACATGCTGATCGTCGGACGGGACCAGGTCAAGATACGGATGCTGAAGAAGGCTCTTCACCGAACCTTCTCAATGAAGGACCTGGGTCCGGCGAGGCAAATACTGGGGATGCATATCATCCGGGACCGGAAGAAGAAGCAGTTGTGGCTGTCACAGGAGAAGTACGTGACAAAGGTGCTTCACCGGTTCAACATGTCGGAAGCAAGACCGGTCGGATCGACCCTCCCGGCAAACTGCAAGCTGTCCAGCAAGCAAAGCCCCAAGACAAAGGCTGAGAAGGAGGACATGATGAAAGTGCCATATGCCTCTGCCGTCGGAAGCTTGATGTACGCAATGGTGTGTACAAGACCGGACATTGGATACGCAGTCGGAGTGGTGAGCCGGTACATGAGCAATCCCGGCAAAGAGCATTGGAACGCGGCCAAGTGGATACTCCGATACCTGAAGGGCACGGCAAACGTGTGCCTCCGATTCGGCTCCGGTAAGCCCGAACTCGACGGCTTCACCGATTCGGATATGTCGGCTGATGCAGATACCAGCCGGTCCACATCAGGGTATGTGATGACGTATGCAGGGGGAGCTGTTTCATGGCAGTCGAGGCTGCAGAAGACGGTTGCGTTGTCAACCACGGAGGCGGAGTACATGGCGGCTGTTGAAGCCGGCAAAGAAATAATATGGATGAAGGACTTCATTAGAGAGCTCGGTATCCGGCAGGAGGAGTACCGACTCTACTGCGACAGTCAGAGTGCAATCCACCTTGCGAAGAACGCGGCCTATCACTCCCGGACGAAGCACATCCAGCGAAGATATCACTGGATCCGGGAAAGGATAGAAGACAAGGAGTTCGTGCTGACGAAGATCCACACGGACGAGAACGGGTCGGATATGCTGACCAAGGTGCTCACACCCGACAAGCTGGAAGTATGCCGGAAGAGGATCGGATTGGAAAGACATCCCATGCCGAAGTGAAGGGGGAGTTTGTTGGGATTATGGTCCCTTCGGATGGGATGGTCGGATATCAGAGATGAATGCCGACCAGCCCGGTTTCGGTTTCGGAACCGGATGATGAAGACCCCGACTTCGGAGCCGGATGACGAATGTACCCGGAGAGAGATCCGGATGCAGGGACATATCCGTGAATATGTCTGCTAAGGGCCCCTGAGGCTATAGTTGTAAATAGCCCCAAAGTCATATATGTATAAATATGACTTAGGGCAAACAGTTTTGTTGTTGCTATTCATTTTTCTGTTTTTCCACTCTAGAGGAGTGAAGAGAGAGCAGCCGTGAGAGAGATAGAGCGCGAGAGAGAGAGGAAGAGGTCGACGCCTCTGTGTATTTCCGCCGCCTATGGCGAGGACAGCGAACTCAAGGTCGTCGCCTTGCAGCTCGCCATTGTATACTTCTCTGTGCATAGTTTTGGTTCGGAGTCTTGTACTCCCGTGGTTTTTCCCGTACAGGGTTTTCCACGATAAATCGTGTGTCCTCTCTATTTTTCGCATTTCCCATTTTCTGCAACAACGATTCGTGTGTTTCCTTGGTTGTGGCCGAGAGGTGAAGTTTGGAAAGTTTCGTTTATTTCCATCACAGGCATGCCAGGTGTTGGCTACCAGAGTCGGACTAGTGGGAAACAATGTAAAGAACAAAGGGGGACTAGGGGATAAGCGTAGCCTCGTGATAATGGAAGCATTAGGAAGTACAAACGCATGTAACCATCCATGCTCTGTATATATAAAGGGCATGGAAACACTATAAGGGTCGCATAGTTATTTTTGTAAGTTTGGAATATAGTGGTGTTGTCTTTCTGAACTGTGTGTCTATGCTAACCTTATGTATGTGTGGAGGTGGTAATTAAGCATGTTCATGTAAAGAGCGACGTCACGGTACGAAGGAGCTCAGTTATAGCCGTTTCCTGTACAACGCTTCTTCCCTCGTCTATACCCTTGCGGCGTAAAGATTACGCATAGCAATTGGTCTAGACCTTTTACGCTCACCATTCCCTGTACTGCAATCTTCTTGAGCCGTACCCCGAAGGACTGAGGGTAGGCCGTGTTAACCTAGTCAGTAACACTAACAACCAAATTGGCTATCTAGCGCTAATCCTACATTGTGACACTCAGAACACAATACACCTCATCCGGTATTCGGTGTATCATGTTAAGACAAAGCATATTGAGGTGAGGTACCACCATATCCAGGAGCTCGTCACTAACAAGAAGCTTGACGTCCAGAAAGTGGATATCAAGGTGAACATCACCAACAACTTCACGAAGTCACTCCCAGGTCAACGCTAGGGCACACTAAGAGGACAAATGGGACTACTGCAAGCAGAACAACAGAACGACGCCGAATTTGAAGGAGTAGAAGGTAAGTCGAAAAACGACATGGCTAGACAAGCCGAATTGGCAAAGTCGAAGGAGTCGAACAACTGAATGGTTGAACATGTAGTTGAACTCAAGGAAGCTTAAATGACAAAGGACTATCAAAGGGTGAAGGATGCCAGAAGCTGATCACTGAAACAAATGGGGACACGAGTACCGGCTGACGAAGGAAGCCGAAGGCCAAATGGCTGAAAACCGATTCGGCAACCAACCGATCGACTATAAGCCGAATCTACCTCAGCCAATTCGGTCACTAGCCGATTCTCCTGTAACATACATTGTAGATTAACTTTACATTATAATTTAAGCTTCCAGGGGACATAACCCCATATCATTCTATAAATACAAAGTAGTCCTTATAGGAGGGGAGTCTATTGGGCTAAAAGTCCCACTCTACCCATATTGTATCACTATTGTGAGCACATAGTTAACCTAACTATTTATGTAGGTAATTGGTCATGTAAAACAAGTTTGAGGGTTAATGTACTTGTGGCATGCTAGTTATCAAGCATTGTTAGGCTTGTAGCTTTGAACCTCCATTCTCGCATCATAGAGATACAAGAAGCAAGCCTAATTTGGGTAACTTTTAATGAGGAAGTGTAAAGAATCGATGGTGATTCTTGTGCAGCTGAATAGAAGTGCGTTATGTGCGTATATGTGTAAGAGAAAAAGAGACGAGATAAATGAGAGATAGATAAATGAGAGATAGATAAATGAGAGGAAAATAGAATACTCAAGAAGAAGGTGTATATTTCACTAGTAGAATAAGATTTACAAAATCTAGCATAACAAGGAGTCACAACCAACTTAGTGTTGGGAATATGTCCCTCTAGTGGGAGGAACCGACTGTTCGGAAATAGTTGACAGTGGAAGAGTCGAAAACAGAGAGTCGATTGTTTAAACAGATTATTATTATTGTTATAGTAATAATAATAGTAATGATATGTAACAGTGGCTACAATTGTAAATAGTTCATACTATGTATCAGAATATATACATCTAGGACAAACATCGCGACAGAAGTAGTGAGTGAGGGTGTGAGATAGAGAGTGAGTGAGAGTGGCGCCATAGTTGTATGCGTAACAGCAGATGCCAAGAGCCCTGCGTGGCTGATACACTCGAAGGAGTGTTGTAACATTCTGTGTTGTATATCCACTATACGTAGTGAAGCTCTGTTCCCGTGGTTTTCTCCCGTGTTTGTTAATCCTAGGGCCAGACAACAACCTAACACAGGGTGTCCACTTAAGACACTTCACCAAAGGGTGGTACGGCAGAATGACTTATGGTACAACGCTTAATTAGACCTTAATTGGTTACTTAGCAATCCGTAATTAACACGCGTAAGATAGAACAATGAATACAGAACGGTAATCAACACTGGAAGATTAAGACAATAAGCTCTATTTATTATCCGCTCCTGATTACATTATAACTGGCCTTTTATATAGGTCTCCGGTGCGAACTACAAAACGGTGCCAACCGGCACGGCACCTTTACGGAATCGGTCCGGATCCGCATCGGCATACCGATTCCGGTCCATCCATCCACATCTTCTCATATATTAATATCTATATTAATATTACTAATTACAACAGTTCCCGAATAAACTATTCCTTTTCACACTCCGATTTGGACCTCCTTAAGCCTTCTTGCCAGCCAGTAACACATGGCACGCCCGTGGGACAGTACCTTGTACGTCGAACCCATTATCCGGCCCTTTTACGCTTCGTCCAAAATGTCTAGAATGCTTTGCTCCAAAATTTCCAATGGCTCGTCGGGAATCTGTTGTTGCTACTATGGTTGCTGCTGTTGTTCCATTTGTGGCTATGGCTGCTTCTCCGTTTGGGGTTGCGGCTCCGTTTGTTGCTCTGGCACCGGCGTTTCCTTCGTTGGTTCCTCCATTGGAGTTGTCTGTGGCTGACTGACCCCGGCCTACTCCCCATCTGGTCCTTGCACCGGCAACAGTTCCTCATCACTAAGGTTGACCGTTGCCACCTTTCTCGCTTTTTCTTCCCGGACCCGGGACCGCTCATAGCTTTCGAACTGGATTTGAGCCTCCAGCCGATCATCGTCCAGTTGAGCTATGAGCTGCCGGACCTGCACCAGTTGTTCATCCGCCAGGGCTGTGAAATCTTTGGCCAGCTCATCCCTTATGGTGGTGAAGTCCTCCAACGTCAGCGTATAACAGTCGTCGCCCTCCTTTAGCCGGTTTTCCACGTCCGCCCTAAGCAATTGGAGTTCCGTTGTATTTTGCGCCCATTTCGCCCACCAAAACACAGAGTTGTCATCAATCAAGCTTTTGGTCTTAGTGAGCCATGACCGGAGGATGCACTAGATCCGTTTGGCTCCCATCTATGATTTATTTTCTGCGGCTTGTCGCTCTTCCTTCAATTGCTTGATGATCCGAACCGTGTCCGCCTCCTGCTCCCTATAATGCGACAATTGATTTTGATAGGTCGTTTGTAACTCTGTAGTACCATTGTCGCTCTTTCCTTGTCTTCATGGTTCTGTTTGTGGAGCTCCATCCGGTCATTCGCCGCTTCCTCCAATAGCCTGGAACTTTCCGCTCGTTCTTCGGCGAGTGCCGTTGTGGCCCTATCAACTTCTTGCCGGAGCTCGGCCATCCATTCCTGCTGCTTGAGTCCCGATGCAGACGATCGAAATCATCGGTCTTTTGCTTCAGCCGCTGGTTGATCTACCGACGCATGCTGTCCTCCCGGTACTTCTGTTGACGGAGCTCTTCCTTCAGCCTCTCGATTTCCGTCTCCGCCATCCCTCGTAGCTTGTCTTTTTCCTGCAACAATTTCTCTTTTTCCTCCTTCAGCCGGTCGTAAGCGTGATGTCCTTTACGTAGGTTTTCCTCTGCCCGACGAAGGTTCTCAGCAATCTTTTTTAATTCTTCTTCCGCCGCTCCGTAATGCTTCTTGTGCGGCAAGCTCATCTCGTAATTCCATAACATGCCCATATAATATCCCGTGGTAAGAATTTACCGTAGTATTCTATACACGTGGATAAGTGTGAGGGTTAAATGAGAGTGTAAAGAAGGGGAGGATTACTTTTAATCCTCGGGATTGAGACAACCCATTAGGTCAAGTGTGAACTTGCCTGGGGGCCTTGGGTATCGCTATAAATAAGAGGCCTAGCTACCCTCATTTGATCATCTTTTGACTACATCGAGACTCTGCTCGTGTGGTGGGTCAACTCTTGTAGCGAGCGCGCCAGCACCAGGTACGACTCGACGCCACGGCGGTGGTATGGGACGCCGATCGGACTCGTCTCGATCCCTTCGCTCGGGGGTGGTCGGGTGGATCGGCACCCTTCTTTCTCTTTCTCCTTTCTATCTTTCATTTCTTTATCCTTATCTTAAGCTTACATTAGTACTATGATCTATAATATTTCTCGTGGGCTTGCGCCGCATCTTTCTCCGGGACAGTTTGTGTCTCCGGGGTCTTATTCCTCTGTACATCAACCGGAGTCACCGGTGCTTGGATCTGCGTTGCGGTTAAGGCCATTTTGGCCATATCTCCTGTGATCCGATCCAAGTCTTGTTCGAGGCACCAGATCCTTGACCGGGCCGTCTCTAGTTCATCGGTTGTGACGAGCAACCGTTCCGTTTGCGCTCTTTCCTCCGCCTCTATGCATCTGACTACTCCGGCAATTTGTTCTCCTACCCACCAGAGCCATTGGCTACCGGTGCAGTGTTGTTGCGCTTGCACGGAGAGTTGGCTGATGGGTTCACTCACCGGTGGCTGGTCCCGCCTTACTGCGTCGAGCTGCGCTTCTGGTTCTGCCAGCTGACCACTTTGCCGTTCCGGCTCTGAGTGTGTTTCGGCTCGCCGCCCCTTGTCTGCTTGTTCTTGGCAGGCTGGGGCGGTTGGTGTCATGATATGGCAAGACTCGAACCCATGACCTTATACTACATGGGTTAAGCTCTTGACCATTAGACTATACATTGTAATACATAGAATATTATTTTCATTTATGTTTTATTATAGAAAATTGATGTATGTTCCAGATTTCTCTAGAACATTCTAGAAACTTCAAGAGTATTCCTTAGAACACTATAAAAGGAGGCACAAGGCATTATTTCGAACCAAATCGGTTCAACGCCAGTCTTAAGCCTCCTAGCTACTGTACGTTTTCTTCACATAATATATATCTTTTCTTATCATCACTCTCTCTCTCTCTCTCGATCTCTCTCTCCCTCCCTCTCACTCACTCTTTCCTTCTCTCGAGAGTTCTTCACCTCTCTTAGTACTAATACTTCTTTTAGTACTAATTCCTTCTCTGTCTTAGTACTGTTCCTGACAGTTTGAACCGATTTTCCTACCTTCTATCTCTCTCATTTCCTACTAATCTCTTATTCCTCTTTTCTTTCATCCCATGGGCACTGTTAGCGCTGAAGAATATCAATCTGTTTTCTCGGAATTTCAATGCTTGAAAGAGAAGTTCCATGCCTTGGAACAAGAAAACCAACGGTTGCTGGGGGATCTTCAGCAAATCTCCTTAGAAAAGCAGCAAACGCAACAACAGCATGGGGAACTTGCGTTACGCGTGCAACAACTCGAAGCAACCATCGTAGCGATGCAACAACAAGGGCCCGGAACACAAGGGATTCATAAAGAACCCAAGATTGGCCTTCCCATGAAGTTCGATGGAACGCGATCGCAGTTTAGAGGGTTCCTTAACCAGATACAATTAGTTATTCAAATGCATCCTTCCCGGTATCCCACCGATGCATCACGAGTGGGTTTAGTAGGCACTTTGTTAAGTGGCTCAGCGTTGGCATGGTTTGCTCCACTATTAGAAAAGGAATCCCCGTTACTCAACAATTTTGAAGAGTTTCTAGGTGAGTTTAAAGCATGTTTCGGAGATACTGACAGCATCAGGACCGCAATCAACAAAATTTGACGATTACACCAAGGTGATCGTCCAGCCTCCGCATATGCTGCAGATTTTCGCCTACTCGCCGTTGATATCCCTTGGGATGATCAAGCGTTGATGGAGCAATTCCGTTATGGTTTACGCAACGACGTCAAGTATTTACTCTTGACCTTCCCCGAAGAGCCAAAGTCCTTAACAGAAGCAATCAGTCGTGCGGTGAGATGTGAAAACCGCCTCTTTGAGCGACGTTCGGAACGACAACTACAGATGCCGAGGGCAAGATCAGAGCCCACCTACGCCTCACTTGTAGCAAGACCTTTTCCGAGGGAGTCATATAATGCGCCTCCAGTGAATACTCCAACTCCGATGGAGATTGATACTACATGTCGTCGAGGGCCATTATCCGAAGAAGAAAAGCAACGACGCCGTACAAATCGACTATGTCTTTACTGCGGTGGACCAGGACATATTGCAATAAATTGCCCCCATAGGCCAAGAAGACAGGTAAACCAAATAGTCGCTAGTTCTAATTGTACTAAAACCAAGCCTATTTCAGTAGGGATATCTGATAGTCCTAATAGTACTAATAGCCCAGATCTAGCAAACAGATTTGATGTCCTTAGTCAGTTAGAAGAAGAGTTAAACGACTAAGTCCAGCCAAAATAGGAGCCGTTTAGTTGGACAGCCCTAGATCTGTGCAGCCCTTTAGTGGTTCCATTCTCTCTAAGCAAGTTAGTGATGTGTTCATAGCCCAAGTAATAGTTAGTACTAAAAGTACCCCTCCAGTACATGTCCTAGCACTTCTAGATTCCGGAGCTAACTCTTGCTTTATGGATAAGAAATTTGCTCAAGCTCATAAGATATCCCTAAGAAAACTCCAGTGTCCAGCCTCTGTAGTAGTCATTGATGGACATCCCATTGCTTCCGGAAATATCATAGAAGAGTCAGAGCCCATTAATATTGTCCTAGATAACTTAGCATGTGTAGTATCATTTAATATTATTAGTATCCCAGAACATCCCATAGTTTTAGGATTACCGTGGTTCGAGTTACATAACCCAGACATAGATTGGAGAACAAGAGAAATCCGGTGTCGACAAACCCAAGGGTCAACTCAGAAGATGGCAACCATTTCGCTACGTCAGTTGCGTAAAGAAGGGCACAAGGAGGAAATGTTCCTCTTTGCAATATCAGTAAACCCCTCCAGCACCACTAAAGAAGGATCCACCGTTCAACTTCCCAAGAATTATCGTCATTACGCCGATGTGTTCGATAAAGTACAAGCCAACACACTTCCTCATCATCGACCATACGATTGCCCCATCGATTTACAACCGGGAAAAGAGCCGCCATGGGGACCGATCTACAATTTGTCACCAACCGAGCTGGAAGTCCTTTGGGCCTATATAGAGGAGAATTTGGAAAATGGTTTCATCCGGCATTCGAAATCTCCAGCCGGCGCGCCCATTTTCTTCGTCAAGAAAAAGGATGGATCGCTTCGTCTTGTTGTAGATTACCGTGGCCTAAATAAGGTTACAATCAGGAATAGGTATGCTCTTCCCCTTATCTCAAGTCTTTTAGAACGGATCAATGGTGCCAGGTTCTTCACGAAGATCGACTTACGGGAGCATATAACCTCGTACGGATCCGACCAGGAGACGAATGGAAGACCGTGTTTCGCACCAGATATGGCTACATCATTTCGTCAGAAGGCATCTCTATGGACCCAGCTAAGGTCAAAATAGTGGTAGAATGGCAGACTCCACGTTCGGTGTGGGATGTGCAATGCTTCCTAGGCTTTGCCAATTTTTACCAGAAGTTCATACAAGATTACTCAAAGATCGTTCTACCTCTCACACAACTTACCAGGAAGGGACAACCATTCATTTGGTCTGAAGAAACGGACGTGGCTTTCGAGAGTCTTAAAAAGGCATTTACATAGGCTCCAATTCTAGCTCATGTCGATCTAGAAAAATCATTTATTATCGAAGCTGACGCTCGGATTTTGCATTGGTGAGCATTCTATCACAACAGGGGAATGATGAGAAGCTACATCCTATGGCTTTTCACTCACGCAAGTTTGACGCCGCCGAAATCAACTACGAAATTCATGATAAGGAGCTATTGGCAATAGTGGATTCTTTTATGCAATGGAGGCATTTTCTGGAGGGATCCTCTCATCCGGTCACCGTATTTAGTGACCACAAGAACCCTACCTACTTTCAGGATGCTCGTGTGTTGAATCGACGTCAAGCTCGGTGGGCCCACTTCCTCACGCGTTTCGACTTCAAAATTACATATCGTCCGGGGAAGCACCAAGGGAAGGCCGATGCATTATCATGGCATTCGTACCTAGCATCCCGTCCCGGCGAGCCAGCTTTCGATAACCAAAAACAAGTCATCTTGGGACCGGCACAACTACAAGCAACAAAGATCTTTGACATGCCCATGGATTCCCGCGTTATCGATACCATACGCGAAGACTTGAAGATAGATGCGTTCGCCCAAGCTATACTAGAAGCTATACTAGCACAAATTGATCCCTCTTGAGCGTCGTGTTCACAGTCGCAACCACCAGGTACGGACTATCGGCAATTCAAATACCATGATGGATTACTCTTCTTTAAAGAACTTTTGTATGTTCTTAATGGTTCTTGCCGCCTTCAAGTAGTACAAAACTGTCATGACACATATACAGCTGGGCATTTTGGTAGTACTAAAACACTACATTTAGTACAACGATCATTCTGGTGGCCCTGTATGCGACAATTTGTCGAGGATTTTGTTTGGACTTGTGATACATGCTGCAGAGCGAAAATGCCAAGGCATCATCCATATGGTTTATTAGAACCATTACCAAATCCAAGCAAGCCGTGGCAATCCATTGCTCTAGACTTCATCACAGATCTTCCAGTCTCTAAGGGGTTCAATGCAATTCTAACGGTGGTCGATCGATATACGAAGATGGCTCATTTCTTGCCATGTACTAAGGAGATCTCCGGTGAAGACACTGCCGAAATTGTCATGCGTGAAGTATGTCGGCATCATGGACTTCCCGATAGTATCATCAGCGACCGTGGACCCCAGTTCGTGTCAAAATTCTGGAAGCACCTTTTGAACATGCTCAAGTTCACATGTAACCTCTCCTCCGGCTACCACCCACAAACCGACGGCCAAGCCGAACGAACCAATCAAACGCTGGAGCAGTATCTGCGGTACTTTCTGTTGGCCGGTCAGAAGAGCAAGGACAAGTGGGAAGGCGGAGTCAGATCGGATAATAGGAAGTAAATAATAGTAGAATTATTATTCGGAGGGACGGATCCGGTACAGTTGTACTGATCCGGATCCGGACCGATTCAGATGTCGGTTGCCTAAGCGCACCGATTGTAACCTTGCCGAATGCCTATAAAAGGATCCGATGATTTGTAAAGGGTTTGACGGAAGTAATACAAAAGTAATTATTGCGTGTTTATCTGTATCTTCGTATTGTTTACCGTCTGTGCTTAATTGTAATCATCTTACGCGTGTAACCTAGCATCCAATCCTTACCACCCCTTTGGAGAAGTGTCGGATAGACACCTGTATTGAGACTAGTCCGGCCAGGCAGACAACACTATTTTGGCGACCACGATTCCTGCAAAGTGCAGAGGACAACCGGGGGATGGATGTCTAGACCAAACGACGACCACATCACCGAACGAGGGAGACGATACACCGAACGCGAGCAACGATGGGAAGCACTGCAGCAAGCCGTCGACGAGATCCGACGGGATCGGTCATTCTCCAAAACTCTTCGGAGAGTCGCAGAAGAAGCACTGCAGTTCCGGGTTCTGCAAATCCGAACGAGGGAGATGATACACCGAACGCGAGCAACGACGGGAAGCCCTGCAGCAAGCCGTCGACGAGATCCGGCGGGATCGGTCATTCTCCAAAACTCTTCGGAGAGTCGCAGAAGAAGCACTGCAGTTCCGGGTTCTGCAAATCCCCAACGAAGGCAGTAGCATAACAAGCCTGCAAGAGGCGGAAACGATACTACAGACGCTCGCCGGGGGCGACGGGGACTCGGAAGCATTCGCAACACTTGAGGTGGAGTCGGAAAGCGACAGAAGCGTTGCGTCCCGGTATAAAAGCAGCCACGACACACCAAACGACCCGGGGGAAGAGGGGTCGGAAGACTCAGTAACACCGGAGCCAGAGGAAGAAATAACCTTGGAGTTCGGTGACCGGCAATCGCCGAGGGAGGCTGACCGGATACCGACAACACCCGCGAAGGAACCGAAGGAGCGGATACCGACAACACCCGCGAAGGAACCGAAGGAGCGGATACCGACAACACCCGCGGAGGAACCAAAGGACCGGACACCGGCAACACCCGCGGAGGAACTGAAGGAGCGGATACCGGCACCAACCGCGGAGGAACCAAAGGTTCTCACACCGACGCCAACAGCGGACAGAAAGCAGGAGAGTCAGTTGGACGACACGATGCCGTACCCATACCCAAAGTACCGGGATGAGCCCGACGCGGAGGCACACGTGTACGCATTCCTCCAAACATGGGAAGCCAACCATGTCTCCCAAAGACTGACGGAGCCCGAAGCCGAACGATCCAAAGTCGCCGAATTCGGCATAACCTTAGAAGGACCGGCGGCCCGATGGCACGCAAAGCACTTACCAGGCAGCTTTGCCACATTCGATGCCTTGAAGGCCAGATTCCTCAGGCTTTTTCACAGACAAGTTGAGCAAACGGAATTGGTCGGGCAGTTCTACACCACCCGGCAGGAAGAGAACGAGACTGTGCCACAATTCATCATTCGGTTTCAGACCCTGCACAGCCAACTGACAAGAGCACCACCCGAAGACGAAGCCAAAGCAGTCTTTTTGGCCGCGCTGAAAGAGCCACTTCGAACAATGTGCGGAGTCCTTGATTTCCAAACCAGCACAATGGACCAAGTTATTGATCGGGTTTTAGAAATGGACAAGACTAGCCCCTTCTTGTCGATGGGGATGTTACACCGGGCACTCCCGAAGGAGGAAGACCTGAGGTTCCGACAGGCCTTACAATGCACAACATGCCTAAATTCGGGGCACTCAACAGTAGACTGCACCCTGCGGACACAATGTATGATCTGCAACTCTCGAGCCCATACAACGGACCGATGCGAATATAACCTGTTAAATCGGCAGCCAGCACCGGTTCGACACATAGAACCGCGCAATCAGAACCCGGACGAGGATCGATTCCGGAGAGACGACCGCTACCAACGCGAACGCGGTAACAGATACGCTGATAGAAGACGCGATAACTATGACCGAGAGGAGAGACGCAGAGATAGCTACCCCCAGGACCGGTACGACCGAGACGAATCCCCGGAATACGAACGACGCAGAGAAGAGAGGTGACAAGGGAACCGAAATTTCGGCGGAAATAGCCCAAGCGACAGAGAGAAGGAAGGAATTAGAGGCGCTAAGGCGGGAAAAGCTGGATCTGACCAAGATCAGGAATGAAGAAAAGGAAAAATCGACCTTCACAATCAGCAAACTGCAAAGTACCTATGAAAAGCAGAAAGCGGATTACGAGGCCCAGGATCAGATAATGGCCGACATTATAAAACGGGCAAGGAAGGAAAAGCAAGAAGCTTATGCGCATGCTAAGGCGGGGGTTGACCGGATCAAGCTCATCATGTCAGGATGGAGTACCCGAGCTCAGGCAAGCATCAACGAAAGTACGGAAAAGCTATGGAAGGAGTGGTCACAACAGGCAGCCGAGTTGCAGACACTCCGAGCGGATGCCGAGAATCGGAGGAAGACCGGTGACAAGTTCTACAAGATGGATGAAGAAAGTATCGTCGCCATTCGGGAAGAATTGTCGGAGGATTTCTACGCTTTAGCGGAAGAACATCTCAAAGAAATCCGAGGGTTGGTAGAGAGGTTGGATGACGGGCAGCTCGCAACTTAGTTGGAGTTGGAGAGATACGAGCAGGACCGGTTACGACAGGAAGCTAAGGGAAGAACGACGCCAATCACTATTAGTGAGGGAGAGCGACCGGCTGAAGTTGAACCAACCGACACCGAACAACCCCGATGAGGAATACCCGAAGAAGAACTTCCGTTCGAAGGAGAAGAAGAAGAGCAGGAGCAGACCGATGCCGGAGAAGAAGAAGAGCTGAGACCGGAAGACACCATAGCAGAGGAAGGAGGGGTATCGAGCCGACCAGTCGAGACCGGAGAAAGCGACACTGGTAACAGAACAGAGCCTGGAACAGAGGGAGAACAGGAAGAACCCGGACGAAGCGGTGAGGAAGCACCGGCACCACAGAATCAAGCAGAGCCGGAGAAGCAAATTTTTATGGAACAGCCAACCCAACCGGAGGTCGGAGACCAGGCAGGCAAGGAACAGGAGGAAGAAGCACCACTTGACACCATCGAGCAGAGTGTGCTCGATATTTTGGAGGAAGAATGAGGCCGGGAGTGGATTCGAAGTGCAAGGCACTTTCCCACGGGCGTGCCATGTGTTGGCCGGTCAGAAGAGCAAGGACAAGTGGGAAGGCGGAGTTGGATCGGATAATAGGAAGTAAATAATAGTAGAATTATTATTCGGAGGGACGGATCCGATACAGTTGTACCGATCCGGATCCGGACCGATTCAGATGTCGGTTGCCTAAGCGCACCGATTGTAACCTTGCCGAATGCCTATAAAAGGATCCGATGATTTGTAAAGGGTTTGACGGAAGTAATACAAAAGTAATTATTGCGTGTTTATCTGTATCTTCGTATTGTTTACCGTCTGTGCTTAATTGTAATCATCTTACGCGTGTAACCTAGCATCCAATCCTTACCACCCCTTTGGAGAAGTGTCGGATAGACACCTGTATTGAGACTAGTCCGGCCAGGCAGACAACACTATTTTGGCGACCACGATTCCTGCAAAGTGCAGAGGACAACCGGGGGATGGATGTCTAGACCAAACGACGACCACATCACCGAACGAGGGAGACGATACACCGAACGCGAGCAACGATGGGAAGCACTGCAGCAAGCCGTCGACGAGATCCGACGGGATCGGTCATTCTCCAAAACTCTTCGGAGAGTCGCAGAAGAAGCACTGCAGTTCCGGGTTCTGCAAATCCGAACGAGGGAGATGATACACCGAACGCGAGCAACGACGGGAAGCCCTGCAGCAAGCCGTCGACGAGATCCGGCGGGATCGGTCATTCTCCAAAACTCTTCGGAGAGTCGCAGAAGAAGCACTGCAGTTCCGGGTTCTGCAAATCCCCAACGAAGGCAGTAGCATAACAAGCCTGCAAGAGGCGGAAACGATACTACAGACGCTCGCCGGGGGCGACGGGGACTCGGAAGCATTCGCAACACTTGAGGTGGAGTCGGAAAGCGACAGAAGCGTTGCGTCCCGGTATAAAAGCAGCCACGACACACCAAACGACCCGGGGGAAGAGGGGTCGGAAGACTCAGTAACACCGGAGCCAGAGGAAGAAATAACCTTGGAGTTCGGTGACCGGCAATCGCCGAGGGAGGCTGACCGGATACCGACAACACCCGCGAAGGAACCGAAGGAGCGGATACCGACAACACCCGCGAAGGAACCGAAGGAGCGGATACCGACAACACCCGCGGAGGAACCAAAGGACCGGACACCGGCAACACCCGCGGAGGAACTGAAGGAGCGGATACCGGCACCAACCGCGGAGGAACCAAAGGTTCTCACACCGACGCCAACAGCGGACAGAAAGCAGGAGAGTCAGTTGGACGACACGATGCCGTACCCATACCCAAAGTACCGGGATGAGCCCGACGCGGAGGCACACGTGTACGCATTCCTCCAAACATGGGAAGCCAACCATGTCTCCCAAAGACTGACGGAGCCCGAAGCCGAACGATCCAAAGTCGCCGAATTCGGCATAACCTTAGAAGGACCGGCGGCCCGATGGCACGCAAAGCACTTACCAGGCAGCTTTGCCACATTCGATGCCTTGAAGGCCAGATTCCTCAGGCTTTTTCACAGACAAGTTGAGCAAACGGAATTGGTCGGGCAGTTCTACACCACCCGGCAGGAAGAGAACGAGACTGTGCCACAATTCATCATTCGGTTTCAGACCCTGCACAGCCAACTGACAAGAGCACCACCCGAAGACGAAGCCAAAGCAGTCTTTTTGGCCGCGCTGAAAGAGCCACTTCGAACAATGTGCGGAGTCCTTGATTTCCAAACCAGCACAATGGACCAAGTTATTGATCGGGTTTTAGAAATGGACAAGACTAGCCCCTTCTTGTCGATGGGGATGTTACACCGGGCACTCCCGAAGGAGGAAGACCTGAGGTTCCGACAGGCCTTACAATGCACAACATGCCTAAATTCGGGGCACTCAACAGTAGACTGCACCCTGCGGACACAATGTATGATCTGCAACTCTCGAGCCCATACAACGGACCGATGCGAATATAACCTGTTAAATCGGCAGCCAGCACCGGTTCGACACATAGAACCGCGCAATCAGAACCCGGACGAGGATCGATTCCGGAGAGACGACCGCTACCAACGCGAACGCGGTAACAGATACGCTGATAGAAGACGCGATAACTATGACCGAGAGGAGAGACGCAGAGATAGCTACCCCCAGGACCGGTACGACCGAGACGAATCCCCGGAATACGAACGACGCAGAGAAGAGAGGTGACAAGGGAACCGAAATTTCGGCGGAAATAGCCCAAGCGACAGAGAGAAGGAAGGAATTAGAGGCGCTAAGGCGGGAAAAGCTGGATCTGACCAAGATCAGGAATGAAGAAAAGGAAAAATCGACCTTCACAATCAGCAAACTGCAAAGTACCTATGAAAAGCAGAAAGCGGATTACGAGGCCCAGGATCAGATAATGGCCGACATTATAAAACGGGCAAGGAAGGAAAAGCAAGAAGCTTATGCGCATGCTAAGGCGGGGGTTGACCGGATCAAGCTCATCATGTCAGGATGGAGTACCCGAGCTCAGGCAAGCATCAACGAAAGTACGGAAAAGCTATGGAAGGAGTGGTCACAACAGGCAGCCGAGTTGCAGACACTCCGAGCGGATGCCGAGAATCGGAGGAAGACCGGTGACAAGTTCTACAAGATGGATGAAGAAAGTATCGTCGCCATTCGGGAAGAATTGTCGGAGGATTTCTACGCTTTAGCGGAAGAACATCTCAAAGAAATCCGAGGGTTGGTAGAGAGGTTGGATGACGGGCAGCTCGCAACTTAGTTGGAGTTGGAGAGATACGAGCAGGACCGGTTACGACAGGAAGCTAAGGGAAGAACGACGCCAATCACTATTAGTGAGGGAGAGCGACCGGCTGAAGTTGAACCAACCGACACCGAACAACCCCGATGAGGAATACCCGAAGAAGAACTTCCGTTCGAAGGAGAAGAAGAAGAGCAGGAGCAGACCGATGCCGGAGAAGAAGAAGAGCTGAGACCGGAAGACACCATAGCAGAGGAAGGAGGGGTATCGAGCCGACCAGTCGAGACCGGAGAAAGCGACACTGGTAACAGAACAGAGCCTGGAACAGAGGGAGAACAGGAAGAACCCGGACGAAGCGGTGAGGAAGCACCGGCACCACAGAATCAAGCAGAGCCGGAGAAGCAAATTTTTATGGAACAGCCAACCCAACCGGAGGTCGGAGACCAGGCAGGCAAGGAACAGGAGGAAGAAGCACCACTTGACACCATCGAGCAGAGTGTGCTCGATATTTTGGAGGAAGAATGAGGCCGGGAGTGGATTCGAAGTGCAAGGCACTTTCCCACGGGCGTGCCATGTGTTGGCCGGTCAGAAGAGCAAGGACAAGTGGGAAGGCGGAGTTGGATCGGATAATAGGAAGTAAATAATAGTAGAATTATTATTCGGAGGGACGGATCCGATACAGTTGTACCGATCCGGATCCGGACCGATTCAGATGTCGGTTGCCTAAGCGCACCGATAGTAACCTTGTCGGATGCCTATAAAAGGATCCGATGATTTGTAAAGGGTTTGACGGAAG
Source organism: Azolla caroliniana (assembly GCF_043228905.1). Classification (NCBI taxonomy): domain Eukaryota; kingdom Viridiplantae; phylum Streptophyta; class Polypodiopsida; order Salviniales; family Salviniaceae; genus Azolla; species Azolla caroliniana. The sequence goes on along the minus strand of NW_028230446.1, from coordinate 6,593,100 downwards.
TAATACAAAAGTAATTATTGCGTGTTTATCTGTATCTTCGTATTGTTTACCGTCTGTGCTTAATTGTAATCATCTTACGTGTGTAACCTAGCATCCAATCCTTACCACCCCTTTGGAGAAGTGTCGGATAGACACCTGTGTTGAGGCTAGTCCGGCCAGGCAGACAACACTTTCTCAGCTATCATCAGGATGACTGGGCAGATATTCTCCACTTCACCGAATTTGCCTATAACAACTCTATCCACGCATCCACGAAAGTTACGCCATTTTATGCTTATACGGGATGTCACCCCCGGTGGTGTGTACTTGAAACCCCAGAAGTGTCCACAAATCCTTGCGCAGAGGATCGTTTGGAGAGGTTACGCAAGATACAAGCGGATTTATCTAGTCATCTCCAACAAGCTCAACAAACACACAAGGTTTATGCAGATCGTCATCGACTCCCATCTAGTTTTAACATTGGAGATCGGGTATGACTACTCCGACGACACATCAAGACTACTCGCCCATGCGAGAAGTTGGATTATCGACGATTAGATCCTTTCCGTATTATCGGAAAGATTAATGATGTCGCTTTTCGTCTTGATCTACCTCCACAACTTCGGATACATCTGGTGTTTCATAGTTCTCTCCTCGAACCCTATCAAGAAAGCACCATCCCAGGATATATTACACAGCCTCCACCCCCGATCGAGCTTGAAGATGGACCTGAGTACGAGGTTGTCGCCATCCTTGATTCCAAGCTTGTTCACAACAAGCTCTACTATCTAGGATATAGTCCCAGCGAGCGTACTTGGGAACCGATAGAGAATGTCACCAATGCTCGTGCTCTTCTTGAAGACTTCCATCGTCAATATCCAGACAAACCGGGTCCTCAATCCAAAACGACTCGTTACACTCGTCGTTTCAAAGGGGGGATAGTGTCATGATATGGCAAGACTCGAACCCATGACCTTATACTACATGGGTCGAGCTCTTGACCATTAGACTATACATTGTAATACATAAAATATTATTTTAATTTATGTTTTATTATAGAAAATTGATGTATATTCCAGATTTCTCTAGAACATTCTAGAAACTTCAAGAGTATTCCTTAGAACACTATAAAAGGAGGCACAAGGCATTATTTCGAACCAAATCGGTTCAACGCCAGTCTTAAGCCTCCTAGCTACTGTACATTTTCTTCACATAATATATATCTTTTCTTATCATCACTCTCTCTCTCTCTCTCGATCTCTCTCTCCCTCCCTCTCACTCACTCTTTCCTTCTCTCGAGAGTTCTTCACCTCTCTTAGTACTAATACTTCTTTTAGTACTAATTCCTTCTCTGTCTTAGTACTGTTCCTAACAGTTGGCCTTTGTATATCCGGCTCTTGAATTACGGGGCTTGCCGGTGCTGCTTATTGTGACGGGACTTTTGTGACCGGTTCCCTCCGAACCGGTTCCGGTACCTCCCTTGGCGTGGGATGCTCAGCGTGAGTTGCGGGCATTCCCTCCTTCTGTGGTCCGAACGCTTCCCGGCTGATTCAGCGGTACTCTTCCCGGCCGCCGCTGGAGGTGCTCCGTGGGTTCTTCCTCCATTTCCTCCGCCTGAGTCCCAACATTCATTCTTGCCGCCAAGGTGTCCATTTCCTGTTGCACCGGTCGGTGAACTGGGCTCTTCAGGGGCCGTGCCAGTGTCTCCTCACTTGCATCCGTCGGCCGCTTCCGGCTGGCGCTCCTTTGTCGCCTTCTTTGCGCCGGCCGTCTTCCCCTTAGTGGCCTTGGAGGCCAACAACTGTTTCCATTTCGAAGCAGGTTTCGGGGTGTCGTCCGTTGCTCTTCCCCGCTTCTTGGTTTGGACTGGCTCGACCGGTAGCACCAACAAGGTGAGCCATTCTGTCACCGCATGCCATATTTTCCAACCTTCCTTGTCGTCTTTTCCTCTTACTATATCAATGGTCGTACACAGCCCGTCGACGATCAGCACCGACCAATCTACCTTGACCCCTTCGTATGTTGCGATGATCAAGCCTACTCGGTTCTGAGGCATGACGGGGGGTCGAGGGTACACGTGGCCGAACTCATGGAGCACACGGGCAATTTCGCGGAATAGCATATCTTCGCCACCCCGTGTCCTGTAGCCCTTGCTGGCTAGAGAGTACTCACCGAAATATTTGATGAGTTGATCAGAGGTAGGATTGTCGATCGTGTATATGCCTCCCTCCGGAAGGCCTATTAACGCACGGATCGCCTCCTCCGTGATCACCTCTGTGTCGATTTCTTTGATGATCTTTTCGGCCTCCTTGTGTGGTGCCGCCTCCATGATCGTTAGGAAACCCTCCAGTCCATGTTGTCGTAGCCATTTCTTGGCGGCTTCAGACAACGTTTGGCAGTCCATCTCTGCATCGAGGTCGGAGAGCGTTGGCGAGGTTTGGTGGTGGGGAGAGTGTGAGAGAGAAAGTTCTGAGGGAGGGGGTTCTCTGTGTGCGAGCTCTCTGCGATTAATCTTCACGCGTCTGTCTGCGTCTGTTCTCCTTGGTTCGCGATAGGACAAGGTCTTGATGCGTGGGGGTTTTTCTCTCTGCATCTTGGCGCCTTTTTCGAGCCTCCGCATGTGCAGGTCGTGTACTATAATAGCATTGCGTGCCATGTGGCGGTGGTTTAATGTCCTATTCATAGCCCCTCGTATCTTTTCGACGTGCCTCTTTACTCCTCGTTTGCATGGCCGTTTCCACCACTCCTTTCCATGATTTATTTGATTCGCTCCTTTATTTGATTTTTATTTTTTATTTTTTATTTTTTTTTGTAAAGTAGATTGTGTGCTTAATTTTTCTCCGGTCTTGTCGGACCCTTACCCGAAATGCACACCTTGCCGGCCTCTTGACGGTTTGCCGTCGTTTTGCTTTCCTCGGTTGCCGGCTCGTGCTCCTCCATACCGGCTTGGTGGTCGCCGTTTTCCTCCCATGTTGCCGTTGTGGTTGGTCTGCTGGCGTCCGATTCTATGTCGGCCCTTTGTTCAAATGGGTTCTTTGGCATAGGTCCTTTGTATGGCTTTAGTCTAAATCCGTTGACCCATTTGCCGAGCACTTCTCCGGCAAGTGTCCCTAACTGGTAGGACCCATTGAACCCGCGTGTGATCCAGTACGGTCCGGTCCATCTAAACCGTAGTTTACTTGGCATTTGGCCTATCCGGGTCTGGAACACGAGTACCGTCGAACAGCTTTTCGTTTCCCTTCCGGTGCCGATCTAAAAACGCCTTCCATCGCCGTTGTTCCAATTCCAGGTGCATGATGCTCGCCAGTCGGTGTTCTTCTAGTTCACACAGAGCCTTTAACCGAATTGCCTCCGATTCCTTTTCGTTCAGTCGTTCCCGAATCTGAATCCGTAAGCTTGGTACCTGGAACTCAACCGGCATGACTGCCTATAATCCGAATGCAACCGAAACGGTGTTGTTCGGATGCTTGTTTTGTACGTTGTCCGGTAGGCCCAGAGCGCACTATGCAGCTTCGTATCCCAATCCGTCCGGTTTTCGTTGACGATTTTCCGGAGGATATTCTGGAGCGTTTTGTTTGTCGACTCAGCTAACCCGTTCGCTTGCGGATAGTACGGTGTACTCCGTTTATGTACTACTGCATAAAACGTCGTGAAACTTTCTACCACTTGTCCAAGAAAGTGCCCTCCTTGGTCTCTTATCAGCTCTATGGGGCATCCGTACCGGCACCAAATGCATTCGTATAAGAATTTCGCCGTTGACGCCGTAGTGTTGTCTCGTAGGGCTTTCGCTTCCACCCACTTAGTGCAGTAATCCGTCGCGACGATCACGTACCGGTTACCGATTCTCATTGCCAGTGGTTTAAATGGCCCGAAAAAATCCAGCCCCCATTTCTGGAATGGTTCTAGTGGTAGGACCGGCTGGTGTGGCATCCTAGCTTGTTCTGTTGGTTGGCCCATTCGCTGGCATAGATCACACTCTTTCGCGTACCGGACTGCGTCTTTCAATGTAGTCGGCCACCATAGGCCACTTTGCCATATTTTCCTTGCCGTCGCATCTCCGGCATAATGGCATCCGGCGACTCCGCAGTGTGCTTCCCGTAGTATTAGCTCCTTCTCGTCACTGCGCATGGCTCGTCACCATATACCGTCCGCACCTTTGTGGTATAGCGTGTCCTGTAATAAACAGAAGTGCCGGCTTTGTACTGCTAGGCGTTTTCTCTCATCCCGGTTCATCTCCTCCGGAGGCAATCCGATGCTCAAAAACTAGTGCATATTAGTTAGCCACTTATCTTCTTGTGCCACCGTTTCATGTGTTGCCGTTTGCGTGGTGACTCGAAAAAGCTCAGCATCCGGAAACTTGTCCGGTACTCCGTCACCCGTCTCCCCAGAATCTAACCGGCTTAGATAATCTGCTACCACATGTTGTATGTCGGGTCGGTGGAATATCTTGAATTCAAACTCTTGCAACAGCAAAGTCCACCGGGCCAACTTACCGGTAAGTGATGCTTTGGATACTAGGTAGAGGAGTGCCGAATGATCTACATGGAAGGAGAACTTTCTTCCCAATAAATAATGCCTGAATTTTGTTACACTATAGATCATTCCTAAAGCTTCCCTCTCCATGGTAGAATAATTTCGTTCCGCTTGGGATAGCTTCCAACTGGCATAGTACACTGGCCGGTACCACCTTGGCTCCGTAAGCTGCATGAGCGCGCTGCCGATTGCGATGTCGGAGGCGTCCACGAACACATGAAACTCTTTACTCCAATCCGGAGGCTGCACCACCGGTGCTTGTGACAATAACACCTTTAGTGTCTGGTACGCCTTGTCTTCGATGTCGGTCCATTGGAACGGTGTTTGATATACTGCCACATGCAGAGGTGTAGCCAGGTCCGCCAAATATTGGAGCATACAGCTGTCAGGAATAGTACTAAAACAGAGATGGAATTAGTACTAAGAACAGTAGTACTATTAGTACTAAGAGGACGGGACTGCGTAAGATTCCCGAGAGAGGAAGTGAGAAGAGGAGGGAGAGAGAGATAGCGAGAATGAGAGAGAGAAAGAGATGATGACAGCAGCTATATATTATGTGAAAAGATAAGTACAAGCGGCTAAGAGGCTTAAGACTGGCGTTGAACCAATTTGGTTCAAAACAATGCCTTGTGCCTCCTTTTATAGTGTTTTTAGGAATAATCCTGAAGCTTCTAGAATGTTCCAGAGAGATCTGGAATATACATCAATTTTCTATGATAAAGTATAAATGAAAATAATATCCTACAAAATACAATTCATAATCTAATGGTAAGAGCTCGACCCATGTAGCATAAAGTCATGGGTTCGAGTCTTGCCATGACACTATCTCCCCCTTAAAGACGACGAGTGGAACGAGTCGGCGCTAATTGCGGACCGGGTTTGTCCGGATACTTTCGGTGGAAATCAGCAAGAAGATCTTGTGCATTGGCAACATTCTCGACGGGTTCCCAAGTACGTTCGCTCGGACTATAACCGAGCCAATCGACCAAGTAATAAAGTTTGTTGCGAATAAGTTTGGAATCGAGGATGGCAGCAACTTCATACTCCGGGCCGACGTCCAACTCCAGCGGGGGCGGCGGTGGTGTCACACGATCAGGAATGGTGTTTGCTTTATAAGGTTCAAGAAGAGAACAATGGAAAACCGGATGTATCTGAAGCTGCGGAGGGAGATCCAGGCGGAAGGTGATATCATTAATCTTCCCCGTAATACGGAAAGGACCGAGTCGTCGATAATCCAACTTGTCGCACGGTCGAGTAGTCTTGATGTGACGACGTAAGAGCCATACTCGATCTCCGATGGAAAAAGAGGAGGGAATCCGATGACGATCCGCATAAGTCTTCTGTGTGTGTTGAGCATGACGAAGGTGAGTAGAGAGATCCATCTGGATCTTGCGTAGCCTCTCCAAATGGTCCTCGGCACGAGGGTTGGTAGGTAGCTCCGGAGTGTCGATCACCGACCAGCGAGGATGGAAACCGGTATAAGCGAGAAATGGGGAGACCCGAGTCGAGGAGTGAATAGCATTATTATACGCAAACTCCGCAAAGTGGAGAATCTCAGCCCAATCGTCCTGTTGATAACTCAGGAAACACCGGAGATATTGCTCCAACGTTTTGTTGGGATTTCGGTCCCTCCGGATGGGATGTCTGGGGATGAATGACGGCAAGTCCGGAGGCTGTTACGGAACCGGAGGATGAAGGGTACCCGGCATGAAGCCGGATGAAGACCCCGGCTACGGAGCCGGATGACGAAGACCCCGGCTACGGAGCCGGATGACGAAGACCTCGGCTACGGAGCCGGATGACAAAGAGAAGACCCGGCTACGGAGCCGGATGATGAATGTACCCGGAGCGAGATCCGGATGCGGGGACATATTTGTGAATATGTTTGCCAAGGGCCCTTGAGGCTATATTTGTAAATATCCCGAAAAGTCATATGTGTATAAATATGACTTAGGGCAAACAGTCAAAGTTGTTGTTGCTTATTTTTTCTGTTTTCACTTAGAGAGAGTGAAGAGAGCAGCCGCGAGAGTAAGAGAGAGACGAAGAGGTCGTTGCCTCTGAATATTGCCGCCGCCTGTGGCGAAGACAGTGAGCTCAAGGTCGTTGCCTTGAAGCTTCACCATTGTACATTCCTGTTCATAGTGATAGTTGGAGTTTGAGGACTCCCGTGGTTTTTCCCATTTAGGGTTTTCCACGTAAAATATCCTGTGTACTCTTCTCTCTATAGTCTTCGTGTACTTTGTAATTCCTATTTTCTGAGAGTTGATCCTATTCCTCGGTTGTGGCCGAGCACCGTTTGCAACAAAGTGGTATCAGAGCAACGGTAACACAGAAAATGGAAGGCGGCAGCAGCGGGCAGCCGGGGATGATGGTGCTGAATGCGCAGAACTACGCCGACTGGAAGATAAAGATGGAGGATCTGCTCATTGTTCGGGACCTGTATGAACCGATCGACAGGTCGGAAATACCCAAGGGGGTACTTGAGACGGAGTGGAGGCTTCTGAACCGGAAAGCCGTTGCAACCATTCGGCAATACGTCGACGTGAGCGTTCTACAACACGTGGCGAACGACACCAACGCATATGAGATGTGGAGGAAGCTGTCGGGCCTCTACGAGAGGAAGAATGCGTTGAACCGGACCTCCCTGATGAGAAAGATAGTGAACCTCAAGTACCGGGACGGCGAGAGTATGGTGGAACACGTAAGCACATTCATGGGATTCGTGAACCAGCTTGCGGCGATCAAGTTCCCGTTGGAGGATGCAATGCAAGCCATCATCCTGATGTGTACATTGCCGGACAGCTGGGAGAACTTGGTGGTGACTCTCAGCACCTCCTGCACCGAAGATAACTTGTCCCTACAAACGGTAAAGACAAGTATTTTGAATGAAGAGGCGCGTCGGAGAGATAAAGAACCGGTTTCCGATCCGAAGATGCTGCTTACCGAATCGGAACGGGGAAGACAATGGAACCGGAGTCCGCAAAGACGGGAGAAGTCGGGGACCCGGTCGCAGTCAAGAGGAAGACCCACATGCTTCCACTGTGGGAAGCCGGGGCACTTCCGGAAGAATTGTCGGCATTACCGAAAGGACAACGGAGCCGACGACACCGATTCGAAGAAGTCACCGGAGAGAAACGGTGCATACCGGGGAGCCACGGACCGGAGAGGTCCGGATCGGCGAGGGCAGGACCGGAAAGGAACGACGGCACTCGCGGCAAGTGAAGAAGAGATAATGCTCATTACCGAAGAGACGGAGCTAAACCTTGCCGGTGAAGAGATGACCTGGGTGGTCGATTCCGGAGCGTCGTTCCACCTGACCCCGGAGAAGAAATACTTCTCATCCTACACAGCCGGTGAGCATGGCTGTGTCCGGATGGGAAATGAAGGTACGTGCCGGATTGCCGGCATAGGAGACGTGTGGTTGACAACTCCGACCGGATGCAAAATGCTGCTGAAGGATGTCCGACACGTTCCGGAGGTTCGATTGAACCTGATTTCGGCCGGGAGGCTAGACGATGAAGGCTACACAGGTAGCATCCGGAACGGCGTGATGAAGTTCAGCAAGGGGAGCCTGATAGTGGCTCGGGCCCGGAAAGACAACACACTGTACCTGATGAATGCCCGGTTGTGTCCGGAAGAGTTGAACGTGGCAGCCGACACTGCCGGTGAGCTGTGGCACAAGAGACTGTGCCACATGAGTGAGAAGGGGATGAAGAGGCTTGCAGAAGACAACCTTATTCCAGTGAAGCACGTGCACCTGGAAAAGTGCACCGACTGCCTGGCCGGTAAGCAAAACCGGACCTCCTTCCACTCAAGGCCACCGATGAGATGTAGTGTACCATTGGAGTTGGTACACACTGATGTGTGCCAGGTAGAAACGAAGTCACATGGCGGAGCCCAGTACTTTGTAACATTCATTGATGATCACAGCCGGAAGCTGTGGACGGCGCCGTTGAAGACAAAGGACCAAGTGTTGTCCGTCTTCAAAGAACTCCACGCAAGAGTGGAAAGGGAATCCGGCAAGAAGCTGAAAGCGATTCGAGCGGATAACGGAGGCGAATACCGGGGGCAGTTCCAGGAGTACTGTCGCTCGAAGGGAATCCGGCTCGAGTTTACTGTGCCGAAGACGCCGGAACTGAACGGGCTGGCCGAGAGGATGAACCGGACCATAATGGAGAGGGTCCGGAGTATGCTGGCGCATGCGAAATTACCCAAGGGATTTTGGGCTGAGGCAATGTCGACGGCGACGTATGTGATAAATAGATCACCCTCAGTACCTTTGGACGGAGACACGCCGCAGAAAGTGTGGACCGGTAAGGAAGTGTCCTACCGGCATCTGAAGGTGTTCGGGTGTCTCGTATACGTACATGTGGCAAAGGACCGGAGAGGAAAGTTAGATCCAAAGACCCGGCCATGCATATTCCTCGGTTACGGCGACGACGAGTTCGGCTACCGAGTATGGGACCCGGTCGACAAGAAGATGTTCAGGAGTCGAGATATCATCTTCATGGAGGACAAGACACTCGCCGACTGGGAGTCGGAGAAGGAGATGAAGAGCTCCAAGTCGACCGGTGAGGATAAACTCTACGAGGAGCAGTCCCGACCGGCAAGGGACCGGTTAGCACTCGAGGATCCGGCCGAAGACGGTGAAGAAACCGAACCGGCCGAAGAAGACGAAAATGATACTGGAACCGGCCCCGATCCCGAAATGGATTTGGATGAAGAAGAATCGGAAGAACCGGTTACCGAAGCTCCGGAACGGAGATATCCTCTAAGAGAGAGAAGGGCCCCCCGGAGATTTCCGGAAACAGAGCACGTGCTGCTAACCGACGAGGGGGAGCCGGAGAGCTTTGAAGAAGCAAAACATGACACCCAGAGCCGCAGGTGGTTGAGTGCCATGCAGGACGAGATGGATTCCCTGCATGAGAACCACACATATGAACTTGTGGAGTTGCCAAAAGGAAAGCGGGCACTTCGAAACAAGTGGGTGTTCAAGCTGAAACCGGGAGATGCCGGAAACCCCCCGAGATACAAAGCCAGGATCGTGGTGAAGGGGTTTCAGCAGAAGAAGGGCGTCGACTTCGACGAGATATTTGCCCCGGTAGTGAAGATGACCTCCATCCGAACGGTGCTGAGCATAGCGGCAAGCATGGACCTCGAGGTAGAACAGATGGACGTGAAGACGGCATTCCTTCACGGTGACCTCGAAGAAGAGATCTACATGCAGCAACCGGAAGCATTCGAGAAGAAAGGGAAGGAGCACCTGGTATGCCGGTTGAAGAAGAGCCTTTACGGACTGAAGCAGGCTCCCCGGCAATGGTACCGGAAGTTCGACTCCTTCATGACCGACGAAGGGTACCTCAAAACGCAGTCCGATCACTGCGTGTTTGTGAAGAAGTTCGAAGGAGGAGACTCTCTAATACTCCTCCTGTACGTGGACGACATGTTGATCGTCGGACGGGACCAGGTCAAGATACGGATGCTGAAGAAGGCTCTTCACCAAACCTTCTCAATGAAGGACCTGGGTCCGGCGAGGCAAATACTAGGGATGCACATCATCCGGGACCGGAAGAAGAAGCAGTTGTGGCTGTCACAAGAAAAGTACGTGATGAAGGTGCTTCACCGGTTCAACATGTCGGAAGCAAGACCGGTCGGATCAACCCTCCCGGCAAACTGCAAGTTGTCCAGCAAGCAAGGCCCCAAGACAAAGACTGAGAAAGAGGACATGATGAAAGTACCATATGCCTCTGCCGTCGGAAGCTTGATGTACGCAATGGTGTGTACAAGACCGGACATAGGATACGCAGTCGGAGTGGTGAGCCGGTACATGAGCAATCCCGGCAAGGAGCACTGGAACGCGGTCAAGTGGATACTCCGATACCTGAAGGGCACGGCAAATGTGTGCCTCCGATTCGGCTCCGGTAAACCCGAACTCGACGGTTTCACCGATTCGGATATGTCGGCTGATGCAGATACCAGCCGGTCCACATCAGGGTATGTGATGACGTATGCAGGGGGAGCTGTTTCATGGCAGTCGAGGCTGCAGAAGACGGTTGCGTTGTCAACCACGGAGGCGGAGTACATGGCGGCTGTTGAAGCCGGCAAGGAAATGATATGGATGAAGGACTTCATTAGAGAGCTCGGTATCCGGCAGGAGGAGTACCGACTCTACAGCGACAGTCAGAGTGCCATCCACCTTGCGAAGAACGCGGCCTATCACTCCCGGACGAAGCACATCCAGCGAAGATACCACTGGATCCGGGAAAGGATAGAAGACAAGGAGTTCGTGCTGACGAAGATCCACACGGACGAGAACGGGTCGGATATGCTGACCAAAGTGCTCACACCCGACAAGCTGGAAGCATGCCGGAAGAGGATCGGGTTGGAGAGACATCCCATGCCGAAGTGAAGGGGGAGTTTGTTGGGATTTCGGTCCCTCCGGATGGGATGTCTGGGGATGAATGACGGCAAGTCCGGAGGCTGTTACGGAACCGGAGGATGAAGGGTACCCGGCATGAAGCCGGATGAAGACCCCGGCTACGGAGCCGGATGACGAAGACCCCGGCTACGGAGCCGGATGACGAAGACCCCGGCTACGGAGCCGGATGACAAAGAGAAGACCCGGCTACGGAGCCGGATGATGAATGTACCCGGAGCGAGATCCGGATGCGGGGACATATTTGTGAATATGTTTGCCAAGGGCCCTTGAGGCTATATTTGTAAATAGCCCGAAAAGTCATATGTGTATAAATATGACTTAGGGCAAACAGTCAAAGTTGTTGTTGCTTATTTTTTCTGTTTTCACTTAGAGAGAGTGAAGAGAGCAGCCGCGAGAGTAAGAGAGAGACGAAGAGGTCGTTGCCTCTGAATATTGCCGCCGCCTGTGGCGAAGACAGTGAGCTCAAGGTCGTTGCCTTGAAGCTTCACCATTGTACATTCCTGTTCATAGTGATAGTTGGAGTTTGAGGACTCCCGTGGTTTTTCCCATTTAGGGTTTTCCACGTAAAATATCCTGTGTACTCTTCTCTCTATAGTCTTCGTGTACTTTGTAATTCCTATTTTCTGAGAGTTGATCCTATTCCTCGGTTGTGGCCGAGCACCGTTTGCAACACGTTTGGTTTGTTCGTTCCGCCTGTCCGTCAGTTTGAGGATGGTAGCCGGAGGAGAGGTTGCAGGAGACCTTGAGCATCCTGAAGAGATGCTGCCAAAATTTGGAGACAAATTGCGGGCCTCGGTCACTGATAATACTGTCTGGTAGGCCATGATGCCGAAATACCTCACGCATAACAAGAGCGGCGGTTTCCTCGCTAGTGATGGCTTTAGTACATGGCACAAAATGTGCCATCTTCGTATATCGATCGACGACGGTTAGGATAGCATCGAACCCCTTCGAGACCGGCAGATCTGTAATAAAATCAAGACAAATAGACTGCCATGGCTTACTTGGAATTGGTAAAGGTTCCAACAAGCCATATGGATGGTGTCGTGGCATCTTTGCTCGGCAGCAAGCATCACAGGTCCGAACATAGTCGTCGACAAAACGGCGCATGTGGGGCCACCAAAAAGATCGCTGCACTAACTCCAACGTCTTGGTACTACTGAAATGTCCCGCCGTATGGGTGTCGTGACAATGTTGGACGATTTGAAGGCGACAGGAGCAATCGGGGACATATACGCGCTTTTTAAAGAATAACAAACCATCATGATATTCGAATTGTCGGTAGTCAATACCTGGTTGTTGAGACTGAGAACAGGATGCCCGAGAAGTATCAATGTGCGCCAGGATGTCTTGAGCAAAACTATCCGTCTTCAAGGTTGCACGTATGTCATCGGTAATCCGTGAATCCATCGGGGTGTGAAAAATCCGCGTCGTGTGCAATCGTGTTGGTCCCAAGATTACTTGCTTTTGATTATCAAATGTTGCGTCACCAGGACGAGGTGCAAGATATGAACGCCGTGATAGTGCATCTGCTTTTCCTTGCTGCTTCCCCGGTCGATATGTGATTTTGAAGTTGAAACGCGTGAGGAATTGCGCCCACCGAGCTTGCCGTCGATTTAGTACGCGAGCGTTCTGAAAATAAGCAAGATTTTTATGATCGCTAAAGACAATGACCTGATGTGGAGAGCCCTATTGTACAAATGAATCCACGATGGCTAATAACTCCTTGTCATGTATTTCGTAGTTGATTTCTGCGACATTGAATTTGCGCGAATGGAAAGCCACCGGATGCAACTCTTCTTTATCGCCTTGTTGAGAAAGGATGCTACCGAGGGCGAAATCTGATGCGTCGGCCTCCATGATGAATGGTTTGCTTGTATCCACATGAGCTAGAATCGGTGCTGATGTAAAGGCTTTCTTAAGATGCCGAAAAGCCATATCTGCTTCGATGGACCAAAGAAATGCTTGGCCCTTCTTCGTAAGTTGTGTGAGAGGTAAAATAATCTTCGAGTAATCCTGTATAAACTTACGGTAGAAGTTAGCAAAGCCTAGAAAACATTGTACATCTCGTACCGACCGTGGAATTTGCCACTCTAGTACAGTTTGGATTTTAGCTGGATCCATGGCGATGCCCTTTGAGGAGATGACGTAGCCTAGAAATTCCACTTGCTTGCAGTCAAAGCTACATTTCTCTAGCTTGGCATAAAGACCATTCTCGCGGAGTCGCTTTAGTACTAATAGTACATGAGAATCGTGCTCTTCCTGGGTCTTCGAATAAATCAACAGATCATCCAGATAAATGATCAAACAGATATCCAAGAGGTCTCTGAATATATCATTTGCCATGTGTTGGAAGACTGCGGGTGCATTGGTTAGGCCAAACGGCATAACAGTATATTCGAAATGCCCATACCGCGTGCGAAAAGCGGTCTTCCACTCATCTCCCGGTCGGATCCGCACGAGATTATACGCTCCTCGTAGGTCGATTTTAGTAAAAAACTTGGCACCATTAACTCGTTCTAAAAGACTTGATATAAGAGGAAGTGCATACCTATTCCGGATGGTGACTTTATTCAATCCGCGGTAATCAACGACAAGACGAAGTGAGCCATCTTTCTTCTTGACAAAGAAGATGGGTGCACCGGCCGGAGATTTCGAATGACGGATGAACCCGCTTGCCAAGTTCTCCTCTATGTAGGCTCGAAGGACTTCTAACTCGGTGGGTGACAAGTTGTAAATTGGTCCCCATGGTGGCTCGGTTCCTGGTTGTAAATCGATGGGACAGTCATAGGGACGGTGATGAGGAAGGGTACCGGCTTTTACCTTGTCAAATACATCGGCATAAGGATGATATTTTGCCGGAAGTTGTATTGAGGAGTCCTTCTTAATAGTGCTAGAAGGATGTACTGATATGGCAAATAGGAACATTGCCTCCTTTGGTCCTTCTTCGCGTAGTTGATTGAGTGAAATGGTCGAAACTCGGTGAGTTGATTCTTGGGGTGGTCGATATCGGACTTCTCTTGTTCTCCAATCTATGGCTGGATTATGTAATTCAAGCCAAGGTAATCCTAGGACAATAGGATGCTCTGGACTACTAATTATATTAAATGATATTATACACACAAAACTACCTAGGACAACTTGAATGGGTTCTGATTCTTCTACAATATTCCCGGAAGCAATGGGACGACCATCAATGACCACTACAGATGCGGGACAAGGAAGTTTTCTTAAGGATATCTGAGAAGCTTGGGCAAAATTTCGATCCATGAAACAGGAATTAGCTCCGGAATCTAAAAGTGCTAGGACGGGTACTGGGGGAGTACTTTTAGTACTAACAATGACTTGGGCTAGGAACACATTGCTAACTTGCTTGGAAGGAATGGAACCACTAATGGGCTGTACAGATCTAGGGTTGCTGTCCAACCAAATGGCTCCTATTTTGGCTGGACTCAATCGTTTAACTCTTCATCTAATTGACTAAGGATTTCAAATTTATTTGAGATACTTGGGCTATTAGTACTATGAATACTATCTGACACTCTATTAGTACTATTAATACTATCAGACACTCCGAAGGGAAGAATTGACTCGGGTTTAGTACAGGCGACGATTTGATTTACCTGTCTTCTTGGCCTATGGGGACAATTGATGGCGATATGTCCTGGTCCACCGCAATAAAGACATAATCGATTGACACGTCGTCGTTGCTTTTCTTCTTCCGATAACGGGCCGCGTCGACGCATGGTATCGATCTCCATCGGTGTCGAAGTATTTGCTTGAGGTATGTCTCGTGCAAACGGTTTAGCCGCGACTGCGGCGTAAGTGGGCTCTGGCCTAGAGCGTGGTATCTGTAATTGACGTTCTGAACGCCGTTCAAAAAGGCGGTTGTCACATCGAACTGCTCGACTGATTGCCTCCGTAAGAGACTTTGGTTCTTCGGGGAAAGTTAGAAGTAGATCTTTGACATCGTTTCGCAAGCCATAGCGAAACTGCTCCATTAGTGCTTGATCATCCCAGGGTATATCTGAAGCAAGTAGGCGGAAATCCGCCGCGTAGGCAGAGGCTGGACGATCGCCTTGACGCAATCGCCGGATCTTGTTGATCGCCGTCCTGATGCTGTCGGTGTCTCCAAAGCAGGCTTTAAACTCACCAATAAAATCTTCAAAGTTATTAAGTAAGGGTGATTGTTTTTCTAGAAGCGGAGCAAACCATGCCAAGGTTGAGCCGCTAAGTAGCGTGCCTATTAGGCCGACTCGAGATGCATCAGTGGGATATCGGGAAGGATGCATCTGGATGACTAAGCGTACCTGATTAAGGAATCCCCGGAATTGCGAACGCGTTCCATCAAATTTCACAGGAAGTCCAATCTTGGGCTCTTTATGAAATCCTTGGGGACTGGATCCTTGTTGTTGCAACGCTGCTTCGAGTTGTTGTACCCGTAACGCTAACTCCCCATGTTGTTGTTGCGTTTGTTGTTTTTCTAGAGCGATTTGTTGCAGATCCCCTATCAACCGTTGGTTTTCTTGTTCCAGGGCAACAAACTTTTCTTTTAGGCACTGTAGCTCGGAGAAAACGGATTGGTATTCTTGGGCGCTAACAGTAGCCATAGTATAGGGAAAAGGGTAGGAGGATGAGGGAGAGTGACAAGTAGGCTAGAGGAAGAAATTGGTTCAAACTGTCAGGAATAGTACTAAAACAGAGATGGAATTAGTACTAAGAACAGTAGTACTATTAGTACTAAGAGGACGGGACTGCGTAAGATTCCCGAGAGAGGAAGTGAGAAGAGGAGGGAGAGAGAGATAGCGAGAATGAGAGAGAGAAAGAGATGATGACAGCAGCTATATATTATGTGAAAAGATAAGTACAAGCGGCTAAGAGGCTTAAGACTGGCGTTGAACCAATTTGGTTCAAAACAATGCCTTGTGCCTCCTTTTATAGTGTTTTTAGGAATAATCCTGAAGCTTCTAGAATGTTCCAGAGAGATCTGGAATATACATCAATTTTCTATGATAAAGTATAAATGAAAATAATATCCTACAAAATACAATTCATAATCTAATGGTAAGAGCTCGACCCATGTAGCATAAAGTCATGGGTTCGAGTCTTGCCATGACAACAGCTATGCCAGCGGATTTGTCCTAAGAAACGGCTCAATGCCTTTGCCGGTGCTTCCAAGATTGCTTTCACTTTGTCCGGATCTACGGCAATGCCTTCCTTGCTCATAATATGCCCCTGTAGCATTCCGCTGGACACTCCAAATACACACTTCGCCAGATTCAGGCTTAGCTGGTACGCCGTACACTAGTCTAGACATAGTCTGAGGTGCTGCAAATGATCTTCTTCTCGGCTATAGACGGCGAAGTCATCAAGGAATACCTGCATAAAATCCGGTATGTATTTGCCAAAGATCTCCATGATGATCCGTTGGAATGTTTCCGGTGCCGTTTTCAGTCCGAACATCATCACCACAGCCACAAACACTCCCCATTTGGTGACGAAAGCCGTTTTCTCCTGATCATCAGGGTGCATCCGGATCTGATTATACTCGCTGAATCCGTCTAAGAAACTGTAGACTTCATGGCCGGCGACGGCATCCAAAACTCCATCCGTAAACGGAAGTGGAAATGCATCCGTTACCGTTGCCGCATTGAGCTTCCAGTAGTCGACACAAACTCTAATTTTTCCGTTCCTCTTCGGTACGACTACTATCGGGCTGAACCAAGTAGCTTTCTTTACGGGACGGATGAAGCCAACCCTCAGCAATTTGTCGATTTCCTCCTTGACTTTGGCGGCGTAGTTTGGGTTCATCCGGTACCGACGTTGTGCTACCGGCTTGGCGTCTTTGCCCAGATGTATCTGGTGCTGATACAACTGAGGATCTAGCCCTCTCATATCCTCGTACGACCAGGCAAATATGTCGCAAAACTCATTGAGCAGTGTGATTATCGTCGTTTTGTTCTCTGCATTCATTTCTTTGGCGACGTGCACCGGTTTTGCCTCATCCGTCGTTCCTAGATTTACCTCTTCTAATTGAGACACCTTTACGCGCTGTGATATGGCCATTTCTCTTTCCAACGCCTCCTATGCTTGCCGTAACTCCCAGATTGCTTCTTTATCCGGTTCCGTTTCGGTTCCATCCGGTTGCAGTAAGTAGGGTGATTCCGCTTCGGCAACGTCAATTTCGAATAGGGGTACAATCTTCGGGTTCTCCTGCAGGTACTGATCTTCTTCATCATTTGCTAATCATTCCAGCATATTGACGCACTCCGCATATAACGGTGTCAGATCCTTGCCGGTGCCTTTCCTTGGTTGTGTTGGTACCCATACCTTTGCTTTTCCCTGCTAGAACGTAATCATATTCCTCCTCCAGTTCTGCTTGATGTGTGCCGTCTTTAACCAAGGGCGCCCCAAAAATAATGGGTACACTCCTTGAGCCTGCAACTGGAGAACTATGGCTGATATTCGAAATGTATGGCCCCCGATGGTTACTTCTAAGTCCCGTATTAATCCTGTCGGTCGCACCGCGCTTGTGTCCGCCATTCGGAGCCAGAACGGACATGGCTCCCACTCTTGGATTCCAAGAGCATCGCACGTCCGAAGGCTTATTACATTAACGTCGGAGCCTCCGTCTATTATCGTGCCGGGGAGTTCTTTCCCTTTCACAATGGTTGTAATCGTCGGACTGTTGGTATCCACCACCGCCGGTCCCTCCTCCGGATTTGAGAAGAATGCCGGAGCCGGTGGTGTTCTGCCTGTCGTCATGCCGGACTTGAGTCCTTCTATGAATCTTGGTACTAGCTACAAGAGTCGTCCTAACGGCAGCGTGATCTGGCATTCCTGCAATACCTGCCATGTCGCGTTTTCGGACTGACTGCCGCCGATGAGCTCTTCGGTGTTCTCCTTTTGCTGTGCAAGTTCTGCTACGTTTCGCTCATTTTCCTTTTTCACCCATTCTGTTGCCTGTTTCCGGATGGCCTCTTGTGTCTCCCATTCCATCGTCCTGCCCTTCGACCTTGTGGTGACCTGCTGTAGGTCTGCGACTTCGGCGACTACCATGTTTACTGTCGGTCGCTTATCATAGCTCTTTGTCGGACATTGATTACTGTAATGTCCTTCTTGCCGGCAATAATAGCAATATGCTTTCCGGGTATTGCTGGATTCAACATTGTTTCCTATACACAGTGGAGGGCCTGTGGTAACTACGGGGCTCTAGTCCGGTTGGCTGCTTGAGGTGCCTTTTTCCAGTTCACGTGGGTGGCTCCCTTTTTTGAAATGTTGTTTTTTATTAAAGTTCTTTTTGTTGCGGTACCCTTGACGGGGTTGGTTGTCATATCTCCCGTAATCTTCCCGTCGTTGGTGATACCTGGGGGAGTGATCCCGGTTGTGATGCTCGTACCGTCCATTCTAATCTCGGTACTTGTCATATCTCTTGTATCGATCATAGTTGTCTCGCCGATCATCGTACCGGACATCCTGTGCCGGTCGATATCGCTCCTCCTGTCGCCAGCGTTCGTCTTCTTCATCTCGGTTGCTGCGTGGCTCGATTTGTCGGACTGGTGGTGCTTGCTGATTCAATAAGTTATATTCGCACCGATCCATCGTGTGGCCCGTGGAGTGGCAAAGTAAGCAGTGCGTCCACATGGTGCACTCCAGTGACAAGTGCCCAGAATTCAAGCAGGTCGTGCATTGGATTGCTTGCCGGAAGCGGAGATCCTCCTCGGTTGGTTACGCTCGTTGGAGCGCTCCCATTGTTAGCCAAGAGCTTTCCATTTCTCTAACCCAGTCGATGACCTGGTCGACGGTGCTTGTGCGAAAGTCGATGACCGTGTATACCGTTCGGAGAGGTTCCCGAAGGGCGGCTAAAAATATAGCCCATGTTTCTTCCTCTGGAGGTGCGCGGGTAAGCTAACTGTGCATCCGTTGAAACCGGATGACAAACTGCGGGATGCTCTCCCCGGGGTCCTGCCGGATGGTATAAAATAAGCCCACCATTTCTCGTTGGTCCACCTCCTTCTGGAAGAAGTGAAAGAATTTGTCTTTCAGGTCCGCAAAGGTGGTGATGGTGCTGCGATCCTGCGTCTGGTGCCATCTGGCGGCCGGTCCTTCCAATGTCACGCCGAATTCGGCTATCTTAGATCGTTCCTCTTCTGCCGCGGTTAACCGTTGTGACACATGGTTCGCCTCCCATGTTTGTTGGAACGCATGAACATGAGCCTCCGCGTCCGGATCATCCCTATACTTGGAGTACTGGGACGACATGTCGTCGTCCAGTGTCGGTACGCGGGCTGGCGGTGTTGGTGGTCTTTCCTGCTGTTCCGTTGGCATTGGAGGTCTTTGTCGGTCTTCCTTTGGTGTTGTCAGCTCGACTTCCGTTGTTGGAGGTTTTTGCCGGTCTTTCTCCGTCTCCGAAGGTTGCTCCACGTCTAGTGCTGGAGGTTCCCGGTCCGCCAACTCTGGTTCCGGTGTCGGTAATGTATCTGACTCCTCATCCTCCGGTCCTCCTGGGGTGTCGTTACTGCTGCAATAGTTCGTGTGCGCGCTGTAACCCCCTTCCGAATCCGATTCCAGCGCTGAAAACGCTTCGGATTCGCCGTCTCTTCCGGTCAAGGCCTGGAGAAGGGTTTCCGCTCCCCGGAGGCTGCTTAAGCTGCTTCCTTCGTCCGGGTAGGCGTTTTGTTGCAGATGAACTAACTCCTCCACCACTTTCCGGATCACTTTGGAAAATGATCGATCCATTCGGATTTCTTCCGCTGTTTGCTGGAAAGCCTCTCGTCGCCTTCTCCGTTCAGCAAGTCTTCGTGCTCTCTCCGTAACCGGGTCGTCTGTTGGCCTAGTCATCCATTCCTGCCGTTGTTCACTGCGATTGTGCAGGAATCGTGGTCGCCAAAAACTGTGTTAATCCTAGGGCCGGACAACAGCCTAACACAGGGTGTCCACTTAAGACACTTCACCAAAGGGTGGTACGGCAGAATGACTTACGGTACAATGCTTAATTAGACCTTAATTGGTTACTTAGCAATCCGTAATTAACACGCGTAAGATAGAACAATGAATATAGAACGGTAATCAACACTGGAAGATTAAGACAATAAGCTCTATTAATTATCCGCTCCTGATTACATTATAACCGGCCTTTTATATAGGTCTCCGGTGCGAATTACAAAACGGTGTCAACCGGCACCTTTACGAGATCGGTCCGGATCCGGATCGGCATACCAATTCCGGTCCGTCCGTCCACATCTTCTCATATATTAATATCTATATTAATATTACTAATTACAATAGTTCCTGAATAAACTATTCATTTTCACACTCTGATTTGGACCTCTTTAAGCCTTCTTGCCAGCCGATAACAGTGTTCAGGTTTCCACGTTAAATCTCTGTACACCATTGTTGTCCTGTTTTCTTGCATATCTGTGATTCGTATTTCAGCATAGTTCGCTTATTGTGATTTGAATGAATGATTTCTCAACACTTAGTAGGAAGTAGGAGAAGGGTGCTTTATATATGTATAGTCACCCTCTCTCTTCATTAACTAACTACAACAACCACTCTCTCTTGGGGAATGGGAAGACTCATAGTCATGGGGAATATGTAACTGATTAGTTATGTGTCATAGAATATGATTTTATGACACATAGTTAATGTGTAGAGAGTAGTGGTGTGACTCCTGACCTTTGAGTGATCATGGATTCTCAAAAGGTGTGTTCACATGTTGTACTATGTTGAGCTTGATTCTCAACACGCCCCCTCAAGCTCAACTTGGGTTGGTTCCTTTCGATTGATGTCCGCTTCGGCTGGTATCCGGTTCGGATGATCTCCGATGTCCGTTTCGGCTTGTACCCAGTTCGGACGGTATCCGTTCTCGCTTGTACTCCCCCTCAAGCTTGGCAAGTCAGGGATCGTCAATCCAAGGTCTGACACGAATTGCCGAAGCTTGTCAGCTCCTAGGGCCTTGGTGAAGATGTCGGTTGTCTGAAGATTCGTGTTGATGTGTAGAAGATCAACATCTCCGGCCTGAACACGCTCTCGAATGAAGTGGTAGTGCACTTAGATATGCTTTGTGCATGCGTGGAACACTGGGTTCCGAGCCAGATATATATTGCTCATGTTGTTGCAATAAATGGGAGTCAGATCTTTGATGGGAATGCCCAGATCCTTCAAAATCCTCTTGAGCCATACAGCTTCACATGCAGCTATGGTTGCGCCCCTGTATTCGGCCTCCGTACTCGAAAGTGCGATAGTAGGCTGCTTTTTACTACTCTAAGATATTGCTCCGCTACCAAGCGAGGAGACAAATCCGGAGGTCAATCGTTGATCCGCTCTATAGCCGGCCCAATCAGGATCAGTGTACCCTTCGAGTCGAATTGGTTTGGCCGATGCATAGAGGATGTTGTAATCCATTGTGCTGCTCACATATCGTAATACTTGCTTAGCGCAATCGAAATGGATATCTTGCGGAGTTTGCATGCATTGGCTAAGGAGGACGACTAGATAGGTTAGGTCGGGTCGCGTGATCGTGACATAGATGAGGCTCCCGATCAATTGTCGATATTGAGTTGGCTCGCACTCGTCTGTGCCGGAGTCAGCATCTAGTTTGAGGTTTCGATCGAGAGGGGTTGACAGAGATTTGCACTCTGTCATCCCGAACTTGTATAACAAGTTGAGAATGTAGTGTCGTTGAGAAATCATAATGCTGGTCGGAATCCGAATTACTTCAATGCCTAGGAACTAATGAAGTTCCTTCATGTCCGTCATCTCGAATTTGTTGGAGAGGAGGGATTTCATCTTGTTGATATCGACTAAACTTTCTCCTCCAATGACCAGATCATCCACGTTTAGGATGATGATAATCGAGGAGAAAGTTTCGTACGTAGATGGAGTTGTCAGATTTCGACATTCGAAAGCCGATTTGATGAAGATATTGCGTAATCTTCGAATGCCAAGCACGTGGTGCTTGCTTGAGGCTGTAGAGAGGCTTCTTGAGTTGACATATGGGTTTCGGATGAATGTTGGATTCGAAGCCGGGTGGTTGTACCATGTACACCTCCTCTTCTAATTCGCCTTGAAGAAAGGCGTTCTTGACGTCCATTTGGTGGAGGTGCCACCCTTTCGCCGTTGCGAGTGCGATCACAGTCCGCACAGTCCTCATCTTTGTCATCAGGGCAAATGTCTCTTCGTAGTCGACTCCATATGTTTGTGCGTATCCTTTCGCTACGAGTCGAGCTTTGTCGCAGTTTACAGAGCCGTCGGCATTATACTTCACCTTGTAGATCCATCTGCAACCGATCGTCTTCTTGTGTGGTGAGTGGGGAACGAGATCCCATGTTTCATTCTTGCAAAGTGCCCGCATCTCCTCGTTCATTGCTTTGACCCATTGCGGGTCCTTCACGGCTTCGGAAAAGGTTTTCGACTCCCGTACTGTCGCTACCTTCATCATAAAGGCGTAATGGTACGCCATATAATCGTTGTAGCCGAATCGGCTTACAGGATTCTTTTCATGAGTGGATCGGCAGAGCTTCTCGTTTACGGATACTAAGGCTTTCTTCACTCCATTTGACTGGATGTGAAGGCCGTCGAACTCACTATCGAGGGAGTGAGTTGATTCATTGTCGTGAAAGTGGTCATCTTCATACTCCGGCATTTTCGCCTTCCCTTTGTCCAGCTTCGGACTCAGCCGAGATGTGCTTTGATCGCTCGGAGGCTCTTGTGGTCCACTAAGCCTTGTCATAATCGGCCTTTCTTCGAACTTGTCGGCTTCAATCTCTATTTCGTCGGATTCCGGTTCGAGCGGAATCGGAGTTGAAGTTGTCTCTGGTGCGTACCAGGATGCAGACTCGTCAAAAATGACGTCTTAACTTACTCGAGATTTTCGAGTTGAGGTGTTATAGCACTTGTACCCTTTTTGCTCCAGTGAGTATCCTACGAGGATACATTTCTCTGACTTTGGGTCTAGCTTTTGTTGCTTCTCGTCGAGGATGTGCACGTACGCAATGGAGACGAATATCCGAACATGTGATAGGTTCGGCTTCTTTCTGAAAAACTTCTCATCCGGAGTAGGTTTGTGCACACCCGATGTTGTACACTGATTCATGAGGTATACGTCCATGTTAGCCGCTTTTGCCCAGTACGACTTCGGCACATGCTTTTCGTTTATCATGGCCCATGCTACTTCAAGGATGTGCTCATTCTTTCGTTCGGCCACTCCATTTTGTTGTGGCATATGTCGACACAAAAACTGTCGCTGAATTCCTTCTTTCCATAGATATGTCATAAACTCATCCGAGAAATATTCCTTGCCTGCATCTGATCGAAGGCATCGTACATGTCGGACCGTGGCTTTCTCTACTTCATTCTTAAATTTTTGGAAGTGTCCGAACACTTCGCTCTTTTGCCACATGGGGTAGATCCAGGTGTGCCTGGAGAAGTCATCGATGAAGGCCACGTAGTATCGGCATCCGCCGAATGTAGCCATCTGAGTTGGACCCCATACATCGGAATGAATTACGTCTAGTATGCCTTTGCTCACGTTCCGCTCCTTCGGAAATGGGTGCCGATGTTGCTTGCCGAATTGGCAAGCGGCACACACGCCTTCAATCTCTTTCTCCTTGAATGTCGGGAGCCCGATGACGACTCCTTTCAATTGCATTGCCTTGAGCTTTTGGAGGTTGATATGGCCAATCCGCTTGTGCCATAACTCTATGTCGGAATCGACTTTCGTGCCCTTTGCGAACATGGCCGATTTCATCTCGTGCGATTCGAGAATGAACATTCGGCCCTCTCTTCACCTGCGAGCGATGAGTTGGCCTTCTTTTTTGATGAAGCAACCGCCTTGATTAAATTGTACTTACATCCCTTGCTCAACAATTTGGCCGGCGGAGACCGCATTCTTTGTAATGGTTGGTACATGCAAGAAAATTTTAATAAAAGTTTGGTTACCTTCTTTGCCAAATGGGACATTGCCGATGTGTCAAATCGGATGCGTAGTGTCGTCTCCAGTTTCGACATAGTTGGGTCGGTCCGGCTCTCGAAGTTCTCGGAACCATCCTTGATGAGACGTCATATGATTCGAAGCACTAGAGTCGACGAACCATACTTCTTCCGGACCGGAGGCACGTAGAGTTGAAGTAGAGGCCGACATAGAATTTTCTCTATATCTCATTACGAACATTCCACCACGATCGTCATAGTCGGAATTGGTAGCGTAACTGATTAGTTGTTGACTACTAGAAGCTGACCGTGCATCTTCTTTCGGCACTCTTCTTCGTGGTGGCCGATTTTGCCGCAATATCCGCATTCGATCGAGTTTTGTCAGCTCGGACCGGTATGGAAGCTCCCCCTTCTTCTGAAGGTTCCTCCATGGCTTCCATCTTAATGCCGAAATTGCAAGTTGTTTTCGTAAGTCGGGCCTCATCCGCCTCGTCCTTGGCCGAATCAGCCTCTACTTGCACGGTCGCATCCTCTTCCTCCATCTGAATGCGTGTAGAGCATGTGGCGACCAACAACATGGATTGAAGATTGAAGAAAGAGGGAGGATTCTCCCATGCTAGTACGGCGGTCCGCATCGCGCCGAACCGTGGCGCAAGGCAGCCGAGGCATATTTGCACCATTTCGTCATCCTCCACGTTGACGCTTATCGAGCCGAGCGAGTCACAATGCTCCTTGAGCTTCAAGGTGTAGCTCGTGATGGACATATCCCATTGTTGGATGTTGTTTAACTCTTGGCGGAGTTGAAGCTTTCTCGCGATTGTGTTGGTGGCGAAAATCTTTCATAGATTCTCCCACACTTCCTTTGGCGTTTCGGCTTCTCAAATGTAGCCGAGCATGTGGTCATGAACACATGTCGCCAAGCAATACCTCACTCGGCTTGCCGCATGCTCCCAAGTTGCATAGTCAACGTCTTTCGGGCTGGGTTGGTTTTCTTGTGCTCCCTTGATGTAACCCCAATAGCCTTGGCCGACAAGGTATTGGTGCATCTTGTACTCCCAAGATGTGAAGTTGTTTCGGTCCAACTTCTCGCTAGGGAGAGCGCTCCCCATTTGCGTATTCATTGTCGATTAAGCTTCCTTTCTTCTTTTCCTTCTCTCTCGAACACGAGCTATGTAGTGGTACTACGATAGCGATGAGCCGGTTCTTCTTGAACGTTGGCGTAGAGCAAACACACGATCATGATGAGGCGAGTGGGTTAGATTTAGCTACCAAATCGCTCTGATACCATGTAAAGAATCAATGGTGATTCTTGTGCAGCGGAATATATGTGCGTTATGTGCGTATATGTGTGAGAGAAAAAGAGAGGAGATAAAAGAGAAGTCAAGATAGATAAATGAGAGGAAAATAGAATACTCAAGAAGGTGTGTATTTCACAAGTAGAATAAGATTTACAAAATGCAGCATAACAAGGATTCACAATCGACTTAGTATGAAATAGGAGAAGGGTGTTTTATATATAGTCACCCTCTCTCTTCATTAACTAACTACACCAACCACTCTCTCTTGGGGAATGTGAAGACTCATAGTCATGGGGAATATGTAACTCATTAGTTATGTGTCATAGAATATGATTCTATGACACATAGTTAATGTGTAGAGAGTAGTGGTGTGACTCTTGACTTTTGAGTAATCATGGATTCTCAAAAGGTGTGTTCACATGTTGTACTATGTTGAGCTTGATTCTCAAAGAAGGATCTAATGGATTGCATGGATAGTCCCAACAAAATGTTGAGTACAAGTGCAACAGTTTATGAGTTTGAGCAAGATTTGGCCATCTATATGCGCTTGACCGAAGTATACCAGATTCTACCAAGGTTCTCTTGTTCTTACGGATTGGGTTGAAGTAAAGAGTGTGTTCACTCTTTAACAAGCGTTGTCAATGGTGCAATGAGCCAACTTCGTATGCTATAGCTCCAATCTCCCTTCAAATTTATACCACATGTATACTTATTCTGTTACTGTCTTGTCAATGCATTGAATTAAACGGACTCTCGCACACTAACTCCATCTCTCTTTTATTGGTCTTTCTAAAGGGGGTTGAAGTTTCCAAGTTAAAAAAATGTCGCCATTTGTGAACTCATGATACGTGAACAGAAGATAAGCCCATAGAGATGTTGGTTACATGAATTAATGGGTGAAGTAAAGGGAACTATGGATGTCTGCATATTTTGAAATTAAATAAAATAAAACTTTCTTACTCACATATCATAATTGACATGGTGGTAAGCAACAAGAGTACTAGCAAAAGGTCTTGATTTCATACATCTATAGGTTCAAATGACATGCCCCATCCATACCAACGTAGTCCTATGCTCATAGAGACATGAATATGGATGCAAACACTCATATTAGTTCATTTGGGTCACTCAATTCAAGGTGTGTGAACCCTAATAATAGCTAAATTTGGATCTTTGAATTCAACTTTACACAAGGTGTTATGGTGTTATTGAAGATGATGATCTAAATATCATAATCCATTTTCTATTTGCAAATATGAAACGTTTTCTCAATGCAGGGGAATATTATACTCAAATTGTTGTAGACTACTGGCTGGAATCAACTATGAGGAGCTGTATGAATCACCATCACTGCTCCAGCCCAGATCAACCTGCAATGTCCTCTAGATTAAGTGAGAAATGCTTCAGAGCTTCAACAAATGCCTGCATGTCACTTGTAAGAACGCAAGAACTTGAAGAAACTGAAGTTTCCATATTTTATGCAGACTATTATAAAGTGATAGAAAACAAACTTCAAAGAAATACCTCATCAAAACCAATGTCCAAACTACATGCTGAAGTCAATGGTTTCAATCAGTTCCATCAGTAAAGCAAGGGCAACACCATGTCATACCATATTTTTCAAGATCAGATTTCAACAGCTAATGCAGTTATTCATGTAAACAACAAATATAGCAGTCCTTGGATTAGCACATAGAACGTGCTTCAATTGCAATTTTAGATATCATTAAATAAATAACCAATCTCGTAAACGAACTCATTTAGCACCTCTTTCACTTTCAGTACTCCTATCAACCTCCTTCATTTCAAGATTATATCTCATCAAACAGTTCATTCTAACATTTCTGGAAACAAATTGAATACACAGGTTCATTATCAGAACTCATGAATGCAAAAATTCTTGTAACAATAAAATAAAATTTACAAACCTCTTCATTTTCAGAACTACCATTACGACCTTCTTCAAATGTTAACGATGACGACGATGATGGAGTAGATGAAGTTGCTGCAGGATGTAAATTTCTCAAAGACTGCATAACCAACTGTTTCTTCAATTGCTGATTTTCGATGTTGAGAACCATAGTGTGGCTACGAAGCTCCCTATTCCGAAGAAGAAGAGAGTATTGCTCAGCTTGGAGCTTTACATTCATGTGGATCATAGAAGAGAGATGTTCTTCTCTTCTCTGTTTCGACCTGCAAAAGAAAAGATGTCCCTATAAGTTATTGCGTTAAACTCATACATGTATCAAAAGTATAAATTTCTTCTGTTCATTTTGTATTAATAATGCTGTGTCTCATGCTTTCACTTCAGTTGTAGAGGCTTTATTAGTGCAGATTACGGGCTTGACCTCCATGAACAACCATGATGTCTGCAAAGAACTGATCCAGGGCTCTTCTGAGTAAGTTTCAAGGTTTTATGTACCCGCATATGCACAGATTATTTAGCCTTTTTGCAGGCTTCAACTTTACTAGCATTCCTACAAAGTCTTCTTTCTATAGAACGTTGCAATGCTTAATACGTACACATTCAAACACATTATGTTGATTCTATGCAGGCCTCATTTCATAAGCACCAAGATGACTGTTGCGAATGGATTCACAGCTTTTTTGGAGGATGTCTCGGTGCTTTATGTACACACCTTTACTGATTACGTAGTGTGAATATGTTTCACCTTCTTCGAAGACATTGATCTTCTCTGCAAAAACCATGGTTGATTATGAAGATGACGCCTTGCAACATAACGCCTTGAAATTTCCTCACTAGTTCAATTCTCTGCAGATAGCATGGAGAGACATGGGTGAAGACCCTGGAGTGATCTTGGTTGCTTACAACGCTGAAGCCATGGAGAAAGAAAGCTCTTGTGTGATAGTGCGTGTGATGATCAAATCTAAAAGCAGGAAAACATTATGCGTTCCCAAGAACCATAGGAAAATGAATCTCCATAAAAAGTTAAATAAATCCGCACATATGAGCATAGATAAATCCTTGCAAGTTATCATGGATGATTTGTCTGCAGAAAGCACGGCGTTTTTATTTTTTTACGATGGACAGTGGAGGTCTCTTTCACTCTATATCTCTCGAATTCCAAGGAGAAACGTTCAAACGTTTCCAATCAGAGATAATAACCAGAGTTTCCACGAAACAATTCGGATTTGTGTTTATATATTCAGCATTTCTAAGCAGTATAACGCTACATTTCCTAGTCGATGCGTACCTCCGGGCCGAAAACCAATCTGTGAGGAATTCTAGATCCAAGGATGAGAGAGAAGGACGAGCTTGGAGGAAGCCATGGATGTGAGCAGAGGTAGGGCGAGGGTAGACAAGGAATAGATCTTCAAGCTCACGCCATTGTTGCTCACTGAGCTCGAATATGATCTTCTTCTCAGGAGATGGAGATGGAGATGGAGATGGAGATGGAGATGCCAAGCTGGGCTTGCCATTGCTTAGATTCATGTGAACACATGCCAATTCAGTCGTTCTTGCAATTGATAATATATATGTATATAGATTATAGCTTATAGCGGTGATAGATGCATAAATTGCATAGAAGCCATATCTGTGTGGAAAACCAGACAGACAGGAGATGAAGACGAAGATGGTGAAGAGAGAGAGAGAGAGAGAGGAAGGCGATGGATGATGGATGATGGATGATGGATGACCTGTGTCTTTCTGACTGTCTGTGTGTGTGTGTGTGTGTGTGTGTGTGGAAGTCGCTTTGATGGGGAAGTCTGTTTTTTTTTAAGTCATGGAATTCCTGGGGAACACCTGTTCACACAACCCTAAGTTCACACAACCCTAAGTGCATACATATGTACATTATACATACCTACTCTATGTATACATAAATACATACATATATAACTTCCTTTTCCTTTCCTTTTCCTTTTGTTTTGTGTGTGTGTGTGTGTGTGTGTGTGTGTGTGTGTGTGTGTGGGTGTGCACGCGCGTGGGTGGGTGCGTGTATCGGGTGTGGCGAGTTGTGATTGCGCAAACTCCTCTTGATTTTTTTAAGTCATTTGATACCTACCTACCAATGTGATCCGTAATGACAACACAAGAGCCTTTCCTTCTTATCGAACGTCTCACAACTTGTTCTCTGCTCGCCTTTTGGTATTCTTGAAATTGATCACCTCTAATTTGTCCCACGCTAGACTACCTGGTCATGTAGATAAAACAAGTTTTCGCTTATGAATACCCTTCGAAAATCCGCAAACCGATAATAATGATAAAAGGCCTTTGTTAGAAACAAGAACCATCATCACTAAAACAAAGCTCGGTTAGCTACACGTGTCGTTGTGAACCCCTTTCACGTTGTTCATTATGAATAGTAGTTACAACATCAAGTTCTTTGTTATGGATAATCGTTACAACATCATAAACTAACTCCCAGTCTGTTTCGTGAGGTCTAAGAAACGCATCACACGCTATATCAAGCAATGCCACATACATAACCTCATTGTAAATATGTGGAAATTCTTGTATGTGAAAGAGCTTCACATAAATTGGAAGTATGTATATTATGGGGTGACAAACAATGCATGACAATTGACACACACAAACACACACACACACACACACACACACACACACACACACACACACATAGGACTTATGGCATTCATGCACAACATAAACCCTACCATATCGTACTAATGCCTCTCACTTTCTCCGCTTTTATTTACATGAGTACATGTCTTACCTTTGGCGCAGGGGCGCATATGATAAGATAAAATGTGGCCTTTATCATTTACGTTGCCATAAATGTTAAGAGAGTGAAAAACTAGATCTTGAAACAATCATTTCCTTCATGATGAGCTTAGTAGACTAGTAGCCTGCTATATCCAATATGGAAATAAGCTCCAACCTTTCACCTCTCTCGACGAGGGCTCCAACATGCCTCGTCATCATTTGCAACATATATAAGTACACGTGCTGGGATTCTCCATGTAAGCGGCACATTAATCTACACGAACCTTGAAAACTTGTATGGTATATAGCCCATAAGATGTGACAACAAAAGTATTCATTTGCATCTATCTGTTATGCAACCACTTTAAAGCATCATCGTTTATGCATCTTGACCAAAATTGTTTATCATCTCTCTTTCCTCGCTTCGATGCACGTCAGAAACATATAATAAGTTTCTATGTTATTGTTTTTTTACAAGGAATTTGGATCCTCATGACATAGTGGTCACTGTAACACACTCAAAAGTGCAATATTCTTCCATGACATGAAATATTTTATCGTTTACCATGGTAGCATTCCCAAGAATAATGTTGAGTATCGACACATGTAACGGAGTATTGACACTTGATACGATGTCAACTTTGTTCCTTTGTTTCGTAGAGAGTTTGCATACTTAACTATGGGCTATTTATTAGGAATTATATTGGCACCCATATAATTTGGCAAGGAAAAAATTAAAGGGGTAATAATGTAACTAACATAGATATTGGTGCAGTTATTAATATCCTAATTCAAGTTATTAGTTTGATGTTATTGGATTAATTATCATTCTAATTATAGTGATTAGAGGTGTAATCAAAATAATTAATAATATGATTAGCATAGCTACCAATGTACTAAAAAGTAATTAGCATTGTGATCAAATGACAATGTTGGGTACAACAATAGTCATAGATGCTAGTTTAATGTAATTAACAGTGCTCATATTGTGAATTAACATTGCGATTACTGCATCCCTTGTATTTGGGCATCGTACACTTGGTATTTTTCATAATATCAAAACTACACCTAGCCAAACACTAGAAATACTACCTGAGAAACCTCTCTTTACTTTCCCTCGCAATATCAACTCAATTCCAACCTTAGTCATGCTCACCTTTATCTCTTCCTTATTATTAAGTTCTAGGATTAGGAAACACATAGTTATTCTTCATTGGTCACTTGATGGTGATGATAAAAGCCATGTGAATTATATTTCTCATTTTGCCTCGTCTCATAATGCAATGTAGAGGTTCTTTGTTGTTGCATGTTTAAATTGTCCTATACCTTTCAAGCCTTTCATAAGGCTTGAAAGGTATAGTTTTTTTCCCACAATCGTATTCTTGCTTTTCCACATCCCCATTCACACTCATTAAGGATACATACACAAAATACATGCACATAATTGGAACACACTTAAGGATTTGGTGAAAACATGCAAAAACAAAAAACAGAAACATGATTTGGTGAAAACATGCAACATATGAGTGAGCACAGAGGTGCTTGCTTTCAAATTCTCATGGCACATTAAATATCTAGGCTTACAAAATATATGATAATGCACAATGAGATATGATGATGCGACAAACAAACTCTTGGCCCTTGATTGGTTCATAGATGGACAAATTCACAACGTTGTTGACAACATCCTTGAAAACAAATGCAACAATTCATGCATGCATACATGTGTATATTAGATTTCTAACTAAATGGAGGACTTGGGTTAAAAATAGCTAACATTGTCACTATAAACACATATGGACAAATTGCAAACTTGGTCATCATGTTTGAAAAACAAACCATTAGGCATGTGTATATTTAGCATCAAGTCAATATTAGTGTTTATATAAGCTTGTTTCGAGCAACAACATACCTATCCCCAATATCTAGTGTTTATACAATAATGTAACAAAATGGTTAACATTTAGTCAATAATTTAATACTTCAGTTGATTGGGAAAAACTTAGAGAGCTCTCAATTAAGTGCATGGATTAAAGCAAGTGCTATTCACTAATTTACTTCATCAATCCTAATAATGCTTGTTAAAGAACTTATCAACTCTACAACTTTAATCTCCACGTGACTGACCTATCACACATTGTGCAACTATGTAGTGGAGTTAGAATCCGGTTGTTCATGCACCCAATATTTTCTATAGAGCATATCCCATTGTCAATAAAGTAGTAAAAAATCAATATGCGCAAATCTCTTTTGGGATATGTTGGCCTACTACATGTATATTGGACAATATCTCTCCTTTGTCATTTTGCATCAAAATGTTAGCCTTACAGTTTCTCTAACATCACTCCCACATGACCCAAATTGATCCTATATAACCTACCATCTAGATATCTTTATGAGACAAATCCAAAGCACCAAGGGATGGCTCAATTTGGAATTGTGGTGTGAGACTCGAGAGAACTTTGCCTCCATACATCAACTCAAAAGTTCCCCAATAGATGCCTACTTGCTATAGGTTGACAAGAAGTCATTTCTATTATTCAAAATTCTTCAAAGGTTCAAGATTAGGTTGGAATTGTTGAATAGTTTAGACTTTTGAGAATTATGGTAGATCTACATGTGATTGCACACAATCATTTGTGAATATTGTGTCCTATGTTTACATCTCAAACTTAAACATATCACAATTCTAGAGGGCTCTAAAAAGTGCATATTTTTTAAAGATCGCAGACCAAGTATTACCAATTTGTATGAGACCACGATGTTTTCAAATATTTGAAGATCTAGAGGTAGACAAATATCAACATTAACATGTAACACCATTTCATATTGTGATGATGGAAAATTGTAACAAGTACTTCAACACATTTTTGAAACTTCCTCACATAAACTGGACTTGGTCATCAAAATAGTGCCAATTAAAGATGGGGAAGACAAGCGCATTCACCCTCCCAAAAAGGACTCTTTACTAATGTATGCCACAATCATAAGGACCAAGCAACATGGAACATTTATGGTGGAAACCATTGTGTTTCATCAATAAGGGGGAATGCCACTAAGATGTTAAACACTTCCTACTCATGCCTAAATTGTATAGTTTCAAACTAGGGTGTAGTGTTTTGTAGCTTGTAGAATCCTATGTATACCTTACGAATCTATTTCACGTTGATGTGGTATAGCAAGCTCACTTACCTAATGACATTGGAAAATTTGGTCACTTTGAGTACAACATGGTATGCTTAACCTAAAGACATGTGATCACTAACCATCTTTTCGCATTCATTTTGCAATCATCCATCTTGCAATTATAAACTGGAAGGCTAAAACTTTTCTTCCTAATGTTGTAGTTATGTGAACTATGAACCATATATTTTATCAACCTACTTATAAAACCAATGCTTTGAGCTATTTCATGTCCACATGCAATAGGTTTCATTAAGTTAGCATGGATAATAATACAATTTTGAGACTTCAAATGTACAATAATGTGTGGGATTGAAAGTTGGTGAACCAAAACACGTGATGAGAAGCAAACAATGTTAATTCGCAAGTCATATAATAAGATGGAGGAGAAATTAATGTGGGGGAAGTAGCTTTCACAATCAAACAATTGCTTCCAATCATTCGTATCACTTTTCAAATGACCTAACAAGATAAAAATAGCAGTAACAACATAAATTATATATGATGATGTGGCATGTTTTCTTATATAAAGAGAATTTGATATAAACAAGAATAAAATATAGGGCTGTATTTGTCCTATCAAACCCCTGTGCCTCCACTACCGAACTCATTGTCACAATCAATTTGAACATCCCGTATATTTCTTTGTATCTTGATGATGAAGAACCACACTTCTTCATATTATGCCCTTACCTTTCTCTTATTTCCTCTAATTTTATGTTTTCTTTCTTCAATTATCAAGAGACATATGTACCTCCTTTTACTTTACCTTTTCACCTCCTCAATTTCCGTGCACAATGTGTTAATTTTGAGGCAACAAACTTAGACCCAATTAAAATTAGTATTGCTAGACCAAAAAGCTCTAAAAAAGACATCAAATATTGGTTTATGTTAAGAAACTACTTTAAAATGTAGATTCCATTCATCAAAAACTAGATTGATGTGTGTTACAATGGGCAACAAGGGTAGGAGTGGATACTAGAGAAAGGAAGTGGGCCATCATCAAATTTACTAAAGTGGCTGGGCCAATCAGTATTACAAGGATCCAAATTTTTGATAGATAGCTTTTTAACATTCATAGGAGAACAAACCAGGGTATAAAGCATACATGCATCACATGCCATTTGATAGTTGGAGTCCTTACTCTTGACATGGGAAATCATCTTGGCACTATATTTTCAATCCTCAAATTTCTCTGACATTGTATATCTTGATTAAATATTCTTTGAAAGATCTTGTTCTATCCTCAAAATCTTATTCAAATAATTATATGATGTGAAAGCTTCTTCAAATAGTGATATGATGTACACACTGTTCGTTACAAGCAATCTGAAGTTTTTCGTCCTTGCTTTTGACATTGCACAAACTGTCACATGAAACCATACTATTGAATGGAATATATTTTTTGACACCAACTTCAATACCAATATCCCCACATTAGTATGTATCTAAACTTCCCATCCTTGAGAGCTACTTCATTGCTTTTCCCCTCGAATTGCAAGCACTATAATTGTTTTGATGCTTCACATACCAGATAGGTGATTTGCTCAAATAATGAAAGTTAACATTCAGCACCAATTCTCACTAAAGAGACAAGCAATCTACAATCCCAATGCATGATTCCGTTTGCAGTCTCTAACAAACTTTGGGATGTTTTAACAGAGATTCTTATAAGTTTGATTGGTTCTTCAGGTCTTTCTATTGGAAAACTTATTTCTTTCACAATCCAAGCACAAAATCTTTTCTTTTGAGGGTGAATGGTCCAAACTTTTTCTGGATGAAAAGGTAACATAATAGTAAAAAGAAAAATGTGGGAAAGTTCATTATGACCCCACAAACAATTGCCATTATTCAATCAATCAAATTAAAGAAACATATGGATTTCTTTCCTCATTTACAAAACTAAAACAGAACTTTCAGAAATTCTCAAACTAAGCATAAGATTAAACAAAACAAACTACTGATATTCATGTCAACACATATTTCACCATATCTTGTGATTTCCAATCTCTCACAAATGACAACTAGAGAGATTTCTTATGTAACTTTATAAATTAAAATGCTAGTTCTACGTAGTGCAAAAGCCAAGAATGAATTGCCTTGATGTATGAACATGTTGCCAGGCGAAAAAAATATATGCAAATCACCCAACTTGTCCATACGATTGCGGGTTCTTTGTCAGCTCCAATTAACTTTTAGGAAGGTGCCTTTCATTATTAACTGAAACATGACAATTAAAAGCCATCCAAAAAAACAATGTGTGGCTCCCTCACAGAACGCAAGCTGAAAAGAACCCGTAAACTCCATAGCAACAACTCTCTACCTTGCGCTTGATGGGGTCAACACAGCTGTGCTTCCATTTTGATTGAAACTGACTTCATCGATGATTCCCAACTTCGAACTGTAAATAAACAAAGTATCGCATGATTGAACCATTTTTTCATCTTTTCATTGAACTACATTTTGTTAATTGGGTGAATATCTTCAGGTATTAGAAACAGACTACACTGAGCAACCATTATTAATGGCACTAACCATTTGTAAAGCACATGTATTGAATCCCTGATCTGCTCTTTTCGAGTCAGGAGTAGCACCACCTTGTGAGGATTGGTCTTCAGACCTACTACTATCTGAGTTGGCATTTAAAGTGTCGTCCTTTTTATTCAGAAAACGACCTCCACAACCTCGGGCCCGCCTGATAGCGTGCAGATGACGTGATTCATGTAAATATGGCTGCAATTTTAAGAGAATTAGGTAAACAGATAAAAGAGGATGTGCCTCAAATAAACTGATAGTAAAGAGTAACTACAAGGCTATGAGCAGCCTGTGAGGCCTCATGAGTGGATTGTGGGAAGCTGGCTCAAATTCGCATGAAAAGGAAAAATTTACAGCTGGAGCTACACAATGAGTAGGATAAGATCCTCTATAAACGCCCAACTTGGAGTAGTCAGTTGACTCGATCTCTATATTCAGGCAAGTAAGATGTCCATCCACAGATGGACAATATCTGAGATACAAATCTCCAGCTGAGACTTACCCATGAAGATGATGCACATCATATGTTTGGTGGGGGCAGAAAGACATGGTTCTGAGTGATGGAGAGACAACTCTGCTTACTATACCATAGATGAGTAGCAGTAACCTCATGGGACTGCACCTCACAAGAAGTCTATATACCAAAACTGCTTCATGTGAAGTGAGTGAAGTATCCTGGTAAGGGGGGGGGGGGTCACCTAGCATCCATGACACAAGACTGGAACCCAAGCTAAATAGCACTGTTGCACTTAGACTGATGGGTTTCAGTATTTCAGTCCCAATCAGAAATCACACTCCATGCTGATACGGTCATCCCACACCACAGCCATAGAAGATTCCAAGAGAAGTGCCAGCAATTTACCTAAAGGCACTGTTTGTGGAAGAGAATAGCTGCACCCTATCAAAGGAAAACATAATTACCTGGAGGGTCTTGAAGGATTCTAATATTACCCTGCGGAAAGTTTGCCGAAGTAAAAGGCAGAATGGACATAATCAGCTAGAACAAGACATGGGCTTGGAAGCTTGATGAGAGGCTTCCTTCGGGCTTGTACCAAAGCTTTATTTGATGCCATATCTGAAATGATGAACTTACAATCTCCGAACTAAAGAAACCTTGAGCTTTGAGTTTCTTTAGTTCCACATCATTAATAGGTTGAACAATAGATTTGGTGCATGCTTTCCCAGTATATAAGCCAAGCCAGACAACTTTTGGGAGAGCATATCCAGGGACAGCAAACTAGGATGGAGTCTTTGACTACTTGTCGCAACATATCATAGTTTAAATTGATCAAATTGACCAATCCATTAGACGAAGTGTTACCAAGACATAGCATAGGCATGACTTGGAAGGGAGATCCTTCACACACTCCTTGTGCCAAAACTTGACCCAACGCCATATCAGAAATGATCAACTTATTATCTCCAAACCAAAGAAACCTTAATCTGTGTCTTGATTCCATAACAGATAAAAGGTTGTTGGCTACATCTGGACATAGAGTCTCCACCTATTATCTGTTTGAAATAAAAATTTAGAACCATGCTTGTTTCAGCAATGGAGCTTGATAGGAGTCACCTGGAGTGATGTTCTGGTCTCCCAAGGAGAGTGAGATGAACAAATCCAGCATGTGGTATGTGAGTGGTAGTTCCAGTATCTATAATCCAGTCACCAGGTTGAGAGGCCATTGAGGTCAAGTTTGTAGAAGCAAAAAAGAGAAACCTCTGTTAAATGTCCAGTGTGGCTGAATTGTGATTCTCATTGCCCCTTCTTGTATGCCGCTTCTATTTCTTTGATCATTAGGACTTGAAATCCCCCGTTTTATGAATATAATGGCAATCCACATCTGTCTTTTTAGAATAAACATGAAATTAATTTTTGTTGCAGCCTGCCGGACAACTGCACCATAGGTTACACCAGGTTCTCTAGGCTTGAGAGTCAAAATGTTCTTCAAATCAATAAGAGGCAAAAGAGAATTTATTCCAAACTGGAGACGCTTGGATTGAGATTTTTTCACTAAGCTTCAGAAGATGCTGTCACCTTCTCACCTTCTCAGGAAATTTAAATAGGTCCATGTGTCGGGAGTCAGATTTACCATTATTTGGAAGTGGCTACCGTACTTCTCAGGACTTTAACAAGGGCCGTCTGTTGGGAGTAAAATTTACTGCTTCTGGAGAAAATAAACATGCTCTTCTGCCCAAACTTCTTTGAATATTGTATCAGTCAGGTTCACAAAAATGAACACAAATAACTTTCAATCTTTCTCCCAATTGAGGACATTTTCCTTAGGTTCACTGATTCTTCAGCATCAGTTGGTTTGGACCTTCGACTTCCATATTCTATAAATGAATCCATCCAGTTTGAAATTTCAAGAAAGATGGCAAAGTCAGTTGCCGAAGAGCTTCAAGCCATATATTGCATAGATAGAGATTCCTTCAAGAACATTCTACTCTCAAGAAACAAGATAGAGTCATCAATAATACACACCAGAAAAAGAGTCAAAAATTGTGCGAGATTAACACAATCTAGAGATAAATGAATTCATATTGGTTAACAGAAACCATAATGAAAGTGATTTGAGATCGAGAACCCAGGGTTTGATACAAGTTTGGGGAAAAACTCCCAACAAGCTTGCCAATTTCAATATTGTCCCTGTGCTTACACAGTTAATGGCAAGGTTTCCAAATCGATCCAGCCATCCAGACCCCAAAATCAGAAGGATTAAGGACTTCAGGAATAGCCATCTTGAAGCAGCCTCACAACTTGGCACTAACTATTACATCCTTTTAAAGAAAGGATGCAGTATGTTTGGGTCGCAGGCATAGGCATTACCATGTCAGTCCTCTTGCATAGAGGCTGAAGCTAGTTGCTGGATGACTGAAAGACAAATAAATAATGAGAAGGGAAGGGGCTTTAAATAGACTGCAACTTAAAGTAGTTGGCTGGTTCTAGGCCTTCAGAAGAGAGGTAGAAAGCAAACAATAATTGTAATTTAGTGATCGAAATTTTCAACTGGACAAGTTGGTTTTTGTAGCACCCTAACTGATGGCCAGTAAATTCCAAGTTTATTCACATGGATCACTTGTTGTTTGATACATCACCTTGGCCTTTCGACAAACAATAATTGTAATTTAGGCCTTCAGAAGAGAGGTAGAAAGCAAACAATAATTGTAATTTAGTGATCGAAATTTTCAACTGGACAAGTTGGTTTTTGTAGCACCCTAACTGATGGCCAGTAAATTCCAAGTTTATTCACATGGATCACTTGTTGTTTGATACATCACCTTGGCCTTTCGACAAAATTAATGGAACATATCATTTCATTTCTGTATTAATTCATCGCTATGTTTGAATATAAGAGGCAATGCATTACAGTACTTTGGAAATAAAGAATGTGATGTTCCCAATTAAAAAAGAACAATGTGTAATGTGTGCATACTTTACGTGATTTAGCAAGCTTGTTTTCAGATTCCGCCTTCGCTCGACATTGCCTACGCATCATTATACGCTTATACTGTTTGGCATTCACGTAAACTGGTTCCTCTTCAGTGATACCATAAGGCAGAGGCATACGGCTGTGATGAAGCCCAAGCATGTGAGGATGAAACTGAAAGAATATATAAATATATAAAGCAACCATAAAAATCAGTTCTGTTTCCTAAACAGATAATAGAATGCAATAAAGCATTTAAATGGACTACTAATTTCAAACCAACCATAGCCTGACCACCATATGTAGCAATGACTCCACCATAGTAGGGGTCAACATACTGATAACCAGCTGAAGCCTGAAAAACAACATACAAGAAAATCATTGCAATGTTGACTCAACCTCATATGCCTTCTTAATGAATAGATATTTAGCACTCTGTACCATGGATTGTTCAAATTGACCATGAGGTAGTGCATATTCAGAAACAGTTGAGTGGACTACTGGAGCTCCAGTTTGTGGTTGTGTTTCATCACTTGTACCTGTTCAGCCAAACGAAAATAAAATAAAGACGATGAGACATATAATATACTGATGTAACAATGAGAAAGGTACATAATA
This sequence comes from Azolla caroliniana, assembly GCF_043228905.1. Taxonomy (NCBI): domain Eukaryota; kingdom Viridiplantae; phylum Streptophyta; class Polypodiopsida; order Salviniales; family Salviniaceae; genus Azolla; species Azolla caroliniana. The sequence goes on along the minus strand of NW_028230446.1, from coordinate 6,553,464 downwards.
ACAGAAAGAGTTGGATAAAATCACAAATAATATTATCATCTTAGTAACAGAAATATCTAGAGATTAATGTCACAATAGCTCAAACAAGAGGTTCCCTTATATTCAAGTTCTGAGCAAACACTGTTTCACAAAGCCATTCTGTTCTTTCTATAATTGGGACAATGTCTGTCTGGAGGGGTAATAATAAGTAGCATTTTTTAAGGAACTCACACAACTTCACATCAGGCATAATCATTCCTGTTTTATAGGCACACGAGCATAGGAAAAATCTACTGAGCAACACATGAACCATAAAGTCACCACATTGTGTGCAAGGAGAGGAAATTCATTTTGCAGTGACATTTAGAAGCTCCCATATGTCATGTTGTTGGCTCCTAATGATGATAATACATTATCATCTCCATGGCCCAAATATTCATCCTATAGGCCAGATCTTTGATGCCACTTTTCTGATCCCACCAGGTGCTTAATGTGTATATTAACAAGATTTATTTGAATGACCATCAAAATTCCACTTTGTATGCCCCTTTGTTAGTTTGGTAGATAATATCTATCCTCAACGGACATTAATAGAATCTATTTGAATGAACATCAAAAGCCGACGTGCTTGATGACATTTCAAATTCAAGTCAATTTGAAAACTATTTGAGTTGACCATAAAAGCTCTCTTTTCAAGGAAACATATATTATGTCTGAAATTAATAAAGGATTTCAATTATCATTTCCCTCTTCAAAATAAGAGGTTAAATGGTTTTCTATTGTAAAACAAAGAAAATGATCACAAGAATGGCTGTCCTATGCATACACATATACACCATATATACAGATATATATATAGGAGACTCAACCCATTGCTTTAGTGATTAATAATTGTCTTAATTAATTACCTATAGATGAGTGATCGGCCTTGTATTCATATAATTAGTTTGGAGTTTTCCCACTGATCCCAACCATAACTACACATTTGTTTTACATGTACTATATTACTGGTGGGAAACCTCAAAGCAAGGTGTCAAGCCACAAAGAAGATTTAGAACATGTTGATAACAAAGACTCAAAAAAAGTAGATAAGAATGGCCACAAATGTAAACGAGAAATATGACGAAATATATCACACACATGAATACACTCGTGCATATACACATACATTTTATACATACATACACGCGCACGCACACACACACAGACAAGAGACATATACTTACATACATACAGCGTATATAAATGCATAATAGGCATTGCACTCACCTTGTTGTAGGGCGGCGTGAGAAGGGACAATGGTGAATGGCCTTACAGATCCACCAGGGTTCGACCCTCCGCCGCACCACGGGACCCCTTGCACGGGAACAAGCTTGGCAGGAAGGGCCCTTTTCAAGGTTTCCTCTGTTTCTCCTCCTTCCTCATCTTGCTGCAGCATCCGTTTCTGCCCCTCTTCCATAGCTCACAAGAGCTCGTCTGCTTAATAACGGATCAGTAGAGAAGGAATGGTAGATCTGAGCCTCTGTAATGCTCCATGGCAAGAGGAAATGGTAGAAGGAATTCAGAAGAAGACGAAGAAGAAGATGATGAAGGAACCCTAGATTTAGGAAATGCAATGAAGTGGAGAGGAAGAAGAGAAAAGGAGAGAGGGCAGGAAGAAAAGGAAAAGATTTCATGAATTGATGTGATGTAATAATGAGAGAGTAAAAATTACACATCATTTTCACTTCGTACCATACATACATACATACATACATACATATGTATATGTATGTGTATGTATGATCATGGTCAATTTGCTACCAAATCATAATGAAGCCTTGCAAGGGAATCGCAGCCACGAAAGGTACAGGGCGCGTGCAATCTGCACCGTCACATCTTTATCTAAAAAAAGGGTGTGAGCGTCTGATAGACCGACTCTAACAACCTTTGTCACTGGTACCCCGACTCTCTGACTGCAATAGCCCGACCAACTTAGGGCAATAGCCCAGCCCGACTCAAGCTTCGCATCAAAAACTTCGACAAACTTCTAAGTCTAAAAAATAAATATGACATCAAAATCTATGAGTTTTAGATTTATAAAACATCCACCATTAAAATTAAAACACATGCAAATCTTCTTCCCAATGTAAAACAAAAAGTCAATGATCATTCCAAACACCGTTGTCGCGGACTTGCAGGTCAACTCGGGCAGGACCACTGGGGAGCTAAAGAATGAGTAACAAGTGAGTTTGAGCTACCGATCCGGCCTGGCAACCGGATTCCGTTCACTGAGCACACGGGCTCGCAGACATAGGTCAGCAAACGTAGAACAGAGCGGAGAAGAGACGACCCCTTTCCGGACACTCGATTATTCGCAAAGCGGATAGACCAGAAACAAAGACCACGTGAAGAGTACACCGGATGCATCAAAATCAAATAATCGATTAAGTGCAGACAAGAATACAAAGAATGGCCTCCGGCCTCAAACAGAGCTTCAAGCTCAACACCCACACACATATCGGTGAGCCTTTGGTCAGGAGCACATGGGCTTCCTACGCGAGTACAGGCCTCACCCACCTCACCGAATGCACGGAGCAGGAAACCCACAACACTTCATGGCGCAATCCGACAACACCTTCCCCTCTCAAAATGATCAATCCCACACCCTTGTTCACACGCGGTCGACGAGTTTTCCCCTTGTGGCCAGAATCCTCCATGACATCCACCCCCACAAAACCGCATATCCTTCGGCATGTGCCAACTAGTACAGCTGTGGAGAATTCCAAACTGATCCTTTCTCGTAATCCTCTAAACCATCACCGATCTGGTCCTCATCCGGCTCCTCGTCCTCCATCTCCGTGTTCCGGTGTCGCCTCCTACCACTTCTTGAAGACCTTTATCCGCTTCTCTGTAATTGATACGGCTACCCTTGTCCCGTTGTCGCAGATATCCGCGTGTACATGTTGGATCGAGCAGACCATCAAGGTCTTGTACTAAGGAGTCAAAGGAAGACCACAAGCTTGTAGTGACTAACCGGTTTGGTTGTCGGAGATCTTCATGGAGCGCACGAGCTCACAAACGTGTATCCAAGTCGGGCCTATCGTTGGATTCCAAAAGATGAGCACACGGGCTCGGAGACTCAAGTAAATACACAAAGGCGGACAGAAACATAAATGAGAATGCGGACCTAAACACAAAGAGCGAGAGATTCAGACACAATAAACCAGTAATGGATTTAAATGACAGAAAACCAATAATGGATTTAACCGGACTCGGCCAACAATAGATCTTCAAGCTCCAAACACACAGAAACGATGAGCCCTATGTTGAAAGCGGCCGTCTAGATGCGGAACAATATCTCAACACTCTTAGTTATGAAGATTGTCAGAGAGAAGACATAAATAGTTGAGAGTAATAGACAACTACATCATAACACAATATCAACTAGTCAATGAGGAAAAGAAGAAGAAACAATGATGGCACAAGCAAGTATGTAACTGTATTTTTTTGAACTTCAAGTTACAACAAAATGGAGGCAACAATAACTACAACAACAACAACAACTTTACAAACTAGGTTACAAAGCCCGTTATACACTAACTGGGCTAGGGCAACTACCCTTTGGCATATTTAGAAAATTGTCCTACATCTAGTTTGTCCAAGGGGACAATGTGAATACGGCCATTATATACCCATATTTGACACTCCCCCGTAATGGGTGTATACACCAAAATTCTATAAAAAGAATAAATAAGAGTTACAGATTATACAAAGTTATCGAACATATCGACTTTGTTCGAATCGGCAAAATCCGAGATTAGAAGGCCGAGTCGGCCAGGGTTGGAAGAACTGAAGCCGATCTTCGAATTGTTGATGTCGATTGTTCGAGAACGCCTTAAATGTCTGACTAAATCGGATTGATTCTTCTCTACGCCCATCTAGTGCCGAAGGGATCAGAATTGATCCGCCGAAAGACACTTGGTCATCCCATCTGCAACATTATCGACTATAGGTATCTTCTCGAGGCCGATTTTCCCTTAAATGACACAGTCCCGAACAAAGTGATATCGAACGTCGATATGCTTGGAAGCGTTGTGATGAATCAGATTTTTTGATAGAGAAACAACACCCTGACTATCACTGTAGAAAATTGGAGCTTCGTCAGAGTCGACTTGTCGAAATGTGTGCGCCAACTGACAGAGCCATAAAGCCTCTTTCGCCGCATCGGACGCGGCTACGTATTCAACCTCGGTTGTTGATGTGGAAGTGCACTCTTGAAGTTTTGGTTTCCACGAGATTGCTCCATTGCCGAATTTGAGGCAATATCCGATCATTGACTTCTTACTGTCCACACAACCGGCAAAGTCTGAGTTGGTATAACCTATCGAGAAATGAAGTGTCAATCCACAAGAAAATGAATATGCTGAAATACACAACTCTGACACACAAAAAATGGTGTACATAGATTTAACTTGGAAACCCCAACGCGGGAGAAAACCACGAAGAACGAAGCTTCACTATACAATGGATATACAACAACGAGATCAGAGTACAACACTCTCCCTACACAGAGTGTAAACAACCTCTCAGGGCTCTTGGCGTATGTTGTCACTAAACACAACTATGGCGCCACTCACTCACTCACACTCTCACACACACTCTTCTCTGTCGCGCTACACTACTGAGACTCATACATTCACCTATTCTGCGTGTATTTTTTTTTCATACATTGATTGCCCTAGGTGTATTTATACTAATACACAGTATTGGCTATTTACAAGTGTAGCCCCTACTACACATCACTAATTATTATCTATAATAATAAGTGTTGACTGTCTAGTCGGTCTGGTCATCGACCATCCGGTTCGGCCCGACTAGTCAGTCGTGTCTTCGACTTGGATCTCCTTTCTGTCAACTCACCTAGTCGACTCTCACAGTCAACTTTCACGCAATCGACTCCTCAACCACCGGCACTCGGCCCGAATAGTCGGCACCTCCTAGTCTTCGACTGTTGGCTCTCTCTGAGCAGTCAACTCCTCCCACGAGATGGACATATTCCTAACATAACCGACTACGCCTAATGTATCAGTCGGGCCGAATAGGACGCCATAGTCTTTTGTGCCCACAAGGTATTTGAACACATGCTTAACTGCGTTCCAATGCGATCGACCAGAATTATGCATGAATCTATTGACAACTCCGACGACATGAGCAATTTCAGGTCGTGTTGCGACCATCACATACATCAAGGAGCCGACTACTGGTGCATATGGTACCGACTTCATATCTTCCCCCTCTGGACCGGATGTCCAACAGTCTCGCTGAGACAACCGAAGATCAATATGGAGCGGGGTTGAAGCAGATTTGGCCGATTGCATGTTGAAGCGACTCCTTGAAAGATATGGACTCGACAACTTGCTTCGGTTGTCGATGAGGGAGCTTATGGAGTGGGTCAAGCTCCCCGGCAAGGGACGAAACACATACGTGCTTCTCTAGGAGTTTGAGAAGCGGTTTGCACGCTTATCAACGCTAGACCAGACGGTGCTCGACACTAGCAAGGTCCTCCTTTTCATCAAGTCGGTCGATCCACATGATCGAGAGAATTTCGGTCTCCTGCTAGAAACGGACGAAGGGCTCGCAACTGACTACGCCGTGGTAAACCGAGTCTGCGGCCAATTCGATAAACGATGGGAGTGGAACGACGAATGGTTGTTGTCGACCGGCTTAGGCACGAGAAGTATAACGGAGGACGTTCCGACTCGATCGAACTAAACGAGAAGACGACTTGAGTTGGGCCTGGTTCTGGGCAACGTGGTTGACGGCTCGTCAGTAGACACGACATTGGATGAGTTGACGAAGATGGTGCGCGATCTCTAGATCTCTCAGGCCCGGAGGGAAGGTAGGGGTACATTGTGCGACCGACGCCCGCTCGTGGTTCAGTCGGACCGTCAAGAATTGGACGGAATGTCGACCGTCCTGACTCTTGACCCTCGTGTAGGCTGAATCGTTGTCCAACACCTTTGTCTCCATCCGAGCCGCCGTGATGTATGGTTCGCCGAGGATGATCGGATGGGAGGATTTCTCCTGCATGAAGAAGTTTTGGTCAATGTCGACATCGTTGACCTTCGTTCGGACATTCGGGCACACTCTGTGTCGCTCCTCCGTGGCTCGGGTCACCGCGTGTATCTTTCATCCATGCTTGGCGTTGATCGGCCATTTACTATTCTTATAGAAATCCATTGACATCAGATCGATTTCTGATCCATGGTCTATAAGTGCTATTACCGGTTCCTTCACGTCCCCAATCCGCACCGGGGTCTCCATCGTTGCTCTTGCCCAGTGTGGCTTTAGGAAATGGCTATCCGAAAACTCTTCTTCCATAGACACCTCTTCGATGTGGGCTGCTTTTACCTTGACAGGCTTCTCCAGCTTGACTCCAACAAAAGTCGCTTTCTTTTCACGAGGTTGACGATAGAATCATGGAACTCCCTCCTGGCAATCCCAAGCACCTCCAGGGTGAGTTCCACCCAGCTGTCAAGGATTCATTCCTCCAAGACCTTCTGTTGGTTCGTCACTCTCTCTATCTCCAAGCTCAACCAGAAGCCCAAAAATATCGTCTTCTTGTGTGGGCCGCCCCGTCATTTTTTTTGGCCCGATATGGCTATCACATCGGTTAGAGGGACCGGCCCCTCCGGCCTTTCTGACCCGTTTTTCCTCAACTAGAACAACTTCGTAGTTCGGGCACGCTGCTTCTATGAACCTGGTATGCTCCTCCACCGGATCATTCCATTCGGTGACCTGGACCCGCCTCTCCACGCGGTCCACCGCCTCCTTCTGCAACCTCTTCCCAGAGAGGGTTTCAAGTACAACCCGCTAGAATCCAGTGTCATTTGTTGTCCTGCCATCTATTAGGAATAGTACTAAGACAAAGAAGTAATTAGTACTAGCCCGGAAATTTCATCTTCTCTCGTGGGCCGGCCGAGCCCCCGTCATTTTTTTTGGCCCACTATGGGTGTGACATCGGTTAGAGGGACCGGCCCCTCCGGCTTTTCGGACCCGTTTTTCTGACAGGAACTACACGCTCCCTATACGCAACGCTCGGCCACAGCCGAGCTTAGAATCATACACAGAAAAACGGGAAATAAATGCACGACACAATGAAGAGAAGGGTACACAGGATGTTTACGTGGAAAAACCAAACTAGGGAAAAACCACGGCAGCCCACAGGCTGCAAACTATCACTATGTTACAGTGTACAACAGTAACGCACCGAGGCAACAACCTCGAGCTTTCTATCTTCGCCACAAGCGGCGGTTACAACAGAGGCAACGACCTCTTCCTCTCTCTCTCTCTCTCTCTGTACACAATTACGCGCTCTGATCTCTCGCGCCAACAAGAATGACAACCAACAATACAAAAGTTTGCCCTAAGTCATATTTATACTAATATGACTTTTCGGCTATTTACAAATATAGCCACGATGGACTCTCAGAAACATATTTACGAATATGTCTCTTCATCCAGTGAGCACTTCTCACCGGGTCTGCACCATCCGGCTCTCCGTAGCCGGGTACTCCTCATCCGGTTCTCACCGGGTCTGCACCATCCGGCTCTCCGTAGCCGGGTACTCCTCATCCGGTTCTCACCGGGTATGCAACATCCGGCTCTCCGTAGCTGGATACTCCTCATCCGGTTCTCACCGGGTCTACACCATCCGGCTCTCCGTAGCCAGGTACTCGTCATCCGGTTTCGGCCTCGGCCAAGTTTGCTCATCAGCATTGTTCTTCTCCCTTCCCATCCGGAGGGACCTGTCTCCCAACATTTTCCTCAACTAGAACTTCATAGTTCGGGCACACCGCTTCTATGAACCTGGTCTGCTCCTGCATAGGATCATTCCATCTGGTGACCTCCTGGACCGGCCTCTCCGCGCGGTCTGCCTCCTCCTTCTTCAACCTCTTCCCAGAGAGGGTTTCAAGTACAACCAGCTAGAATTCAGTGGCATTCGTTGTCCTGCCATCTGTCAGGAACAATACTAAGACAGAGAAGTAATTAGTACTAAAAGATGAGGATTAGTACTAAGAGAGGTGTAGAACTCTCGAGAGAAGGAAAGAGAGAGAGAGAGAATGATGATAACAAAAGATATATATTATGTGAAGAGAATACAGTAGTAGCTAGGAGGCTTAAGACTAGCGTTGAACCGATTTAGTTCGAAATAATGACTTGTGCCTCTTATATAGTGTTTTCAGGAGTACTCCTGAAGTTTCTAGAATGTTCCAGAGAAATCTAAAATATACATCAATTTTCTATAGTGAAATAATAAATGAAAATAATATCCTTTGTATTACAATGTATAGTTTAATGGCAAGAGCTCGACCCATGTAACATAAGGTCATGGGTTTGAATTTTGCCATATCATGACACTATCCCCCCTTTAAAATGAGGAGTTTTACGAGTCGTTTTGGATTGAGGACCCGGTTTGTTTGGATATTGATGATGGAAGTCTTCAAGAAGAGCACGAGCATTGGTCACATTCTCTATTGGTTCCCAAGTACGCTCGCTGGGACTATATCCTAGCCAATCGACCAAATAGTAGAGCTTGTTGCGAACAATCTTGGAATCAAGGATGGCGGCAACCTCGTAGTTAGGTCCATCTTCAAGTTCGATCGGGGGTGGAGGGGGTTTGATATGACCTGGGATAGTGTTGTCCTGATAGGGTTCTAGAAGAGAACTATGAAATACCGGATGTATCCGTAGTTGCGGAGGTAGATCGTGACGAAAAGCGACATCATTAATTTTTCTGATAATACGGAAAGGACACAATTGTCGATAATCCAATTTATCGCATGGGCAAAGTAGTCTTGATGTGTCGTCGTAATAGCCATACCCAATCTCCAATGTTAAAACTGGATGGAAGCCGATGACGATCCACATAATCCTTGTGTGTTTGTTGAGCTTGTTGTAAATGAGTAGATAAATCTGCCTGTATCTTGCGTAGCCACTCCAAACGATCCTCTGCACAAGGATTTGTGGGTAACTCCGGAGTTTCGAAAACACACCACTGGGGATGATAGCTCGTATAAGCATAAAATGGTGTGACCTTAGTCGATGAGTGGACAGAGTTATTATACGCAAATTCGGCGAAATGGAGAATATCCTCCAAGTCATCTTGATGATAGCTTAGAAAACACCGAAGATATTGTTCCAGCGTTGTCATGGTGTACTTTGTACACTACGTAAAATATGTGTGGAGTACCCGATTGACTAAGTATAAAGAAATAGGAGAAAATACTACAATAATTATGTTACATGCATAGGGCAAGATTGGAACCTTGTACCTCCATGTTAACGATTTTAAGCCTTACCATTGTACTAGCATATTATGAGTTTTAAAGTTATACAAAACTTTATCCCATGTAAATATTATAGATAAGCATGATAGAAAAAGTTATTCATGCATACACACTTGAGTTAAATGAAAAGATGTGATAGAAAGCTAATCATGCGCATGTAGTGTGCATGAAAGCGAAAGTTAGAAAAGGCATGATGCTTGCATGTGATAAACTTAGATTCTTCCATCACTATATAAGGAAGAGAGAAAGATGTATATGTTGTTGAATATTTTTTAGAAGGAGGATTAATAAACTATACTTGTGGGGATTCACAAGTTTTTTATCTCTTTCTTTTGATCTAAATTCATATTATTATCTAAGTGTTGATTAATACACTATACCCGTGGGTTTATCCAACCACATGACGAGCCATGAAGAGTGGTTCTCTTTTTTGGAGAAACCGGAACAACCAGGGATTGTCGAAACCGGAGACGACACCCCTCACCCGATTGTGCATGTCGGAGAAGTCCCTTTAACCCATGTCGGACCAAAGGGGAAGCTGATGAACGTATTACACGTTCCGACTATCACAAAGAACCTGGGATCGGTTGGACAAATCGTCGACCAGGGAATGCAGGTGCGGTTTACGCACCTCGGGTTCTTCATCGAGGAAGAAGGCCGGATAATTGCGCAAGGGCACGGAGAAGGGAGGATGTTCATCCTCAACACTAATGACATTGGCACCACTATGTTGGCGAAAGGGCAGAAGGTCAAGTTGGACATTGACTTGTGGCACAAGTGGATCGGCCACGTCAATTGCTAGAGGCTTCAATACCTGCAATCGAAACAAGTTGTTGTCGGTTTGCCGAAATTTAGCGGCCAGAAAGCCGAAATTTGTGAAGCCTACCAACTCAGGAAGCAACACCGGCTTCCATTCCCCACCGAATGAAACTAGAGCCATAACAAGCTTGATCTAATCCATTCGGATGTATGGGGACTAGCACAGAATGTTAGTCTTGGCGGGAGTCGGTATTTCATCTCCTTCAACGACGACTACAGCCCACACACGTGGATCTATCTCATCGAGAAGAAAAGCGAAGTCTTTGACTGTTTCCGGAACCTTCAAAGCTTAGTTGAAAGGGAAACGGAGAGGAAGAGCAAGTGCCTGTGGTCGGATGGTGGAAAAGAATACTTTTCTGGCCAATTCAACAATTATCTATAGCAGAACGGAATTCGGAGAGAATTCAGTTGCTGATACACACCGGAACAAAATGGTGTGGCCAAGAGAAAGAACCCGTCGATTGTCGACGCGGCAAGGGCAATGTTGGAGGAGAAGAGCATGCCCCAATTCTACTAGGCTGAGGCGGTCCGAATGACCGTTTACATCCAAAACCCGATCAGAAACAAGGTGTCAGCACATGAGATGTATTTCGGGCGGAAGCCGAATTTGAGGCACCTTCAGATATTCGGTAGCATAGCATATGTGCATGTACCGGATGAGAAGCGGAGGAAGCTAGATCCGAAGTCTGAGAAGTGCATCCTAGTCGGTTACTCGCATGAGTAGAAGGGGTATAAGTGTTATAATCCCCGAACTAAACAGGTACGAGTAAGTCGAGATGTCGAGTTTGATGAGTCGGCATCATGGTACTCCCTACCGACTCCAACTCCCGATTAAGACCTGATTCCAGAAGATGAGGCTAGTGAGCCCAAGGAGGTCCAAGAAGAAGATGAAGACCTCAACACTCTAGATTAGAGTCCGATCTCATTCCGGCTAAGTGGGTTGAATGAGCGGTTGAGTCGGGATGACCAGTCGGATGAAGAACCGGCGAGTAGTGGAGACTCTACCGTGCTCTCTCCGCGCAAGGAACCAAGGAGTCGGTTCACGCGCAAAGAGAAGGGGAAGAAGAAGATGTCGGAATATGATATCGGCAATGGAGGGTCGGATCGGCGTGAATCCGACTCTGGAAAGGAAGAAGGCGGATCTTCATAAAGGAAGTCTGAACCGGCCAAGAAGGGCCTTAAACCAAGTAATGAAAACTTACGCCGGTCAACCCTTCGAAACAAAACTGTCATGAGGTACGGGTACAATGAGTACATGGCGCATCACTATGTGTACATGACTAAGGTGGCGGAAGTGCGTGAGCCGGAGAGCTACATAGAAGCAATGAAAGACGCAAATTGATGTGCTGTTATGGTGTACAAGGTAAAGGACAACGTCAACGGTTCGGTCAACTGGTACAAGGTCCGGTTAGTGGCGAAGGGATACGCACAGACCCACAGAATCGACTATGACGAGACATTCGCTCCAGTAGCGAAGATGACGACGGTTTGTGTGGTACCGACGGTTGATTCGGCAAGGGGATGACATCTTCACCAAATGGACGTGAAGAATGCATTTCTTCAAGGTGATCTTGAAGAACGGGTCTATATGATCCAACCCCCCGGTTTCCAATCAGAGATGAACAAGTCGGCAGTGTGCCGACTCAAGAAGTCGCTTTACGGTCTGAAGCAAGCCCCCCGAGCTTGGAATGCGAAGATCATGCACTCGTTGCGTAAGACGAGGTTTGCGGCCTCAAAGTCCAACTCTTCATTGTTCATCCGGAATGGTTCGGACGGTTCGGTTTGCATTTTGCTTTATGTAGATGATTTAGTCATCACCGGACCCGGACTCAATGAAATCGGCCGAGTGAAGTCCCAGCTATCGGACGCGTTTGAAATGAAGGACCTAGGGACCTTCATTATTTTCTTGGGATCGAGGTGATATGAACCCTCGATGGCATATTGCTCTCACAACACCATTATGTGTTAAATATGTTGTACAAGTTTGGCATGACGGAATGCCGACCGATCCCTACACCCCTGGACTAGAACCTGAAGCTACGTCCCGACTCCATACCGGCCTGCAATGAGAAACGATTCCGACAAATTGTCAGAAGCCTTATCTACTGACAATCACCTAACCCGACATCAGTTATCTAGTCAGAGTGATCAGCCAGCTCAGGTAGAAGCCGACCGTCGAGCACCTTCAGTGCGCACACCGGATACTCCAGTCTGTTAGTGGCATGAAGGACCGGGGACTGTTATACCAACACAAAATAGCCGGGAAGCTAGTCAGATATACAAATGTTGACTGGGCTGGTGATGCATTGGATCGCCGATCCACCTCCGGTTATAAGTTTTAGGACCGGGGACTGTTATACCAACATAGTGTCGTAGTGTAAATCGCACACTATGAGAAAATTGCATTTTTGGTCCCTCCGGATGGGACGAAGTAGACCAGCAAGAGCTAGATGAAGAAGGCCGGTGAGAGTCGGTGAGAACGGACGAAGCGCATGGGTAAGGAGGACCCGGTAAGGAGACCCGGTAAGAACCGGCAAGAGCCGGATAAAGAAGGCCGGTGAGAGTCTCTCACCGGATGAAGAGACAAATTTGTGAAATAGAAGAAAATATTTATTACATGCATAGGGAAGGATTCAAACCCTATACCTCCACGTAGATAAACCCCAACCTTACATTGTACTAACTTATCCTAAGTGTTTTAAATATAGATTTAATATGTGTAAGACCTTTATTTACGCCTACCTTTATTAAAAGTCAATTCATGCATTTCTAGACGAGCTTCAATGGAGTATCCACGGGATACGGCAACAAAATCCGACGTGGGAGGCATTTGAAGAGGCGCTAAAGATCACGTTCGCCATCGAGGACTCCTCCAAGGCAACAAGGAGGGGATTCGAAGATTGGGTGGAAACACCGGATAAGGGGATGAAGGTCCTCGATGTGTTTTCGTCATTCGAAAGTCGGTTCGGGAGGTTGTCTGTGAGAGATCAAGCTATCCTCGCACCGGACAAAGTGATCATGTTCCTACGAGCCGTGGACATCCGGGACCGGAAAGACATTGGAGTGCTTTTGGAGGACACGACCACTGAGAGTGGCCTCACCGATACATGGGATAACGTGCGAGATATCATCGCACGATACACAAAGAGGGGGCAATGGCTTGCTAATGAAGAAAAGAGGGTTTCGGAACCGATTCCAGAACCGAGATCCGGATTGGAAGACCATCAACCGCGGGCTTGGGAGATTACGACCAAGAAGGGAATCGACGCAACCACGGTGGAGCAGTTGCTGAAGGAGATGGAGAATCTAAAAATCATGATGGTGAAGAAGGTGGATGACTGTCCCACAAGTTCCAAGTATATGGACCGTCGGTGTATATAGTGTGATAGCACCAAACATGATCGGGGATTGCGGCGAGCACAAGGAGGCGTTACGACGGGATCTTATCTACTACGAGGGAAATTGGATCCATTCGATGGACTCTCAGAAGCCACTCCGACCGAACTTCCGAAAAGGCGGCATGAAGAAGGTCCTAGAGGAGGAGATCGCGGCGAAAAACAACTATGTGACAACCGCGGGAATACGTGTGGGGGAGTCATCTGGAGCAAAGGCGTCTTTTTGGCCAGAAGTGCTAGAAATTTCGAAGAAAGCCGACCATGATGAAATCCAAAGCGCCGCGGAATGTATCCGGGAAGCTACGGGATGGGAGTGCCCCGTAGATAAGAATAGCGTACATGCGCTATGTCAATTGCATGAAGTGTATGTGGATGGAAAACGACGGCGCACAGATGATGCGGCCGGACCATCAAAGACGCCGGAGAGCTGGAACTCCGAAGGAAGGGGAAAGGAAAAACAATTCCTGCATTCAAACTCGCTTCGGACATCGAACAACAGACGGACCTAAAGAAGGTGTTTGAAGAGAGAATCCTTGATAGTCGGGTGGAATTTTCGCTTCGGGAATTACTCGGAATAGCGAAGAAGGAGTTCCACGACCTTCTTGTGGATCTCGTGAAGAGAAAAAGATAAAATACAGAGGAAAATGCTGCAAGGGTAAATGCGAACACGGTTTTAATGAATGACACCGAAGTGGAGGATGAAATTCCGAACTCCCACTATACAAGGCCACACTGGGCACGTGCAACTACGGAGACTCCGGTCCAAATCGGCAACATCAAAGAGCCCGTGCTAGCATTGATTGATCACGGAACGGAGATCAATTTGATGTCCAAGGAGTTCTACCGGAAGGGGAAGTGGCCTATAAACACTAACCATGGATGGAAGATACGGGCAGCCACTAAAGCAACGGAAGATCTATTTGCGGCTTGTCCGGATGTGACGGTGAAGATCGGGGATGTCGAGATCGACCAAAATTTCTTCGTACAAGACCGGGTCTCACATTCCGTGATCCTTGGGCAACCCTTTATCACGGCTTCACGGATGGAGACAAAGGTGCTCGATAGCGGTGCGGCTTTCGCACGAATTCGGAGCCGAAGCGGAGGGAAATCCGTCCAATTCCTAATTGTGCCGGCAAATCATGAAAGGAACAAGAGAGAGCTCTTGTCCCAAACAAGGATGGATTTTTAGAGCAGACTGTTGCAGAGTGGGGAAGTGATAGTCCGAGAAGCCTTGATACCCCACACAGGAAGAAAACTCTCGGACCAAAACAAGTACGAATCGGTCCGGATGGGGCATCTATGTACACGGTCGTAACGGGAGGAAAGAAGAAAGAATACCGAAAAGTAGAGGATAAGTTGCGGTCGGCATCAATAATAAAAGGAGACGAAGAAATCGTGGGGGTAGTTGAAGAAGTGTTCTATGGGAGCACGCTACAATGGCTTGAAGAGCTTGTGGAGGATAAAAGCCAAGGAGACCGGGTAGTCCCGGTGGAATCCGTCGAGATGTACGAGATCATTGCGAAAATGGGGCCGAATGCACTCCGTAAAGAAGAAGAAATGGTAAGTACGAAATACAAGACCGTGGAGAAGAAAGTGAAACCGGTCGCGGGACCGTTACCCGCCTATAGCGACCAAAAGAGGAAAGAAGTCTCAGGAGATCCGACACTTCCGAAGTCCGTGGATATCGGACATGCCTTCACGGATGAGACCTGGAAGAAACTTCGGATCAGTGGAGGTGATTTCCTTTTACAAAAAGAAGAAGAACGATTCCGTGGGATGTTGGAACAACATGGGAAAGCATTTGCATTCACATCGAAGGAGATAGGGTTCTTGATCCGAAGATAGTGGAGCCGATGGTGATCTTCACGATTGACTATGTGCCATGGAACCTGAAGCCGATTCCGGTGCCGCGGGCGCATATTCCCAAAATCATCGACTTGATCAAGGAGAAGGTGGCGATGGAGATTCTAGAGTCATCAAACACTCCGTACTCAAATCGATGGTTGATGGTTCCGACGAAGAATGGGTCACTTCGATTTATCCAAGACTTGCAACTGGTGAACAAGGTCACGATCCGGAACTCAGGAGTCTGTCCGATAGTGGACGAATTTGCGGAAGCATTTGCCGGTCATGCGATATACTCCATTGGAGACCTATACTCGGGGTATGACCAATTCCAACTAGCCGTGGAGAGCCGAGACATCACTACCATGCGGACACCGATAGGATTAGTCCGAATGTGCACACTACCACAAGGAGCGACAAACTTGGTTGCACATATGATGAACGCGATGAACAAGGTGCTTTGAGATTGCATTCCGGAGATAATGATGCCGTTCCTAGATGACATTCCGATGAAAGGATGCACGGTAGAAGAAAATGATGAAGCTATGGATGATCGGGGATGCCGAAAGTTCGTAGTCGACCATATTCGTGATTGCGAGAAAGTGCTTCGAAAGTTAGAAGATGTGCACCTAACACTTTCTGGGGGGAAATCGACATTCGGGCAAGAAGAAATATTGGTAGTCGGACATCTATGTGGACCCTACAACCGAAGACCGTCACCAACCAAGATCGATGTGATTCAAGCTATGAAAGAAGTATGCGAGTCACAATCTGAAGTCTGAAGGTTTCTTGGAGCTTGTGCATTTGATCACATATGGATTCCACACTATGCACATATTGCCGACCCACTCTATCACTTATTGTGGAAGGGGAAGAAGTTCGAATGGAAACCGGAACACACCAAAGCCATGAAGAAGCTCAAGAAAACATTACGGAGGGCTGAAGCACTTAAGAAGCCAAGCTATGAGCGACCGATCATAGTAACGGTTGATACAAGTCCAACCGGGATCAGATGGGTCATCAATCAAGCCGACTCGGATGGTTTGCGATATCCAATCCGATTCGGAGCAAAGGTTCTCAATGAAAGGCAATGCGGATATGCACAAGTCAAAAGAGAATTATGGGGAGTCGTGTCGGCAATCAAATCGGATCGAGATTATTTGATCGGAGCCGAAGTAGTGATCGAAACGGATTGTCTTCCGATACTTGGGATGATGTGGTGTTGCAGGATACCAGATGTGGCTATGCTAAGGTGGATTGCATATGTTAAGTCACTTAATCCGGAGGTGCGACACATCTCCGGAAAAGACAACGCGGTAGCGGATATGCTATCAAGGGCGCGGTTCGGAGACGACATAACCGAATCCGATAATGAAGAAGTTTCCAAAGACTACTTTGCTTCGGAGCACCTATGCCGGGTGAACGTAATCCGAGAATTCCAGGAAGAAGAATACAAGGGAGAAAGCTTGCTGATCGGGAAAGTGCTACAAGAAATCGAGGAATCATCGGATAATAAAGAGGAGAGCCGAGATCCGAAGTAAGAAGCGGCAAGTCCAAAAGTTCTTCTTGAAAAATGGATTAATATGGAGGGAGCCAAAAAGACCGGATGGCATACCACTTTGGGTAGTCGGGATGAAAGAACAATGAAACCGGATAATGTCCAAGTTTCATGAATCTGATTGGGCTGGACATCGAGGAACATGGGCAACTTTTGTGAAAATCAAACAAAAATATTGGTGGAAGAACATGTACAAAGATATTGCGGAGTTCACGGAAAGCTGCGAAAAGTGTCAAATCTACTCTGGAGTTCGACACCGAGATGAGTTACATCCGACATTCTCATCGACAATCAACTTCAAATGGATGGTCGACATTGTAAACATGCCAATCGGGATCGGACAAAAGAAGTACTTGGTGTTAGCTTGGGAAGATCTCACAAACCAAGTAGAAGGTCGGACGCTACAAAGGAAAATGTGTTCTGCGGTATGCCAATTTCTTTTGGAGGAGGTGTTTTGCAGGTATGGGTGCGTAGGACAAGTGATTGCGGATCGGGGAGAACTCGACTCTGATAAAGCTAGGGAATTCTTCACCAAACATGGAGTTCGGTTAACACTAACAATGGAATACAATCCGGAGGCCAACGGGAAAATCGAACGAGGACATAGTCCGATCGTCAAAGCACTTGCCAAAGCATGCGACGGAAGGGTGAAGGATTGGCTGCAGATGCTCCCGTATGCACTATGGGCGGATCGGACGACGCATAGCTCCGTAATCGGTTATCTGCCGACAGAACTTATGCCCGGACAAGCACCGGTAATGCCGACGGAGACCGCGATCGCGACATGGACAATGCTACCGTGGAAGGAAGAGATGAGTTGGGAAGAACTACTAGCGGTCCGGATACGACAACTTGAGGGAAGACCGGAAGACATAGAGGAAGCAACACGCCGACAACAAGAAGCGCAATTCCGGAACAAAAGCTGGTTCGAACAAAGCACCGACTACGACCACGGAAGATTGAAGAAGGAGATTGGGTGATTGTCTATGATAGTAGTTTGGATCATCAACATAAAACGATACAGAAGTTCGCGAAAAGGTGGTTTGGGCCATACGAAGTTCGGAAAGTTTTCAATAACGGAACTTACCGCCTATGCGAGTTGGATGGAACGATACTACGAGTGCCTATAGCGGGGAAACGGGTAAAGATCTTCATGAAGCGGACTGACGACGAACCTTATGTAACCCTAGACAAGACTGACAATGAGGAGCAACCGGATAAAGAGTGTGGTGATGCAGAAAGCGAAGAAAGTGGACTTCAACTCGTAGTCGACATAAGGGGAGAATCGGAGAGTGTTACGGATGAAGGCGAATAATAAGCATTGGAAACTTCGGCACATACCAGAGGATGTGCGCGTTTGGAGGGGGCGAGTGTCGTAGTGTAAATCGCACACTATGAGAAAATTGAATTTTTGGTCCCTCCGGATGGGACAAAGCAGACCGGCACGAGCCGGATGAAGAAGGCCGGTAAGAGTCGGTGAGAACAGACGAAGCAGATGGGTAAGGAGGACTCGGTAAGAACCGGCAAGAGCCGGAGAAAGAAGGCCGGTGAGAGTCTCTCACTGAAGAGACAAATTTGTGAAATAGAAGAAAATATTTATTACATGCATAGAGCAGGATTCAAACCCTGTACCTCCACGTAGATAAACCCCAACCTTACCATTGTACTAACTTATCCTAAGTGTTTTAAGTATAGATTTAATACGTATAAGACCTTTATTTACGCCTACCTTTATTAAAAGGCAATTCATGCATTTCTAGAATGCGTGAATACTTTATTTATAAGAAAAATGTACACCAATAAAATATTACTCGTGCACATTTAGTGTGTATGAACACTTTAGAAAAAGCATGAAGTTATGCTTAGCCTCTTCCATCCTTATATAAGGAGGAGAGAAAGATGTATGGTGTTGTTGATTATTTTACAAGGATTGATCAATCTAATAAATTCGTGGGATTCACGAGTTTATCATTAAAATTCTCTTTCTTACAATAAATATTGATTGAATACACTAAACACGTTGTCGTGCCTTTCGGCTCCAGATCGTTGCGTGAGTTGGGTGGGAACCGCTGAGGTTTTGGACTAGGAGAAAGAAGAATATGAGATAAGGCTCCTTATGAATCGATTGCAAGAAAGAGAAATATTTGAAAGAAGATATGAACCTCGTGAATCCCACGAGTATAGTGTATTAATTGATACTTAGAATGTAAGAGAGAAATAGAAGGAAAAAAATCGTGAATCCCACGAATATATTAGATTGATAAAAATCCTTGTAAAATAATCAACAACCTCTATACATCTTCCTCTCTTCCTTATATAGTGTTGGAAGAGTCTAAGTTTATCACATGCAAGCATCATGCTTTTCCTATCTTTAGTTTTCATGCACACTACATGTGCATGATTAGCTTCCTATCTCATCTTTTCTTTTAACTCGAGTGTCTATGCATGAATAACTTTTTGTACCATGCATGTCTAGAAATTTTACATGGGATAAAGTTTAGTATAACTTAAAAATTCATAATACGCTAGTATAATGATAAGGCTTAACATTATTAACATGGAGGTGCAAGGTTCGAATCTTCCCTATGCATGTAATATATAATTTTATACTTTCTTCTATTTACAAATATGTCTCTTCATCTGGTGAGAGACTCTCACCGGCCTTCTTCATCCGGCTCTTGCCGGTTCTGCTTCATCCGGTTCTCACCGGTTTTCTTTATCCGGTTCTTACCGAATCCTCCTTACCGGTCCTCTTCGTCCTCTTCGTCCGTTTCTCACCGACTCTCACCGGCCTTCTTCATCCGGCTCTTCACGGTCTCCTTACCGGTTTCGGTCCTCATCGGTTCTTTCTTCCGGTTCTCACTGGGTACTCCATATCCTATCCGGAGAAACCAAAAATGTAATTTTTCGCGTAGTGTGCGAAATACAATACGACACTCGCCCCCTCCGAACCCGCACATCCTCTGGTATGTGTCGAAGTCCCTGATGCTTGCTATTCACCTTCATCCGAAGCTTCCTCCAGTTCTCCCCTTAAGTCGACTATGAGTTGTAATCCACTTTCCTCGCTTTCCGCATTACCACGATCTTCGTCCGATTGCTCCTTCTTATAGGTCTTGTCTAGGATCACATAGGGTACTTCTTCAGTCCGCTTCTTGAAAATCTTCACCCGTTTCCCGGCTATAGGCACTCGTAGCATCGTTCCATCCAACTGGCATAGTCTGTAAGTTCCGTTGTCGAAAACTTTCCAAACCTCATATGGGCCGAACCACCTTTTTGCAAACTTCCATACTATTGTATGTGGATGATCCAAACTACTATCATAGACAATCACCCAATCTCCTTCTTCAATCTTCAGTGGTCGTAGTCGGTGCTTGGTGTCAAACCGACTTTTGTTCCGGAGTCGCGCTTCTTGTTGTTGGCGTGACGCTTCCGCTACATCTTCCGGTCTTCCCTCCAGTTGTCGTATCCGGACCGCTAGTAGTTCTTCCCGGCTCATCTCTTCCTTCCTTGGTAGCATTGTCCATGTCGCGATTGCGGTTTCCGTCGGCATTACCGGTGCTTGTCCGGTCATAAGTTCTGCCGGCATATAACCGGTTATGGAGCTATGCGTTGTCTGATCCGCCCATAGTGCATACGGGAGCATCTGCGGCCAATCCATCACCCTTCCGTCGCATTCTTTGGCAAGTGCTTTGACGATCGGACTATGTCCTCGCTCGACCTTCCCGTTGGCTTCCGGATTGTATGCCGTTGTTAGTGTTAACCGAACTCCATGTTTGGCGAAGAATCCCCTAGCTTTATCATAGTCAAGTTCTCCCCGATTCGCAATCACTAGTCCTACGCACCCGTACCTGCAAAACACTTCTTCCAAAAGAAATTGACATACCGCAGAACACGTTTTTCTTCGTAGTGCCCGACCTTCTACTTGATTTGTGAGATCTTCCTGAGCTAACACCAAGTACTTCTTTTGTCCAATCCCGGTTGGCATGGCTACAATGTCGACCATCCATTTGAAGTTGATTGTCGGCGAGAATGTCGGATGTAACTCATCTCGGTGTCGAACTCCGGAGTAGATTTGACACTTCTCGCAGCTTTCCGTGAACTCCGCGACATCGTTGTACATATTTTTCCACCAATACCTTTGCTTGATCTTCCCAAATGTTGCCCATGTTCCCCGATGTCCAGCCCAATCAGATTCGTGAAATTTGGACATTACCTGGTTTCGTTGCTCTTTTGTCCCGACTACTCGAAGTGGTATGCCACCCGGTCTTTTCGGCTCCCTCCATAAAAATCCATTTTTCAAGAAGAACTTTCGGACTTGGCGTTTCTTACTTTGGATCTCGGCTCTCTTCTCTTTATTGTCCGATGATTCCTCGATTTCTCGTAGCATTTTCTTGATCAACAAGCTTTCTCCCTCGTATTCGTCTTCTTGGAATTCTTGGATTACGTCCACCTGGCATATGTGCTCCGAAGCAAAGTAGTCTTCAGAAACTTCTTCATTATCGGATTCGGTTATGTCATCTCCGAACCGCGCCCTTGATAGCATATCTGCTACAACATTGTCTTTTCCAAAGATGTGTCTTACCTCTGGATTAAGTGACTTAACATATGCAATCCACCTTAGCATAGCCACATCCGGTATAGTACAACACTGCATCATCCCGAGTATCGGAATACAATCCGTTTCGATCACTACTTCGGCTCCGATCAAATAATCTCGATCCGATTTGATTGCCGACACGACTCCCCATAATTCTCTTTTGACTTGCGCATACCCGCGTTGCCTTTCGTTGAGAACCTTTGCTCCGAATCGGATCGGATATCGCGAACCATCCGAGTCGAGTTGATTGATGACCCATCCGATTCCGGTTGGACTTGTATCAACCGTTACTATAATCGGTCGGTCATAGTTCGGCTTCTTTAGAGCTTCCGTCCTCCGCAGTGTTATCTTGAGCTTCCTCATGGCTTCGGTGCGTTCCGGTTTCCATTCGAACTTCTTCCCGCAACAAGTGTCCGCAATATGTGCGTAGTGCAGAATCCATATGTGATAGAATGCACATGCTCCAAGAAACCTTCGGACTTCGGATTGTGACTCGCATACTTCTTTCATAGCTTGAATCACATCAATCTTGGTTGGTGACGGTCTTCAGCCGTAGGGCCCACATAGATGTCCGACTACCAATATTTCTTCTTGTCCGAATGCCGATTTCTCTTCGGAAAGTGTTAGATGCACATCTTCTAACTTCCGTAACACTTTCTCACAATCACGGATATGGTTGACTACGAACCTTCGGCATCCCCGTTCATCCATAACTTCATCTTTTTCTTCCACCGCACACCCTTTTATCGGAATGTCATCTAGGAACGGCATCGTTATCTCCGGTATGCAATCCCCTAGCACCTTGTTCATCGCATTCATCATATGTGCGACTTAGTTCGTCGCGGCTTGTGGTAGCGTACACATCCGGACTAATCCTATCAGTGTCCGCATGGTAGTGATGTCTCGGCTCTCCACGACTAGTTGAAATTGGTCATATCCAGAGTATAGGTCTCGGATGGAGTATATTGTGTGACCGGCAAATGCTTCCGCAAATTCGTCCACTATCGGACCGACTCCGGAATTCCGGTGTCGTGAAGATCCGTCACTACGCGCGGATCGTGAGGCGGAACCGCCGGGGTTCTGGACTAGAAGGATTTAGAGTCGATACAAGCTTTGGCGAGAAAGTACTTAAGATAGATTGGGAAAGAGAGAAGTTGAGATTACACGATTGAGAGAGATTGATTGAACTTTTAACTTTAGATTTAAGAAACAAGTTACACGATCAATTTGATAACGAATTTCTTCCTCTTAATTTTCATAAAAAAAACCGTGTTTTTTCTCCTCCCCCTTCCCTCTTTTATAGATGCTCTCATGCATATGATGCATGTGAGGGTACAAGACATGCATAAATTGCATGTTTGCCATTTGGCGCTTATGTATTACATGTGGTGCATGATAACCATGTCACTCATTTTAGTTCTCATGTATGAGAATTTACATGTAAAAGTACAATGATAGAAATATAATTTCAACTAAATAGCATGGCTTAATGGTAAGCTAATTGACTCCTAACTTGGAGGTGCAAGGTTTGAATCCTTACTTGCCCTCCTTGTATATGTAAATATGTATATATATTTATATATTTATTTATCTAGTTGTCGGACGCCGGTTCGCCGGATGCCGTCGTCGGATGCTGTCGTCGGATACCGGTGCCGCCGCCGGATGCCGTCGGTTACCAGTGCCTCGCCGGATGCCGTCGGATCACCGTCGCCAGATACCGGTGCCGGATGCCGTCGGATCACCGGCTCCATCGCCGGTCCGGTTTTGGTTGGCCAAAACCCTTTACGAGTAGCTAGCCCACCTCCACTCTTAGTTCAAGTTACCTTGAACTCTCTATGCTCCACACATAGACACAAAGATTATATCTTTTGCTCCACCTTATATATGATGAGAGCTGTATTTGTCGTGCCTATGTGGGATATCTCACAAATTTCTCCTTTCCTTTTACAAACTTTATACCCTCATATCTTGACATTTAGTTGTCCGTTTCTCGTGTAATAAAGTGCATTCGAAACCTCCATCATTTTGTACTTAGATATTAAATCTATTTAAAATGTTATCTTCACAATTATTGTACTACGTGATTCATACTCGATTTCGTACGTTTTATGGGATTTTCACACTATTGCCGAAAATCTTCACGACACCGGATCGTGACCTTGTTCACCGATTGCAACTCTTGGATAAATCGGAGTGACCCATTCTTCTTCAGAACCGTAAACCATCGATTTAAGTACGGAGCGTTTGGTGGGTCTAGAATCCCCATCGCCACCTTCTCCTTGAGTAAGTCGATGACTTTTGGAATATATGCCCGCGGCACCGGAATTGGCTTTAGGCTCCATGGCACATGGTCAATCGTGAAGATCACCATCGGCTCCACTATCTTCGGATCAACGCACCCTATCTCCTTTGATTTGAATGCAAATGCTTCTCCATGTTGTTCCAGCATCTCACGAAACCGTTCTTCTTCTTTTTGTGAGAGGAAACCACCTCCACCGATCCGAAGTTTCTTCCGGGTCTCATCCGAGAAGGCATGTCCGATATCCACGGACTTTCGAAGTGTTGGATCTCCCGAGACTTCTTTCCTCATTTGGTCGCTATAGGTGGGTAGCGGTCTTGCGGCCGGTTTCACTTTCTTCTCCACGGTCTTGTATTTCGTACTTACCATTACTTCTTCTTTGCGGAATGCATCAGGCCCCATTTTCGCAATGATCTCGTACATCTCGACTGAGTCCACCGGAATTACCCGGTTTCCCTGGCTTGTATCTTCCGCGAGCTCTTCAAGCCATTGTAATGTGCTTCGATAGAACACTTCTTCGACTATTCCCACGATTTCTTCGTCTTCTTCTATTATTGATGCCGACCGTAACTTATCCTCCACTTTTCGGTATTCTTTCTTCATTCCTCCGGTTACTGCCGTGTACGTGGATGCCCCATCCGGACCGATTCGTACTTGTTTTGCTCCGAGAGCCTTCTTCCTGTGTGGGGTATCAGGGCTTCTCGGACTATGACTTCCCCACTCCGCAACAGTCCGATCTAAAAATCCATCTTTGTTTGGGACAAGAGCTCCCTCTTGTTCCTTTCATGATTTGCCTGCACCGTTAGGAATTGGACGGATTTCCCTCTGTTTTGGCTCTGAATTCGCGCAAAAGCCGCACCGCTATCGAGCACCTTCGTCTCCATCCGTGATGTCGTGATAAAGGGTTGCCCGAGGGTCACGAAGTGTGAGACCTCATCTTGCACGAAGAAATTTTGGTCTATCTCCACATCCCCGATCTTCACCATCACATCCAGACAAGCCACAAATAGCTCTTCCATTGCTTTAGTGGCTGCCCGGATCTTCCACCCATGATTCGTGTTAATAGGCCACTTACCCTTCCGGTAGAATTCCTTGGACATCAAGTTGATCTCCGATCCGTGACCAATCAATGCTAGCACGGGTTCTTTGATGTTACCGATTCGGACCGGAGTCTCCGTAGTCGCGCGTGCTCAATGTGGCTTTGTGTAGTGAGAATTCGGTATTTCGTCCTCCAATTCGGTGTCATTCATTAGAACGGTATTTGCATTCACCCTTGGAGCGTTCTCCTCCGTACTTTGCCTTTTTCTCTTCACGAGATCCACAAGAAGATCGTGGAACTCCTTCTTCGCTATTCCGAGTAATTCTCGAAGCGAAAAATCTACCCGGCTATCGAGGATTCTCTCCTTGAACACCTTTTTCAAGTCTGTTTGTTGTTTGATGTCCGATGCGAGCTTGAATGCCGGAATCATCTTTTCTTTTCCCTTACCTCCAGAGTTCCGGCTTTCCGGTGTCTTCGATGGACCGGCCACCTCATCCGTGCGCCGTCGCTTCTCATTTACATACACTTCATGCAATTGGCATAAAGCCAACACGCTATTCTTATCCACGGGGCACTCCCATCCTGTAGCTTTACGGATGCCTTCCGCGGTGCTTCGGATCTCATTGGAGTCGGTTTTCTCGGGGTTTTCTAGCATATCCGGCCAAAAAGACGCCTTTGCTCCCGACGACTCACCCACACTTATTCCCGCGGTTGTCGCATAATTACCTTTTTCCGCTATTTCCTCCTCTAGAACCTTCTTCATGCCGCCGTTCTGGAAGTTCGGTCGGAGTGGCTTCCGAAAGTCCATCGAATGAATCCGATTTCCCTCGTAGTAGATAAGATCTCGTCGTAACGCCTCCTTGTGCTTGTCGCAATCCCTCCGATCGTGTTCGGTGCCATCACACCATATACATCGACGGTCCATATACTTGGAGTTTGTGGGACGGTCTCCTGACTTCTTCACCATCGTGATTTTCAGATTCTCCATATCTTTCAGCAACTGCTCCACCGGATCGTTGCGTGAGTTGGGTGGGAACCGCTGAGGTTTTGGACTAGGAGAAAGAAGAATATGAGATAAGGCTCCTTATGAATCGATTGCAAGAAAGAGAAATATTTGAAAGAAGATATGAACCTCGTGAATCCCACGAGTATAGTGTATTAATTGATACTTAGAATGTAAGAGAGAAATAGAAGGAAAAAAATCGTGAATCCCACGAATATATTAGATTGATAAAAATCCTTGTAAAATAATCAACAACCTCTATACATCTTCCTCTCTTCCTTATATAGTGTTGGAAGAGTCTAAGTTTATCACATGCAAGCATCATGCTTTTCCTATCTTTAGTTTTCATGCACACTACATGTGCATGATTAGCTTCCTATCTCATCTTTTCTTTTAACTCGAGTGTCTATGCATGAATAACTTTTTGTACCATGCATGTCTAGAAATTTTACATGGGATAAAGTTTAGTATAACTTAAAAATTCATAATACGCTAGTATAATGATAAGGCTTAACATTATTAACATGGAGGTGCAAGGTTCGAATCTTCCCTATGCATGTAATATATAATTTTATACTTTCTTCTATTTACAAATATGTCTCTTCTTCTGGTGAGAGACTCTCACCGGCCTTCTTCATCCGGCTCTTGCCGGTTCTACTTCATCCGGTTCTCACCGGTTCTCTTTATCCGGTTCTTACCGGATCCTCCTTACCGGTCCTCTTCGTCCGTTTCTCACCGACTCTCACCGGCCTTCTTCATCCGGCTCTTCACGATCTCCTTACCGGTTTCGGTCCTCACCGGTTCTTTCTTCCGGTTCTCACTGGGTACTCCATATCCTATCTGGAGAAACCAAAAATGTAATTTTTCGCGTAGTGTGCAAATTACAATACGACAGTCGCCCCCTCCGAACCTGCACATCCTCTGGTATGTGCCGAAGTCCCCGATGCTTGCTATTCACCTTCATCCGAAGCTTCCTCCAATTCTCCCCTTAAGTCGACTATGAGTTGTAATCCACTTTCCTCGCTTTCCGCATTACCGTGATCTTCGTCCGATTGCTCCTTCTTATCGGTCTTGTCTAGGATCACATAGGGTACTTCTTCAGTCCGCTTCTTGAAAATCTTCACCCGTTTCCCGGCTATAGGCACTCGTAGCATCGTTCCATCCAACTTGCATAGTCGGTAAGTTCCGTTGTCAAAAACTCGCATACAGATGCCGACTAGGCTAGTGATGCATCAGATCGCCGATCCACCTCTTGGGTAGTGCGGCTGTTGCGTGGAGAAACAAAAAGTAGCCAACAGTGGCTCTGTCAAGCATTGAGGCTAAATACCGGCGCACTACTATTGCCACCTGTGAAGCCATCTGGCTTCGGCGACTGCTACAAGACCTACGGATCGAGGTACCGACCCCGATCCTGATCTACTGTGACAACATGAGAAGCATTCAACTTGTCAAGAACCCCGTGTTCTATGCACAAACGAAGCACATAGAAGTGCACTGGGTAAAAGCATGTGAGTGGAAACACTATTATAGCTAATTAGCTACTAAAATGGCCACAACTAATTAGCTATTTGTTTAGCTAGTTTTTTGTGTGAAAATCATAAGGATGGTTTACGAAATTTTATGTTTTATTAGTTAAATACGTGTCATTTAAATACATGTCATTTAATTTATGAGAATACTCAAATATTTGAACTTTGGTTTCTGACGTAGTGGAATATGGGGAATACTGCCATCATCTAAGGTCGACTTGAATGTCATCATATTCTTGATAATCCTGAGTTCGAGTTCAAACTCCAAACAGATGGAGTACTCTTAGCATGAATGTAGACGAAGCTACCGCAACAACACAAAAACTCTGAGATCGACATTGCACCTTCAGAGCTACAACACACGAGCAAGTCGATTCTCGTCCAGGTATGTATCAGTTACATATTAAAATAACTTTTTTTTTCCCTTTCTGTTAACTGTCTGTAACTTTGGTACATGTTCATCTTTCCCAAAAATCGAATAGGGCGAAGTCGTTGGAGTCCCAAACAAGGATGTCTCGAAGATCGGGGTGTAGCAGCATGTGTGTTTCTGATTGATAGAATTTCGTAGTACGGTTGATTTATGCCTTTAGTGATGATTAGGGTTTGTGTTTCCCTTAAGTGGTTTAGGGTTTCTGATTACAAATTTCAGATTACAAGTTTCTGGTTACAAATTTCTAATTACAAATTTCTGATTACAAATTTTTGATTACTGTCGCAATGTGTTGTAATTTTGCACCAATTCTCATGACAAATTCTGATTAGGGTTTCTGATTTTTTAAGTGGTTGATTTCTGATACATGTTGAAAAGGACATATTACAAATTTCAGATTATTGTCTCAAAGTGTTGTAATTTTGCACCAAATTCACATTAAAATTTTTGTTTTTGCACCAATTCTGATTACTGATTTTCTATTTTAGGTGACTCGTTCCTCCCTATCCTAGAGTGTTGAACTTCGCAAAATTTTGTGGGACAACGGAGGACTTTCACAACATATATGGTCTGTCGTTTGAGGGTATTGACCTTGTTGTTCTAACAGATAGATTGATTAGTGATATAAACTGGATGTCAATATATAAAGTGTCTAGAGTGAAAGGCAAGGTCAAGCTCAAGCATGTACGACCGGACCTATACGATGACTGCATGAGACTGCACTAGAAAGTACATCAAGAGATCTCGGTCAACAATGAGTTGTCTGTTTCATTTGCTACAGCTTTTGCATACGAGTATTGCAAAACAACGAAGGAATCTTGTGACCTTGAAATGTACAGGGTAGCTTGGGCAATTTATGGTGAGGCATTGGTAGAAAGATGTTGGATGATGGGGAGATTGCAACAGAAAATGGCAAGATTTTGGAGCATGGCAGTTGATGATGCAATTGCCGACTCCCAACAAACCCGCAAGTATACGCCACACTGACACACAATGAAAGCCAATGTCGATGATACAGGTGAGACATTGATTAGCTATATGCTAAAAAATGTCCATGAAGCCTGTGAGACATTGGAGTTTTTTAAGACTGATTTAGAGAAAGCAACATTGGTTGCTGCGATGGAGAGCAAAGTCACTTTGGCACTTACAACAATTAGAAATAAGATTTAGGTACCTATTGTTTTGCTAGTACGTAATATGTTATAAATAACTTGTACATGAAAATGTGCTACTGAGGCATTATCTGGAACAGGTTGCTCAACATGAACTTGAAATTGAGGGGTCGCTAGATCCCCAACGGAAAATTCAACTGCAGACAGAGATCCAGGTTCTTTCAATGAACCTAGACCTTCTAGGTGTAAATACTGTCGCTGATTACAATTTGGAAAAGCTACAAGTAAGTTAATAATTCTTGTTTCTTGTTGTTGTATCTTCCTCATTAAGGAATAATTAATCGGTAAATTTCTCGGCTGCGTTGAAGGAACAATACTCCCGTTAAGAACAAGTAGCTAGCTACCTTAAGAAGCAGCTACATTTTGCGGAGGGGATGGTAAGGAGTAGACAAGAATTGGACCTGAACATTCTTGCTCCCTTACCAAATGAAGGAGAACCAGGAAACGATATATTAACTGTTCAAGCATGTTGCATCGCTTGTGGAATACGTGTAGAGGAAAAATCTGCTACTCTATTGGTTCACCTACAACTATGCCATCACACATACCATCTCGTTTGTTTTCAATATGCCTGTCACATTGCTGCATTCTGTTTGGGGGATTGTAGTACAGCTCTCCTAGATGACTGGAGAAAACACACAAGTAAAATTGCTGCTTGTGACCATAGTGTAGCTAATTAATTCCATCTTTGCTAATTAGGTAAGCTGTATAAAGTGTGGAAACTGTTTAGCTATTATGGTTGTAGTGTAGTGGCTAATTACCTAACATGTAGTTAATTAGCTAAGTGGTAGCTAATTAGCTACTAGCATACTTTAGCTGAGTAACTAATTAGCTAAATGGTAGCCAATTAGCTACTACCATAGTTTAGTACAGTAGCTAATTAGCTAAGTGGTAGCTAATTAGCTAAGTGGTAGCTAATTAGCTATTACCATAGTTTAGTTGAGTAACTATGTAGCTAAGTGGTAGCTAATTAGCTATTGCCATAGTTGAATACAGTAGCTAATTATCTACTACCATAGTTTAGTTGAGTAACTAATTAGCTCAATGGTAGCTAATTAGCTACTACAATACTTTAACTCAGTAGCTAATTACCTACTACCATAGTTTAGTACAGTAGCTAATTAGCTAGGTGGTAGCTAATTAGCTACTACCATACTTCAGCTGAGTAGCTAATTAGCTAAGTGGTAGCTAATTAGCTACTATCATAGTTTAGTACAATAGCTAATTAGCTAAGTAGTAGCTAATTAGCTACTATCATACTTCAGCTGAGTAGCTAATTAGCTAAGTGGAAGCTAATTAGCTATTACCATAGTTTAGTACAGTAGCTAATTAGCTAAGTGGTAGCTAATTAGCTACTACCATACGTTAGTTGAGTAGGTAATTAGCGACCACTTAGCTAATTAGCTACTACCATAGTTTAATACAGTAGCTAATTAGCTACTACCATATTTTAATACAATAGATAATTAGCTTAGTGGTAGATAATTAGCTACTAGCATAGTTTAGTACAATAGCTAATTAGCTACCACTTAGGTAATTAGCTACTACCATACTTTAGCTGAGTAGCTAATTATGTAAGTGGTAGCTAATTCGCTACTACCATAGTTTAGTACAGTAGTTATTTAGCTAAGTGATAGCTAACTAGAACTACCATATGTTAGCCCAGTAGCTAATTAGCTACCACTTAGCTAATTAGTTGCTACCATAGTTTATTACAATAGCTAATTACCTACTACCATACGTTAGCTGAGTAGCTAATTAGCTACCACTTAGCTAATTAGGTACTACCATAGTTTAGTATAGTCGCTAATTAGCTAAGTGGGAGCTAATTAGCTACAACTATACTTTAGTTATAGTGGCTAATTAGCTGGTACCATACTTTAGTACAATAGCTAATTAGCGACTATCATACTTTAGCTGAGTCGCTAATTAGCTAAGTGGTAGCTAATTAGCTACTACCATAGTTTAGTAAGTAGCTAATTAGATAAGTGGTAGCTAATTAGCTACTACCATACTTTAGTTATAGTGGCTAATTAGCTAGTACTATACTTTAGTTGAGTAGCTAATTAGCTAGTACTATACTTAAGTGAAGTAGCTAATTAGCTTAGTGGTAGCTAATTAGCTACTGTCATAGTATAGAAGAATAGCTAGTTAGCTAAGATGTAGCTAATTAGTGACCATGTTGTTGTAGAATCTTGTGAATTAACAAGGGCGCATGAGGTGTTTGGTGCTGATGACGCTACAACCGATGAGGAGATAGTTGCCAATGTGGCTGAAAGTAAGAGTCCTACTATCACATCTCCTTCAGATAAACTCCAACCTATTCTTTTGGAAGATGGTAATGAATTAGGCAACGATGTGAAAAGCCATGAAATATTGGAGACAACATGTAAATTTGAGGTTCACAACAATAGTGTTTTTGAACACTTGATGCAACATTTCTTTGAATCCCAAAACCTTGATTCCACCCCATTGAGCCCAACTACTAATAATGTCTAAGCAGATCCCAATGTACTGGAAAAGCTAGTGCAAGAAGCGACTGACGTGCAAGCCACTACTGAGGTGATGGAAAGGTTGTCGGAGGAGGACACACTTGCGCAATGGGTCAAAGAAGCAAGGCTAAATGGGCAACCGGCTAGGAAAAGGCTAAAGAAGGGGCCACGATCGGGGACAAGACCAGTTACTTTGTGAGTGTGAATATGTTGGTGTTTTCTGATGTTGCAGAGTTTAAAGGGTTTGAATCTATTGCTCCTAAGGCCGATGGCAGTGTGGAAACTATTGATGTTGTTGTGTGTTTAGAGGGCCACATCTTGAAAGTAGATGTAGCAACTAACATAAATGATCTAATCACGTAAGTTGATCAAGCATGTTGCACAGATGATCTGATTTTGCAGGTAGATGCAACATATGATACCCGTGGACTGATATCGACCAGATCAGTATCTACATGCACCGAGCCAATGACTAAGTCGACAACACAAGAGCACTAGAATGTGAAGCTAGGCCCAACACAATCGACCAGGGGTTTGAAGAGGAAAAGGACACCAATTGTGTTGAGAGAATCTGAGTTGATTGAAATTGATCGTGTGCTACCAGTAATTGGTGTAATAGAGGCTCAGTTACAGGAATGGAAACCTAAACCATTAGAAGTCGAAAGAAGAGCCTTGATCTTGGAGCTTGATAGAGTCCTGATGAGTGTGTGATATATGACACCAAGGAGGGACACAATCAATTTATGGAGTGGGCTGTGCAATACTTTGATTTGTATAGATGTGTGGAAGTGTGTAGAAAGATTCTTCCCGAAGTGGCGACAACATTTCAAGGGTCAATGGACACGAGAGAATTGTGAGCAGAAGGATGTTGCAAGATTCAAAAGACTTTTTGATTTTTGGGACACTTAGCCAGATTATAATGCCGACAATACATTGATTCTGGATACAGAACATTTCTGACATTACTTCAACATTCGCAGATGCTGTCTCATTCTACCCGATGAAATGCCTGAACACTATTTGGTGAAAACATTGAGCTGCCAACTAGCTACATGGTTGTGGACTCCATACCGAGCTCGGTATGCAGATCATATATATAGAGAAGTTCCACTGACCAGCAAGAGCTTAGTTGATTATAGGTGATTTGAAGACATTGGCAATGGGATGTTATAAATACGTAATTTGCTACCACTTAATCAATGAAGAATTAAATTCCTTTTTTTGAGTAACTTATCTACTGTGTAATTTTAAGAGTATGTTCAGGATTGCTGATTTCATGATAGTGCTTTTTCTTAAAATTATGCAAACTATTTTAACTTGTACATGGTTCACTTGAGTAAATCTGTATCTCAGAAAGAAGAACCCTAAACGATATTATTAAACTGTATATCAGAAAGAAGACTGTATATAAAAAAGACACACGATTTTGTTGAGAAAGAAGCACAAAAAGTAGACTGTATATAAGAAAAAAAACTCCCAAACAGGTTCATTAAACTTTTTATTTTGCAATACATGTGCTTTATTTGTTTTACAAGAAAACTGGTAATTGCTACTTGTAGCTACAAATTCCATGGCATAATGTTGTAAATACATTCATACACATTAGCACTAACTATGTATAAACCTAAGCAACTATTGTATTGCGACATTGGGACATTGATGCACCTGACCAAATGAGAGTACCTGTACGCCACTGGTTTGTCTTCTAATAGCCTATACACATAATCGTAATCATCTATTCTTGCATAAAAAATACCTTCGATGTAGAATGTCCCGGTAGATACAACATTTCCCCAAGCATCTAATATATTCTGCGTTGCACATTGTTTACTAACTGTGCACTTCAATCTATAGAAATCAACACCCTTTGAATTGCCTTCTTCTGCATTTATAGCGAAATTATCCCCAACATTTAAGACATCACTTAGAGTATCTCCACATCCTTGATATGTGAAGTCAACATTCTTTTCTGTTTCTCCATCAACTGCTTCCTTATCGTTCAATGTATGATACTCCCAATTCTGAATATATGTTTTGTTTAAACAATACCTCCAATTTCCTTGCACACAATGGAAGCAAAAACAAGTTAATTCTCTAACCGCAATACAATGACCATCCAACCTAGAATAACCGTGAACAACATGGAGAGATCACAATTCGGGAATTCCTTGGCACTCCCAGGTCTTCTCCCTATTTACTTCATCTATCTTCACTTCCCAAAATTCAGGTTTGATATCTCAGACCTGCGAGGAATAAACACCAGTTGCACTCGTTGACATATTAGCTCTTAAAAATTCAACTACATGTGTTGCACAATTCATCTGCCTTTAGTTGTTCATGGGTAAGTGCCCACTTTATAACACTTGCACCATCATGTTCACCTTTACCATGGCCAGACCCAAAAAAATTCCATCTCATCTCCAAACCTGTTATAACAGGATACCTCCCCACAAAATAAAATGGACGTCTAGCCTTGAATTATGACGCAACTCCATCAGACCGGTTTAGTGCCCACTTTATAACAACACTTGCACCATCATGTTCACCTTTACCATGGCCAGACCCAAAAAAATTCCATCTCATCTCCAAACCTGTTATAACAGGATACCTCCCCACAAAATAAAATGGACGTCTAGCCTTGAATTGTGACGCAGCTCCATCAGACCCTAAGTTAAAACAATGTTGGACGAACAAGGTATCATGCTTCTTATCATCGGAAATAAAAAAACTGAATTACTTTTTTAACATCACCTGAAACTCGAAAATATGTTATGTGCACAAAAATGGTTACTTGCACTGAACACCAATAAATAGATTGAATTTCATTCTGTTGCTAGAAAGTATAAAATTCTCTACGAAATCTACTACTAAGACTACTACATCATTTGGAAAATCAGATATGCAAGTCTTAAACTGATGGGCTTGCCATGAGTAAATGAAGTTGTGTTTAATGAACTTTCCTAGAGATACTACAAATAGAGACGCCAAATCCCTTGGTTTAAGCGACTTCCTAACTAGATCCTTTCTTTTACACACCTTTCCTTCGAAATTGGTGTCAACTGACTCAAATAACTTGACAAAGATTAATATTTCACTACTCAATTCATTTGGACACCACCTAAATCTAGTAGGGCCACAATCTTGACATAAACCCATGACACATTTATGACTGTGGAAGATGGCCTTAGTTTCTCTTGGACACATTACTGAATCTAAAGTACAACTCATGGAAGAGATAACATGCTCAGATGATTTACATTGCTCATGCGGGCTCAATCGACAAATTGGGCACTCACAAATGCAAACTGCATTTGTTAGGGAGGCGCTATGGTGACGTAGTAGATTAACAGAGTCCTTGAGAAAACCCATTTGTACATGGTAAATGCAACAACATGTGTATCGATCCTTCAAGCATCTCACAAAGTGTGGCATAAGAGACTCGAATGTTCGTAGTTGAACTTTGATATTTGGATGCATTCGCCTGAACCTAATAAAATGGACATACTGATTAGCTCTATGGCTAAGTGGTAGCTAATTAGCTACTACCATAGTTTAGTACAATAGTTCATTAGGTAAGTGGTAGCTAATTAGCTACTACCATAGTTTAGTATAGTAGCTAATAAGCTAAGTGGTAGCTAATTAGCTACTACCATACTTTAGTATAGTAGGTAATTAGCTAAGTGGTAGCTAGTTAGCTGCTACTATAGTTTAATACATCAGCTAATTAGCAAAATGGTAGCTAATTAACTACTACCATAGTTTAGTACAGTAGGTAATTAGCTAAGTGGTAGCTGAATAGTTTAGTACAGTAGCTAATAAGCTAAGAGGTACTACCATACTTTAGTATAGTAGCTAATTAGCTAAGTGGTAGCTAATTAGCAACTACCATAGTTTAATACAACAACTAATTAGCTACTACCATGGTTTAGTATAGTAGCTAATTAGCTAAGTGGTAACTAAATAGTTTAGTACAGTAGCTAATTAGCTACTACCATAGTTTAGTACAATAGCTAATTAGCTAAGTGGTAGCTAATTAGCTACTACCATACTTTAACTGAGTAGTTAATTTGCTACTACCATAGTTTAATTCAGTAGCTAATTAGCTACTACTATAATTTTGTACAATAGCTAATTGACTAAGTCATAGATAATTAGCTACTACTATAGTTTAGTACAATAGTTCTCTTGTCTAAGTGGTAGCTAGTTAGCTACTACCATAGTTTAGTACAATAGCTAATTAGCTAACTGGTAGCTAATTAGCTACTACCACTTAACTAATTAACTGTTGTACTAAACTATGGTAGAAGCTAATTAGCTAAATGGTAGCTAATTAGCTACTACCATAGTTTAGTACAATAGGTAATTAGTTAGGTGGTAGCTAATTAGCTACTGCCATAGTTTAGTACAATAGCTAATTAGTTAAGTGGTAGCTAATTAGCTACTACCATACTTTAGCTGAGTAGCTAATTAGCTACTACCATAGTTTAATTCAATAGCTAATTAGCTACTACCATAGTTTAATTCAGTAGCTAATTAGCTACCACTTACCTAATTAGCTACTACCATAATTTAGTACAGTAGCTAATTAGCTAAGTGGTAGATAATTAGCTACTACCATAGTTTAGTACAATAGTTCTCTTGTCTAAGTGGTAGCTAATTAGCTACTTCCATACTTTAGCTAAGTAGCTAATTAGCTACTACAATAGTTTAATTCAGTAGCTAATTAGCTACCACTTAGCTAATTAGCTACTACCATAATTTAGTATAGTAGCTAATTAGTTAAGTGGTAGATAATTAGTTACTACCATAGTTTAGTACAATAGTTCTCTTGTCTAAATGGTAGCTAATTAGCTATTACCATAGTTTAGTACAATAGCTAATTAGCTAAGTGGTAGCTAATTAGCTTCTACCATTGTTTAATACAATAGCTAGTTAGCTACTACCATAGTTTAGTATAGTAGCTAATTAGCTCAGTGGTAGCTAATTAGCTACTACCATAATGTAGTACAATAACTAATTAACTAAGTGGTAGCTAATTAGCGACTACCATAGTTTAGTACAATAGCTAATTAGCTACCACTTAGCTAATTAGCTACTACCATACTTTAGTTATGATGGCTAATTAGCTACTACCATACTTTAGCTGAGTGGTAGCTAATTAGCTACTACCATACTTTAGTTGAGTAGCTAAGTGGTAGCTAATTAGCTACTACCATAGTTTAATACAGTACCTAATTAGCTACTACCATAGCTTAGTACAATCGTTAATTAGCTACTACCATAATTTAGTACAGTAGCTATTCTAGTAGGGGATTAACAATTCTTGTAGCTAATTAGCTATAGTCATAAGCAACTAATTAGCTACTATGGTAGCTAATTAGCTATTGTTATATGCAACTAATTAGCTATTGTGGTAGCTAAATAGCTATGAATGGTAGTTAATTAGCTATTATGGTAGCTAATTAGCTATGGTCATATTCTGAGGTAGGTAATTAGCTATTCGGGTATGGTTATATTTAGAGGTAGCTAATAAGCTAACTAACTAAGCTCAAAAGTCAAAACAAATGTTGAGATAAATGTAAATACCTGAGGTACATCAAGAAGATGAATGAGATGCTCCTCATATTGACTCCATCCAACACATTTCCTGTTACAAGCATGACCATATAATATCCCGTGGTGAGGATTTACTGTAGTATTCTATACACGTGGATAAGTGTGAGGGTTAAATGAGAGTGTAAAGAAGGGGAGGATTACTTTTAATCCTCGGGATTGAGACAACCCATTAGG
The DNA here is from genome assembly GCF_043228905.1 of Azolla caroliniana. NCBI lineage: Eukaryota > Viridiplantae > Streptophyta > Polypodiopsida > Salviniales > Salviniaceae > Azolla > Azolla caroliniana. The sequence continues at coordinate 6,516,185 of NW_028230446.1, read as the reverse complement.
CCAAGTGTGAACTTGCCTGGGGGCCTTGGATATCGCTATAAATAAGAGGCCTAGCTACCCTCATTTCATGATATCTTTTAACTACGTCGAGACTCTGTTTCGTGGTGGTTCAACTCTTGTAGCGAGCGCGCTAGCACCAGGTACAAACTCGACGCCACGTCGATGGTATGGGATGCCGATCGAGGCTCGAATCCGTCTCGATCCCTTCGCTCGGGGGTGGTCGGGTGGATCGGCACCCTTCTTTCTCTCTCTCCTTTCTATCTATCAATCTATCATTCTTTTATCCTTATCATATGCTTACATTAGATCATATCTCTAATAGTTGGTTTCGGAGTTCATGTTCTAATGTTTCTTTTGTTGTCTTTTTTCTTCTTGATTGATGGTGATCGATCGATGTGCGGTCGGCCTTGATCCGGACAACGATCAACAAAGGAACTTCGGTAATCTTTCTTGTTTTTTTTCTATTTCTTCTTCTCCCATCTATTCATGTATATGGTCAACATTTTTTTTTTCTTGATTCAATGATGTTGTAGTGGTAATTAATTGGATGTATAAAATGTTTACATGTGTATGAGGTCAATACTTGTAAAAGAAAATGTGTGCGGAAGCGTATGCGAAACAAAGAGTACACAGTTCGGTAGAACACAGAAAACGCAGAGATGGAGGGGGAGAGAGAGAGAGAGAGAAAGAAGAAGAAAGATATATTAACGTCTTCTAAGGCCAAATTTGGTCCATGAGACAATTGGGTTACAACAAAAATGAGTGTTTATCCAATCATCAAAACTAAAATAAAAGAAAATAGCTTAAGCTAAGAAAGTTCTAGTAGTGTACAAAACTTTGCACTAAGCCTAATCTCATTTCTACCCAAGTCTCTCAAAAAGAAGTGGCAGGTCAAAAGTTTTTGATGTGGGTGTGACCCATGGTCCCAATGCATAGAGTGCCCTAGCCATGGCTTCTAGGCGGTGTAGTTCACGTTCCCTTATTTTCTTTATTGCTTCTACATCTCGTCGAGTTGCTTTGAAACCTGACATCCAAGGGCGTTTGGTTCTTCTTTGATTTTTTGCTTCATCAAGGAAAAGCCCGAGTGGTGCAGGTGTGGCGACATTCATTGTCTCCCCCTGTTCCTGAAAAACTTCATTTGTTACATGTTGGTAAACATTAGCAACATTATTATCAATGTTTTGTAACTTATTCTCTCTGTGTTGTTTCAATTCTAAGATGTATCTACCTAATTTCTTTATATCTAGTGTATCTAATAGTTTAGGGAGGGTGGGAGAGGAACCAAGTATGTCTTGGTATTTTGCCCTTATCTCGGCATAAGTGGGGCATTTGCATGTAAAATGGTACTCATCCTCTATCTCTATGTGGCATAACCTACATATCCTTTCCTCCCTAGGGACTCCATTAGTACGTCCATTCTCAATCTCAAGTTGGTGAGATGATATTCTAAGTTGACCAATGGCAACCCTTAGTGCATGTGGTAAGAATACATCTACATATTTTGGTCGTGTGATAAAACCTAACTTAGAGAAGTGCATAAAGTGTTCCTTATAGTACGACATTTTAGATGGGAGTGGCTCTAGTGGGGTGATCCATTTATACCGAGTATAAATTTGCCATATTTCTTGGCTTATTACTTTATTACGGTCCTCATGAGAGATTAAAGTGTTATCAGTCGTGTGGTCGTACTTAAGGGGGGGGAGGTTATTAATGTCTAGACCGTTGGCAAGAAGCCAACTCACCATCATGCCATACCATGAGCTAGTATAGCTGGACTCATACAGTGCTCGAGAAGCCTTAAAGGCTTGGTGGGATATTCTATCAAGTGGTTGGTTATGTATCCTGTGGATAAAGACAGACAACTCAGTTCTATTTCAAAAAATAATAACGCTCTGTACATATTTCATGCTCAGTGAGCACTTCTTATACACACCCTTAAATCGGGCTAACACAAGTATTGACAGTAATTGACTGCTCATAAATGAGCCTACTACACTAACTCCCAAAAATTATTCCTTACGAGGAATACTATACTTACGGCCTCTCGGTGTCCGCACCGTTATGACCATGTTGTGCGTAACTGTTTTACGCACCGATTACACACCGAATGTTGAGCTTGTCTCTCAACACTCCCCCTCAAGCTCAACTTGAGGTTCCACCTACTCTTCCGGATCTTCGCTCCAGCATCTTCTAGCTTCACGCCTTACTCGCGCTCCTCGACCTGTTTGATTCCGCGCACCTCGACCCTTTCGGTTGGCTTGTCTACTTGTTTGGCCCTTCTCATCTCCTTCGTTGTCGCGGTGTTGGCGCCTCTTCTGCTGCCCTTTTCTCCGCTTGGCCCTCATTCAATTCATGATGTCCGAATCGAACATTCTGATTGAACCGAACTCTTCCGATTCAATTCCGCTCTCATGCGAATTGGTTGTCTCCAATTTGTCTTCTGTCTTTAGGCCTTTGACAATGTCAGACCACGTTTTGATCTTGGTCTTAGTTACTCCTTGTTCGGTTGTCTTCGGCTCTTCCCTAAGATTACGACCCTTGCTTCCTTCCTTGGCTTTTTCAGCCAGCCCGAAATCGAATTCTTCATCCGACTCATGTTCATGTTCTTCCTTTCTCCCCCTCAAGTTCGGCGTGTTGGGGTGACGCAGCCCAAGCTCACCCGAGAAATGCCGCAACTTGTCCAGACCAAGGGGCTTGGTGAAAATGTCGGCGTGCTGCCGATCCGTCGGAACATACTGAAGTTTGACTTCACCAAAGAGGACATGCTCGCGGACAAAGTGGTAGTGCACCTCAATGTGCTTAGTCCGGGCGTGGAAGACGGGGTTCTTCACAAGGTGGATGTTGCTAAGGTTGTCGCAGTAGATCGTCGTCGGATCGGACACCGCCACCTGCAGATCCTTAAGTAGCCGCTTCAGCCATATGGCTTCGCACGTAGCGACAATTGCCCCTCGATATTCGACCTCTGTGCTCGACAGTGCTACTGTTAGCTGCTTCTTACTGCTCCACGCGATCGCCACACTTCCTAATGAGAAGACATATCCGGATGTGGATCGACGATTGTGGGTGTTTCCGACCTAATTAGCATCTGTGTAACCGACTAATTGTTCGGCTACACCTGCCTGATATAGCAACACCATGTCTTTAGTGCCGCTGACATATCACAATATCCTTTGCGCGCACTGAAAGTGTTCGACCGTAGGCTGCGACATGAATTGACTGATCAGTCCGACCGGGTAATTGAGGTCCGGCCTGGTGATCGTCAAATAGATGAGGCTTCCGACAATCTGTCGGAACCATGTCGGGTCGCATGCCTTTCCCAACCCTCGACGAAGCTGTGTGTTTCGATGAAGAGGGGTCGAGATGGGCTTATAGTCTGCCATCCCGAACTTGAAGAGCATATTCAACACATAATGACGCTGGCTGATCAATATGCCTTCGAGGGTGCGGATCACTTCGATCCCGAGGAAGTAATGAAGGTCTCCAAGATCCTTCATTTCGAATGATGCCGCAAGCTGAGACTTTATGCGGCGGATTTCGTCCAGGTTGGCACCGACGATGACTAAATCATCAACATAAAGTAGAAGACATACCAGTCCATATTGACCTTGCCGAACAAATAGTGAAGAGTCCGATTTTGACGTCATAAACCCCATCCTACGCATTTGTTGCGTAATCTTTGCGTTCTAGGCTCGCGGGGCTTGCTTAAGTCCGTAGAGTGACTTCTTCAGTTGGCAAATTGCCGAGGTGTTTTGTTCGGATAGAAATCCGGGGGGCTATACCATGTACACATGTTCCTCAAGATCACCTTGTCGGAACGCGTTCTTTACATCCATCTGATGTAAGTGCCACCCCTTTGCCGCAGTTACGCCTAGCAGAACATGCATGGTAGTCATCTTCGTGACAGGCGCGAAGGTATCGATGGCTATCGTGAGTGATCGAAAGTTTACTAGGGACTTCTGGACGTAAGTCTTTAAGCAGTTAGAAACTACATTGAGCATGAGCTCCATGGATCATCCTCAATACGATGACAAATAGAACAAGTAAATCAAATTATTGAGGACATGCTTCGAGCATACGTTGGTACAAAACCAACAAAATGGGAACTTTATCTCCCAATTTTGGAGTTTGCTTATAACAGCTCCAAGCATACATCGACGGGATATAGTCCTTTTATGTTGATGTATGGTTTTCAACCACGAGCCCCGATTGATGTTAATATACATCATGATGAGTTGTGAAGTACGCAAAACTTTCTTCGGGATATGCAAGACATGTTGCATATTGCACGAGATAATATAAAAACAACTCAAGATAGAGGGCGTTTTTTAGCCGATTATCATAAGCAATCTCGTGTATTCCACCTTGGACAGAAGGTATTTTTACGTGTACCTCACAATTCTAAGACATTGTCTAAGGGTAAGTGCGCTAAGTTAGCCCCATGGTTTTGTGGACCTTTTACAGTCCTCAAATGCATTGGGTCATCAGCCTATTGTCTCGCTCTCCCCGATGGTATTGAAATTCATCCAGATTTTCATGTGAGTCATCTAAAAGAACTTCTAGGTTCTGGCGACAATACAGCTACAACTGAAACTCTGGTTACTTCTGAAGAATTATCTTCTAAACCACATGTACCAAAAAGAATTCTCAATGTTAAAACAAAAAAATTACATATTAAAGAAATCCGAGAATTTAAAATAAAATGGATGGATAAATCAATAAAAGATGGCACATGGGAACGCGAAAATACTCTTAGAACTAACTTCCCTAACTTTCCATTGCAAGAGTGCAATGATTTAAAGAGGGGGAGTATGTTACAGGCATGACCATATAATATCTAACAGATATAATCAATGATCAGCCCCAAGTTGTAAATCTATCCCCATATGTGCTCTTAGAGTGCACATTTTGTGATAGCGCCCCAAAATGAGGAGCGGCTAGTGTGCAACTCAACCATATGGGTAGATAAGGTGTTAATCTAGGAAACCGTAGATGCGTAGGACACAATGTATTTAGGAAAGAGAGAAATAGGTAATAGGATTGGCTAATCAAGTCAACTAGAATATTTTGTGGGCAAGTTACGATGTACTTAGCCTTGAAGTATGCGTCATTGACTTCAAGATAAGTACTATCTAGCACTAGCCTGTACCTAGGGAGTTGGTCATATTAAATGACAAGTCAGTTGACAGAAAAGGAATATCTCCACTACTATTATTGCCTCTTAGGAACACGGTCCGTGGCCAGTCCTTCGACCTAGACCCCAAGGTGGGTGGGAACAACGAACAGAGCTTAAGCGTACTGCGTAAGGAGAGAACCTCTGTGATTCCTCCGTGTGTAAGGGGAGACGGCTACAATCGACTCCTTATCACAGGTTGCGCTTACGTACTACTACGCTTACGTATCCGAGACACAAACACTGAATTAGTCGTAGCTATACACAGAAACTCAGAGAAGATAGTATTCTATTATCAGGCATTCTTTTACATTTCCCAAAATTTACACGCACCTCCTTAAGAGGTTTTCTGCCCTTTATATATGCAGGGTCTAATTAGCCGTTCACGCTTCCCTGCGTGAACCGTTACATACGTTACGCTTTATATAGTTTCTTATTCCTACGCTTTTGGCCGTCGGTTACTTTTCCGGCGGACAACACCTGGCACGCCTGTGGGACAGTGCCTTTGCACGTCGGACCCATCCCGTTAATCTTCTTCCAAAATGCCCCGGATGTTCGGCTCTGTTGTGGTGTCCTCGGCTGGAGTTGATGTAGGGCCCGTAGGTGCATCGTGGTGCGGCTCCTCTGCTTGGTCGGCCTGGTTTCTCCCGGAGTCGCCTTCGTCGTGTGCGGGTGGTCCGGATACGGTGGGCTCTTCTTGAGTTAGTGGGCTGGGCTCCGCCGGTAGCGTGCTTGCAGTCGGTTGCTACTCCGCCTCTATTGTTACGTCCTCCGCGGTGTTGGCCGTTTTTGTGTGTCCCTAGGCGTGGGGCGGGGATTCCGCCTGGTCCGCACTATTTTCCGCGTTTTCTGAAGGTGGTGTGGGATGGACCTTTTGTTGGTTAATGGTTTCGTTGTCTGGTCTTGTGGGGAACTCCGCTCGTTCGTCCCCGCTATTCTCCCCCGTTGTCCTCGCTGGTGATCGGGCCTGAGGTTCCTCTTCTTCGGCTGTGACCGGCATTGGTGTCCCGCTGGGTTCCTCGTTTGTGTGCATGTTGCCGGTTTGTGTGATTTGGTGAAATAGCTCCTCCTGACTTTCACCAAAATCATGTAGGAGTTGTGTGAGTTCTTCGGAGTGTTGGTCTGCTAACGCGCGATAGTCTTGCGCTAGGTCCTCCCGTACGGTCGCAATGCTCTCCTCGTTTAGCTTATAAAAACCTCGGCCGTCTTTCCACCGGTTCTCCCAGTTCGCACGATACGCGTGCAATTCCGTTGCTTGGGTTGCCCACGCCATCCATCCTTTGTCCAACGCCGTTTTCAATTGCGCTGTGAACCTTTCCCGGTTGGTTTGGAGAAGGATGCGCACGTTATCCGTGATGGCCTGGCAGCGGTTGCGTGCATCTTCCATCGACTTCTGGAGATTCGTGATTTCCTGCTGTTTAACGGCTGCCGCTTCCTCATACGTGGCCTTCAGGCCCGCCCACAGCTGGGATTCCTTTTCATGCTGTTTTTCTAATTTCCCCATTTCATTGTTTAGGCGGATTTCAAGTTGATGCCTTCTGTCTTGTTCGACTACCAACTGTTCATCGAACCATACCTTCTTTTTTTCTAATAAGGCCCGAAGTCCCGCTATTGCCGCCTTTGATTTCTTCGCGTCCTCTCATAATTGGGCGTTGTCGTCTTTTGTCCAGATGTGTTGGGCCACCTCCGTAGCTAGTTTCTCTTCAAGCGTTTTTACGACCTTTCGTCCGTTAGCCCGTGTCTCCTTTTCTCTGTCGGAGGATTGGCGTAGTTCTGCTCGAAGACGGTCAATTTCGGATTCCGCTAGCTGTACGACCCTTTTTGCTTTTGAGGCGATGGCGGTCTGAGCCTCGATATCTTCTCTGAGAGCGTTGATATCGTGGTTCGGTGGCGGGGTTTCTTGTTGCGCCGTAGTCGTGTGAGCTTCCAACTCTGCGATGCGTGCGTTGGCCTTTTCTAGTTCGGCTTCGGTGAATTTAACCTTCTTCTAGATATTCTTATTTTTTATGGCCATCTCCTTGGTGCCCGTGCTGACCTTTGCCAGTTCCCGATGGACTTCGACTAGGGCCGTGTTTAAGGGTGGTATCTCCATCCCTACTCGCCGTACCCTGGCGTTCCTCTGTCTGCCTACCTTGGCTAGCCGGTCCTCATCGTCACTCTCCGTTGTTTGTGTTAGGGCGCGCTCTATCATCTGACGTTCCGCATGCTCCTCGGCCATTCGTTGGGCAGCTTTGACCTGTTGTGTTGCCAGGAACTCCATGAGCTTGAAAGAGGTACCGAACTGCAAGAGGGCGCTGAATTCGTGGGCCGTATCCGGAATATCCGTATATGCCAAAACCTCGCTTTTCGCCGTCAATACGACTTTCCCTCGCTGGGACTAAGTCGTAATAATTGGCCGCGGCTCTCGGATGATTTCGAAGGTGGTATTCGGCTCTGCTGTTGCGGGGCCTTCGCCTGCGGTTGGTGCCTCCGGATCCCTGGGGGCGTTTTTTACCAACCCCCGCCCATCTTTTCTGTCCAATCTACGCCGTTTTGGTCTAGGGATTTCCCGCCGTGCTTCGGTGTCTGGTTTTGGGGCTGCCTCCATGGGGTGTCTCGGCTGTTCCTCCTGCATCGCCTGTGTATCCGGTTGGTCGGTAGGAGGTGTTGTCCTTGGGCCTAGTTGGGCCGGTCAGGGTTCCTCCTCCCACTCTGGGGCCGCTAACTCTGCTAACCTACGTTTCGGGGAGCGGGGTGGGGCCGTGGGTTGGCTGGGCTGTGGTGCTGGTAGGCCTCGGGGTGGAAACAGTACCGTAAGGTATTGTTGGATGATTGGCCTGAGCTTTTTGCCTGCTTGGTACGCATGCAAGCCTTCCCTTAACGCCGGCCCTGTGATGACCCCCCAGTTGACTGTACGCCCCTCAAAGGTGTCGATAATGATGCCCGCCTTTTGTTTAGGCATCCCGTAAGCGTTGACATGGACACAGCCTACTTCCAATAGGAACTTGGCAACTTCACAGAAGAAGGGATCCGGAATCTGTTTTGTTCTATAGGCTTTGGCGGAGGATGAGTATGGACCAAAATACTGCTGCAGCGCCTCTGTAGGAGGTATTTCGAAATGTCTTTCGTCTAGTGAGGATAGGTCTAACTTCTTCCGAATGGAAGAGTTGGTGACCGTGTTGATGTTAAGCTGCCTGGCGATGTCCATGGTGTCTGGGTGCGGAGGTGCTTCTGTGACCCGAATGTAACCATCTAGGCGCTTCTCCACGAGCCATCGGCGTAGGGCAGTAGAGATGAAGATGGGCATCGCCAGAGTAGGTTCGTGGAGAGGAGACGGGTCGCAGTGGTGAGTTGGAGCTCTGAGATGTGATGGGGAAGAAGCTGAGGAGGAGTGATGGGAGCGTTGATAGGTAGACGCTGTGTTTCTGCTTTGTGCAGAAAATCTTCTATTTCCTTCTTTTTGTGGCTTAGGGTTCATTGGGCGGTGAGCCATCGTGGTGCCGCATGTTCTTGAACTAGGAGTTTGTGCATGCCTTTAGTTGTTTTAATAGTCGCTATCTTCTCTTTCTTTCTTTCTTTCTTTCTTTTTTTTTTCTTTCATAACGGTTAGTTACCCCCTATTTTTACATTATAGTACAATTGGGCCTGTCCCTTTTACGCTGCGGGTTCTCCGGCTTTGTCCCGTTCGGCGGTGAATGGGTTAGGTGGCGTAAGGCCCAGGTAAGGTTTGAGCCAAAACCCATTCACTTTTTGCCGTACTATTTCTCCAGCCAGTGTTCCTAGTTGGAACGTGCCCTGTTCTGCTCCAATTATCTAGTATGGGCCGGTCCAACGGAAACGTAGCTTACCTGACATCTGGCCCATGCGCGTTTGAAAAACTAGCACCGCTCGGCCCACGACGAACTCCTTTTCCCTTGCGCTCCGATGTCGATCGACAAATGCTTTACGCCATCGTTGTTCTTCTTCCAACACAGCCATGCTGTGGACACGTTTCTCCCCTAGTTTGAGGAGTTGGTAGAGCCGTTCCTCCTCTGACTTGGCTTCTGATAATCGGTTCTGTACCGGAATGCGCAAACTAGGTACCCGAAATTCGACCGGCATCACAGCTTCTAGTCCAAACACTAGCCGGAACGGTGTTGACTGTATGCTTGTTTTGTAACTAGTTCTGTACGCCCATAACACACTCTGGAGTTTGGTATCCCAGTCCGTTCTATTTTCAGTAACGGTTTTCTTCAAAATGGTCTGCAAAGTTTTGTTCGTGGATTCCACTAATCCATTCGCCTGCGGGTAGTATGGCGTGCTTTTCTTGTGGACGACTGCATAATGTTGTGTTAGTTCCCGAACCACTGTATTGAGGAAGTGGCTCCCCTGGTCACGGATGAGCTCAATTGGGCAGCCGAACCGGCACCAGATGTGCTCATACAAAAATTTGGCTGTGACGGCCGCCGTATTTTCCCGTAGTGCCTTTGCTTTTACCCATTTGGTGCAGTAATCCGTGGCTACCAATATGTATTTGTTGCCCGTATGGGCTGTTGCTGGTGTGAAGGGCCCCACAAAATCCAATCCCCACTTTTGGAAGGGGTCCAATGGTAATACGGGCTGGTGTGGCATCCTTGCGTTCTCCGCGGGCTGACCCATCCGCTGGCACAAATCACACTTTCTACAATACTCGGATGCGTCCTTCTGCGTTGTTGGCCACCATAAGCCCGCCTGCCATACTTTGCGGGCTGTCACATTGCCCGTGTAATGGCCGTTGGCCGTGCCGTAGTGTGCCTCCCGTAAAACTGCTTCTTTTTCATCCTGACGGACTCCACGTTGCCAAATATCGTCACTTCCTTTGTGATATAAATACCCTTCGACCAGGCAGAAGTGACGGCTTCAGACGGCTAGTCGTTTCTTCTCGTCTATGCGTAATTGTGGTGGAGGTAGTCCTGTAGTAAAAAAGTACGTCATTTCCATAAGCCATCGATCCGGAAAGGTGGATTCCGTTTTTTCTACAAATGTCGCTACTCGCTAGATGTCGGCGTCCGGAAAATCGTCGTCGTCTTTCTATACTGTTTCTCCATTCTCAAGTCTGCTCAAAAAATCCGCTACTGCGTGGTGCGTCCCTGGCCAGTGCTGAATTACGAACTCGAATTCCTGGAGCAGTAGCATCCACTGCGCAAATTTCCCTGTCAGGGCTTGTTTCTCTACCAAATACAATAATGCCGAATGATCCACGTGGAACATGAATTTCCGTCCTAGTAAATAATGTCGGAATTTATTGATGCTATAGATCATCCCTAGCGCCTCCCGCTCTGTTGTGGAATAGTTATGCTCTGTTGCTGATAATTTATGACTTGCGTAGTATACTGGCCTGTACCAGTTTGGTTCGGTGAGTTGCATTAGCGCGCTTCCTATTGCTATGTCCGAGGCGTCGACGAACACGTGGAATGGCTTCGCCCAAACTAGAGGCTATACTACGGGGGCCTGTGTGAGCATTATCTTAAGTGCCTCATAGGCCTTATCCTCTGTTGCAGTCCATTGGAAAGGAGTCCGATGTACGGCAGCGTGTAGTGGCGTGGCGAAGTCCGCCAAATACCGTATCATCCGACTATGCCACCGTATTTGTCGAAGTTTTAGCTTGCGTAATAGCAGAGATCTTGTTTGGGTCGACCGCTATTCCTTCCTTGCTGACTATGTGGCCTAGGAGAGTCCCGCTGGTCACGCCGAAGGCACATTTCGCGGGATTCAGGCTTAAGCGTGCGGTGCGGCAACGTTCCAGGTAGAGACATAAGTGCGAGAAATGGTCTTTTGTTCGCCCATATACCGCAAAATCGTCTAAAAAGACTTGCATGAACGCCGGAATGTATTCCCCAAAGATCTCCGTAATCGTTCGTTGGAATGTTGCCAGTGTTGTTTTTAGCCCGAACATCATGACGACCGCCACATATACTCCCCAGTCCGTGACAAATGCCGTCTTCTCCTGGTCGTCAGGGTGCATGCGTACTTGGTTATAGCCACTGAAGCCATCTAAGAAACTGTACATCTCATGGCCTGCGATGGCGTCCAACGCGCTATCGGTGAAGGGTAAGGGAAATGCGTCCGTAATGGTTACGACGTTTAATTTTCGGTAATCCACTCATACCTGTATTTTGCCATTTTTCTTTGGGACAACCACTATCGGGCTTAGCCATGTCGCTTGTTTTACTAGCCGTATGAACCCAGCCCTCAGCAGCTTGTCAATTTCTTCTTTCACGTGGGTCGCGTAATTGAGGTTCATGCGGTAGCGACGCTGCTGGACAGGTTTCGCGTCTGTTGCTAAATTGATCTTATGTTGATAGAACTTGGGATCTAACCCCTTCATGTCCTCATGAGCCCACGCGATCACATCTTTATATTTTGTGAGTAGTGCGATCATTGTGGTTCTCTGGTCCGACCTCAATTCCTTTGCTATGGAGAGGAACCGGGGTTCCGATCCCATACCCACATTCACTTCGTCGAGAGCGGAAGCGGTGACCCGTCGTGAAATCTCCATTTCCCTTTCGAAGGCCGCCCGTGCTCTGCTGAGTTCCAATATGGACTCTGGGTTTGGTTCATACGACTCTCCGCTCGTAACAATGGCCGCAGTATATTCTGCCGCAGTTGCGATGACATCTATCTCGAACAGCGGAATAATCCGAGGATGTTCGTCAAGGTACACTTCCAATTCGGCATCCTCCACCCCAGCCAGCATATTGATGTCTTCCGCATACAACGGTGTTATCCCCTTAGGTTGGGGCGTGTTGCCTTCCGTAGGAACACGAACCTTGATGCATCCCTGTCGGAAACTGATACACTCATGTTGCCAGCTCTGCTTGATATTTGCTGTCTGAAGCCATGGTCTGCCCAGAAGCACTGGGTACGCTCCTGGCGCGTCCAAAGCAAGGATGACCGCCGATATGTCGAAGCGGTGTCCGCCCACGATGATGCCTATTTTGCGAATTAGCCCCAACGGTCGCACTGATCGGGTATCTGCCATGCGAAGCCAGAATGGACACGCCTCCCATTCGGAAATGCCCAACTGTTCGCAAGTTTTCACGCTAATCACATTGATGCCTGAGCCTCCGTCGATTACACATCTAGGGACTTCCTGTCCGTGCAATATTACTGTAATGGTCGGGTTGTGTTGATCCACCACTGGTGGTCCCTCGCTGACGTCAGTCAGGTTTGTGGCAGCGCTCACCCCGGTCATGCCCGCCACTTGTGCTTCCATGGTCTGGCGGAAACGTGGAACTAGTTGTAGCAGTTTTTCCATAGTTAGTGTGATTTCACAGCCTGCTAACACCTGCCAAATGGGGTTCGGCCCCGACTTTTCGTTCTCTGTTCGCTTCATTGCGTTCGCGGACTCCTGCCTCATACGTTCTGTATTGGTCGCGTTTGCTTTTTCCACCCAGGCTTGGGCTTGTCGTCGTACCTCGTCCTGCGCAGCCCAATCCGCCGTTTTCTTTTGCTGGCGTGTCGTGACTTGTTGCACCTCCGCCGTAATCGTGTTGACGGCGGGTACCTTTCCCTTGCGTGTTGGGCATTGTGTGGCATAATGTCCGGGTTGCTGACAAATAAAACAATGGATGCTTGATTCTCCCTTCTCAGCCCCAGGTGGAGTGTGCCGTTCTCCGGGCGCTACTTGCTCTTCACGGTCCGGCCTCATTTGTTGGGACGTACGCGGGGGCTGCTGTTGATCCCGTCATTGTTCTTGGTGCCGCTCATCCCCCGAGCTTTCGTCGTAACGCCGGTGATCCTTAAATTGTCGAGGCTTACCCCGATAGCCATTGAAGCCGCCCCGTTTGTTTGTCGGGCATTGATTTTCGTATCGCCGACCCCCTTTGGTGTAACTCGGATGTCCACGATAATCCTCGTCCTCCGGGTCCTCTTCCTCGGACTCGTTGTGAGTCCGGCGATTCCGGTTGTACCTGTCCTCCCGCGGGTTGCGATCCTTATACCGGGGTCAGTCTTCTTGCCTCTTATCCGCCCGATGTGGTTGTCGCTGTGTGTCCATGCTGCGGACCGCGGGCGTGGCTCTGTTTAACATATTGTACTCGCATGGGTCGACTGTATGAACCTTCGAGTGGCAGAGTGGGCAATGGATTCGCATATTGCACTCCACCGCGGAATGCCCCGAGTTCAAGCAAATCGTGCACTGGATTGCCTGACGAAATTGGCGTTCCTCATCCTGAGGTAACACTTGTCGTAAGGATGACATCGAAAACCTCTCCTCCTCGTCATCCAATTCGAGCTGTAACGCTCGTTCAATCACCATATCCGTTGTTTCCCCTTTCACGCTATTGCTGTTGAGCGTTGCCAGGATGGGCCAGCGTAACGCTGCCAGAAATGTCTCTCGAGCCTCCTCCTCCGCAAGGCTTCGATCCAGTTTCCGTCGTAAATTTTGGAACCGTAAGCTGAAGTCTGCTATCGTCTCGTTCGATAGTTGCTTAATTGTATAAAATTGCCCGAGAATCTCGCGTTGTGGAACCCTCCGGTGAAAAAACGCAAGAAGGCGGACTGCAGCTGATCGAAGGTTGTTATGGTTGTTGGTAAATCCATCTGTGAATGCCAGAACGCTGCACGCCCATCTAATGTTAATCCGAACTCCGTCATTTTCGACTGGTGTGCCACCATCTCGGAAAGGTTCTGTGCCATGTGGTTCGCATTCCAAACGTTCAAGAACATGTGAATATGAGTTGCGGCGTCGGTTTCGCCGTTAAAGCGGGGGTAGGCAAAGGCCATCGTGGGAGCTACGGTGGATCGGAAAAGGTCACTGGGTGGCTGTGGTAAGCATGGTCCCCTCGCCTCGTCGAGGTATTTGGGGAGCAAGGAATCCCCTTTGCACTCCTAGCAGGTATTACTGGGGTCGCCGATGCGTGGCTTTTGCCGGGCGCGTTCTTCTGCCTGGCGTGTGACGGACCTTGTTATTGGCCGGTCTTGTCTTGTTGGTTCTCTGGATCGTCTGCGGCTAAACATCCATTCGTTGTTGCTCGTCTGTGAGGAAACACAGATCACCAAGCGTGCCAAAAGTGTTGCCTCTTAGGAACACGGTCTGTGGTCAGTCCTTCGACCTAGACCCCAAGGTGGGTGGGAACAACGAACAGAGCTTAAGCGTACTACGTAAGGAGAGAACCTCTGTGATTCCTCCGTGTGTAAGGGGAGACGGCTACAACCGACTCCTTATCACAGGTTGCACTTACGTACTACTACGCTTACGTATCCGAGACACAGACACTGAATTAGTCGTAGCTATACACAGAAACTCAGAGAAGATAGTATTCTATTATCAGGCGTTCTTTTACATTTCCCAAAATTTACACGCACCTCCTTAAGAGGTTTTCTGCCCTTTATATATGCAGGGTCTAATTAGCCGTTCACGCTTCCCCGCGTGAACCGTTACATACGTTACACTTTATATAGTTTCTTATTCCTACGCTTTTGGCCGTCGGTTACTATTCTGGCGGACAACAACTATCAACTGACTTGCACATTTAATGTTATACTTAGACCAAACATAGAAAGCAATCCACTTTCCTTTCACAGTGGTTGGCTTGATTATCAACCCCCACTAATTTTGTAGTGAGTTGGTCCATATCCTATCTAAGCTCTAAGGTGTGAGTGCATGGGAAAACTACCATTGTGAGCTACTCTCATATGTCCCATCTCTGTAGTTGTAACTCTATATACCTATCTAATTGATTCTCAATATTTCTAGCAATATCCCGTGGTGAGAATTTACCGTAGTATTCTATACACGTGGATAAGTGTGAGGGTTAAACGAGAGTGTAAAGAAGGGGAGGATTACTTTTAATCCTCGGGTTTGTGACAACCCATTAGGCCAAGTGTGAACTTGCCTGGGGGCCTTGGGTATCGCTATAAATAAGAGGCCTAGCTACCCTCATTTCATGATATCTTTTGACTACGTCGAGACTTTGTTTCGTGGTGGTTCAACTCTTGTAGCGTGCGTGCCAACACTAGGTACGCCTCGATGCTACATCGGTGGTATGGGACGCCGATCGAGGCTCGAGTCCATCTCGATCCCTTCACTTGGGGGTGGTCGGGTGGATCAGCACCCTTCTTTCTCTCTCTCCTTTCTATCTATATATCTATCGTTCTTTTATCCTTATCATATGCTTACATTAGATCATGTCTCTAATATTTCCTGCATAAATCCTTCTTATTAGGTGAAACCCTACTCTCATTAGTCCAAAATATTGTGATTATATCCTTGATTTCTGATGTTATGGGTGTCATTGGCTTACATCTTGTTGTTAGCTTTAGCAGACTAGTTCCTTCACCCGAGAAAACTATCTGGTTCAATGTATTGTACACACTTTTTCTACTAACACCAATTACCTTAGATAGCACACTGATGTTAATATCTTCAACATCACTATTAAGTAACATCATTAAACTAGACCTTTTTAAGATAAGATCATCTTTTGACGTGCTCATGGATAGAAACTATTACGGAGATTATTTACTAGTACAAATGTTATGTTTGCATTAAGACCATCACAATCAACTAACTCCTTTATCGATGGATCATTTAATATTCCATAAAGTACTACCTTCTTGTCTTCATTGCTAATGTGCTTGTTTTGAACATTAAAATAGTCTACAACCTTTCTCTCTATGATAGGAGTCTCATTACTTCCATTCTCAGTGATATTTAGACCTGTATCGCAACCAATACTATATTTACCTTTAGTGAGTGTGGCTTTCGTATCCTTCAACAATTGACGATGTTTTTTTCTTTTTTCTGCCCAATACTTTCGTATCGTTTGTTGTGCCTTGATAGCGTCATCCCTATCCTGATGATCATTGAGGGGTAATACTAAACACCCTCCTCCCCTTCCATTTGGCTTGATGGTTTTAAACCCTAATTTTCCCGAAAAAAAGACACGTATTAAAGATGGCTATGGGCAACAACAATACACAAAAATATTCTCCAATATACAAGATTATACACAACAATACACAAGATAATCAATAAACAGAATAGTTATTCAAATCCAAGACCAAACAGTGGCAGTAATCCAAGGCCGAATAGTGGCGGAAATTGAGTGTAGAATGGCGGTAGTGGAGGAGTGAACTCCGTTTGATCGAACAGTTTTGATAATCCAGGACCGAACAATGGTAGCAACTGAGTGTAGAATGATGGCAATGGAGGAATGAATTCCCTCGGATCGAACTGTGGCAGATGATGCTTGGAATGCATAGTGACGACAACTGAGAGTAGAATGGTAGTTGTGGAGGAGTGAACTACTTCGGATCGAAAACTGGTAGCAATACACGACTGAGCAGTAGTGGCAACTAAATGTAGAATGATGGCAATGGATGAGTGAACTCCGTCAAATTGAAAAGTGGCGGCAATCTAGGACCGAACAGTAGCGGCAACTAAGTGTAGAATGATGGCAATGGAGGAGTGAACTCCGTCAGATCGAACAGTGGCAGATGATGTCAGGAATAGTACTAAGCAGAGATGGAATTAGTACTAAAGAAGAGCAGTACTATTAGTACTAAGAGGACGGGACTGCGTAAGACTTCCGAGAGAGAGAGAGAAAGAGAGAAGCGAAAGGAGAGATAGCGAGGATGAGAGAGAGAGAGAGAGATGATGATGACAACCAATATATTATGTGAAGGATAAGTACAAAATGGCTAAAAGGCTTAAGACTGGCGTTGAACCAATTTGGTTCAACATAATGCCTAGTGCCCTCTTTTATAGTGTTCTCAGGAATAATCCTGAAGCTTCTAGAATGTTCCACAGAGATCTGGAATATACATCAATTTTCTATGATAAAACATAAATGAAAATAATATCCTACGTATTACAATTTATAGTCTAATGGTAAGAGCTCGACCCATGTAGCATAAGATCATGGGTTCGAGTCTTGCCATATCATGACACTATCTCCCCCTTAAAGACGACGAGTGGAATGAGTCGGCGTTGATTGCGGACCGGGTTTGTCCGGATACTTTCGTTGGAAATCAGCAAGAAGATCCTGAGCATTGGCAACATGCTCGACGGGTTCCCAAGTACGTTCGCTTGGACTATAACCGAGCCAATCGACCAAATAATAAAGTTTGTTGCGAACAATTTTGGAATCGAGGATGGCAGCAACTTCATACTCTGGGCCGGCGTCAAACTCCAGCGGGGGCGGCGGTGGTGTAACACGATCGGGAATGGTGTTTGCTTTATAAGGTTCAAGAAGAGAACAATGGAAAACCGGATGTATCTGAAGCTGCGGAGGGAGATCAAGGTGGAATGTGACATCATTAACCTTACCCGTAATACGGAAAGGACCGAGTCGTTGATAATCCAACTTGTCGCACGGTCCAGTAGTCTTGATGTGACGAGGTAAGAGCCATACTCGATCTCCGATGGCAAAAGAGGAGGGAAGCCAATGACGATCCGCGTAAGTCTTCTGCGTCTGTTGAGCATGACGAAGATGAGTCGAGAGATCTGTCTGGATCTTGCGTAGTCTCTCCAAATGATCCCCGGCACGAGGATTGGTAGGTAACTCCGCAAAGTGGAGAATCTCGGCCCAATCGTCCTCTTGATAACTCCGGAAACACCGGAGATATTGCTCCAGTGTTTGGTTTGTTCGTTCCGCCTGCCCGTTGGTCTAAGGATGGTAGCCGGAGGAGAGGTTGTAGGAGACCTTGAGCATCTTGAAGAGATGCTGCCAAAAATTGGAGACAAAATGCGGTCCTCGGTCACTGATGATATTATCTGGGAGGCCATGATGCCGAAATACCTCACGCATAACAAGGGCGGCGGTTTCCTCACTAGTGATGGCTTTAGTACATGGCACAAAATGTGCCATCTTCGTATATCGATCGATGACGGTTAGGATAGCATCGAACCCCTTCGAGACCGGCAGATCTGTGATAAAATTAAGACAAATAGAGTGCCACGGCTTACTTGGAATCGGTAAGGGTTCCAACAAGCCATATGGATGGTGTCGTGGATCTTTGCTCGGCAGCAAGCATCACAGGTCTAAACGTAGTCGTCGACAAAACGACGCATGTGGGGCCACCAAAAAGATCGTTGCACTAGCTCCAACGTCTTAGTACTACCGAAATGTCCCGCCGTATGGGTGTCGTGACAATGTTGGACGATTTGAAGGCGACATGAGCAATCGGGGACATATACGCGCTTTTTAAAGAATAACAAACCCTCATGATATTCGAATTGTCGGTAGTCAATACCTGGTTGTTGAGATTGAGAACAGGATGCCCGAGAAGTATCAATGTGCGTCAGGATGTCTTGAGCAAAACTATCCGTCTTCAAGGTTGCACGTATGTCATCGGTAATCCGTGAATCCATCGGGGTGTGAAAAATCCCCGTCGTGTGCAATCGTGTTGGTCCCAAGATTACTTGCTTTTGATTATCAAATGTTGCATCACCAAGACGAGGTGCAAGGTATGACCGCCGTGATAGTGCATCTACTTTTCCTTGCTGCTTCCCCGGTCGATATGTGATTTTGAAGTCGAAACACGTGAGGAATTGCGCCCACCGAGCTTGCCGTCGATTTAGTACGCGAGCGTTTTGAAAATAAGCAAGATTTTTATGATCGCTAAAGACAATGACCTGATGTGGAGAGCCCTTTAAGAAATGCCGCCATTGCACAAATGAATCCACGATGGCTAATAACTCATGTATTTCGTAGTTGATTTCTGCAACATCAAATTTGCGCGAATGGAAAGCCACCGGATGCAATTCTTCTTTATCTCCTTGTTGAGAAAGGATGCTACCGAGGGCGAAATCTGATGCGTCGGCCTCCATGATGAATGGTTTGCTTGTATCCACATGAGCTAGAATCGGTGCCGATGTAAAGGCTTTCTTAAGATGCTGAAAAGCCATATCTGCTTCGATGGACCAAAGAAATGCGTGGCCCTTCTTCGTAAGTTGTGTGAGAGGTAAAATAATCTTCGAGTAATCCTATATAAACTTACGGTAGAAGTTAGCAAAACCTAGAAAACATTGTACATCTCGTACCGACCGTGGAATTTGCCACTCTGGTACAATTTGGATTTTAGCTGGATCCATGGCGATGCCTTTTGAGGAGATGACGTAGCCTAGAAATTCCACTTGCTTGCAGTCAAAGCTATTAGTACTATTAATACTATCAGACACTCCAAAGGGAAGAATTGACTCGGGTTTAGTACAGGTGACGATTTTATTTACTTGTCTTCTTGGCCTATGGGGACAATTGATGGCGATATGTCCTGGTCCACCGCAATAAAGACATAATCGATTGGCACGTCGTCATTGCTTTTCTTCTTCCGATAACGGGCCGCGTCGACACATGGTATCGATCTCCATCGGTGTTGAAGTATTTGCTTGAGGTATGTCTCGTGCAAACGGTTTAGCCGCGACTGCGGCGTAAGTGGGCTCCAGCCTAGACCGTGGTATCTGTAATTGACGTTCTGAACGTCGTTCGAAAAGGCGGTTGTCACATCGGACCGCCCGACTGATTGCCTCCGTAAGAGACTTTGGTTCTTCGGGGAAAGTTAGAAGTAGATCTTTGACATCGTTTCGCAAGCCATAGCGAAACTGCTCCATTAGTGCTTGATCATCCCAGGGTATATCTGAAGCAACTAGGCCGAAATCCGCCGCGTAGGCAGAGGCTGGACGATCGCCTTGACGCAATCGCCGGATCTTGTTGATCGTCGTCCTGATGTTGTCGGTGTCTCCAAAGCAGGCTTTAAACTCACTAATAAAATCTTCAAAGTTATTAAGCAAGGGCGATTGTTTTTCTAGAAGCGGAGCGAACCATGCTAAGGCTGAGCCACTAAGCAATGTGCCTATTAAGCCGACTCGGGATGCATCATTGGGATAACGGGAAGGATGCATTTGGAGGACTAATCGTACCTGATTAAGGAATCCCCTGAATTGCGATCGTGTTCCATCAAATTTCACAGGAAGTCCAATCTTCGGCTCTTTATGAAATCCTTGGGGACTTGATCCTTGTTGTTGCAATGCCGCTTCGAGTTGTTGCACCCGTAACGCTAACTCCCCATGTTGTTGCTGTGTTTGTTGTTTTTCTAGAGCGATTTGTTGCAGATCCCCTATCAGTCGTTGGTTTTCTTGTTCCAAGGCAACAAATTTTTCTTTTAAGCACTGTAGCTCAGAGAAAACGGATTGATATTCTTGGGCGCTAACAGTAGCCATAGTATAGGGAAAAGGGTAGGAGGATGAGGGAGAATGACAAGTAGGTTGGAGAAAAAAAAATTGGTTCAAACTGTCAGGAATAGTACTAAGCAGAGATGGAATTAGTACTAAAGAAGAGCAATACTATTAGTACTAAGAGGACGGGACTGCGTAAGACTCCCGAGAGAGAGAGAGAAAGCGAGAAGCGAAAGGAGAGATAGCGAGGATGAGAGAGAGAGAGAGAGATGATGATGACAACCAATATATTATGTGAAGGATAAGTACAAAATGGCTAAAAGGCTTAAGACTGGCGTTGAACCAATTTGGTTCAACATAATGCCTAGTGCCCTCTTTTATAGTGTTCTCAGGAATAATCCTGAAGCTTCTAGAATGTTCCACAGAGATCTGGAATATACATCAATTTTCTATGATAAAACATAAATGAAAATAATATCCTACGTATTACAATTCATAGTCTAATGGTAAGAGCTCGACCCATGTAGCATAAGATCATGGGTTCGAGTCTTGCCATATCATGACAGATGATGCTTGGAACGCACAGTGACGACAACTGAGAGTACAATTGTGGCAGTGGAGAAGGAGTGAACTCCCTCAAATCGAACAGTAGCGGCAACCAAGTGTAGAATGATGGCAATGGATGAGTGAACTCCGTCAAATCGAAAAGTGGCAACAATCTAGGACCGGTCACCGAATAGTAGCAACAACTGAGTGTAGAATGATGGGAATGGAGGAGTGAACTCCGTCAGATCAAACAGTGGCAGATGATGCTTGGAATGCACAGTGATGACAACTGAGAGTAGAATGGCGGTAGTGGAGAAGGAGTTAACTCCGTCAGATCGAAAAGTGGCAGCGATATACGACCTTCACAATAGCGGCAACTGAGTGTAGAATGACGACAATGGAGGAGTGAACATTGTCGGATTGAACAGTGGCAGATGATACTTGGACCACACAGTGCCAGTAACTAAGTGTAGAATAGTGGCAACGGAGGAGTGAACTCAATAGGGTTTAGCAACAATGGTAGTAATCTAAGCCAGAATACTCAACCAAAGATTGCCCACGTGACGTGGCAACGGATCATGCATAATGGACCTAGGAATTCGGTATATAATTTATGGTGCACATATCAATTTATGTTGCACATTTATGGTGCTCATTTATATAATTAAAACTCTCTACTATTGTCAATGGTAGCTTTTTGCAAAAATGACTATTTATGAATGGTAGCTTTTTGCATAGCTAATTAGCTATGTCCTTGACATAGCTAATTGTTTCCACTCGCATGCTTTCACCCCACTATCATTTTGTGTGTGAGCGGGTTTTGAGCGGTGAAGTCGAACTTTGGTATATTCAGACGGATCGACAAGTTGCTGACATCTTCACCAAACCGCTCGGATCCAACAAGTTGCAGCACTTCACCGAAATGCTTGGTGTATAGCATCTCGACGTGCCGCCCTTGAGGGGGAGAACAAGAATGGGCAAAGGCACTAGTGATGGCACCGGACAAGGAGCCTGAGAGGAAGAAAGAACCAAGGGGGGAGATGAGCAGAAAAAGGAAGCCAACTCCCCCGAAGGAGTCGGCACATCCAAACAAGTCGGAACAAGTGGCAGTGGCAGCAAAGTCAAAAAGGATAGAGCCGATCGGAAGAAGGCCAAGACCCGGTCGTGGTCTAATGTGGTGAAGAGCCTGAAAACCGGAGACGAGTTGGAGAACACCAACTCAAACAAGAACCAGAACAAATCGGAAGTGACCTATTCGGACAAGAGCCGGAATGAATCAGAGACAACCGATTCAGTTCAATAGATGAATTCGGAAGAGCCGGATCTTCGTAGGGCCAACCAAACACAAACGCATTGGAAGTCAACACCAACACAAAGGAGCCGACGGGTTGACAACCGCCGGAGTTATAGCAGCAAGGGAGCTGAAATGGGCCTGTTGAGTAGACAAGCCAACCAAGGAGATCGAGGTGCCCAGAACCAGAAGGGTCACGACAAATGAGACCAAACCGGACGAGGAGCACGAGCAAGGCGGAATGACGCCAAAAGGAGTTGGGTGGAAGGACCGGCTGCCACAAACACTAACACCACGATCTGACCTCAAGTTGAGCTTGAGGGGGAGTGTTGAGCGAGCAAGCTCAACCGGATCCGGAACGACTCAATAAGCTAGAGCCGGATCGGTATCTGGATGGTATCCGGAAACAACCGACCAGATCGGGGAGACAGATTCGAGTGCAAACTAGAAGCTTAGTTGTAGCCTAGACTACTAGGTATTCATTGTCTCGTAGTTGGTGTCAATCGCTCGTATGAGCATTGAAGTACATAGTACTTTTGTAAGTCCTTTTGAGGACTTGTATAAATAGTGTTGTTTAGCATGTTGTATGTACAGAGTTTTCAAAATGTTATTTTGAATTGAGTTTATGTTCTGCTCTCTCTGTCTCTCCCACACGTATTCTCTGTGTTAAGTTCTCCATTAAACCTTCTCTCATTTTCTGTTGCTATCCGGCTGAGCCGCTTTGTTAAACGCTTCCGCACGTTTACTTTGACATAACTCCCGAACCAAAAAATCTCGCATAAGTCGTGATGTTGTGTTCGACAAGTCTGCATCGTGGTACTTACCTTCGCCTCCAACCCTTGACGGCTCCATTCCGATCTCTGACGAAGAGGTCAACGAGGCTGAAATGCCTCGGGACAAAGGAGACATCGGAGCTCTTGAAGAGAGTCTGATCTCATTTAGGCTAAGTAGGCCTAATGAATGACTAAGTCAGCATGACCAGTCAAACGCAGAGACGGTGAGTAGTGGAGACTCGGTCATGCATTCCCCGTGCAGGAAGCCGAGGACACGGTTTACGCGCAAAGAGAAGGGAAAGAAGAAGATGCCGGAGTATGGCACTAATAAAGACGAGTTGGATCGAAGCGAATAAGACTCTGAGAAGAACGAAGATGAAGCTTTGGAAACAAAGTCCGCGTCAGCCAAGAGGACCTCAAAATCGGCTAATGAGCAATTACGCCGATCTACCCGCCAGAAGAACCCCGTAGTGCAGTTCGGATACAACGAGTACATGGCACATCATTATACGTACATGACGTGAGTGGCGGAAGTGTGTGAGGCGGAGAGCTCCATAGAAGTGGCGAAGGACGCAAATTGGCGTGCCGCAATGGAGGAAGAGATGCACGCATTAGCGGAAAATGAAACCTAGGACCTGGTTGACGCCCCGAAGGGTGTAAAGCCGATTGGATGCAGGTGGGTGTAAAAGGTCAAGTACAACACCGACAGCTCTGTCAACCTCTACAAGGCTCGGTTAGTGGCGAAGGGATATGCACATCAACACTACATCGACTATAATGAGACCTTTGCGATGGTCGCGAAGATGCCAATCGTTGGTGTCTTGCTTGCGGTAGCCGTAGTAAAGGGGTGACATTTACATCAGATGGATGTAAAGAATGTGTTCCTGCAAGGAGAACTTGAGGAACAGGTGTACATGGTACAACCTCCCAGATTTCAGTCCGGAAAGAACACTTTGGCGGTATGCCGACTGAAGATGTCCCTCTACGGACTAAAACAAGCCCTACACACGTGGAACACGAAGATCACGCAGTGCCTACGTCGGATAGGGTTAGTGACGTCCAAATCAAACTTTTCATTGTTTGTCTGGCACGGTCGACCGAGACCGGTTAGTATTTTACTTTATGTTGATGATTTAGTCATTGTCGGCGCCGATCTAGATGAAATCGGCCGCGTAAAGTCCCAACTCGTAGCTGTCAGGAATAGTACTGAGACAGAGAGGATATTAGTACTAAGAGATGAATATTATTACTAAGAGGAAAAGAGGGTGTAGAACACTCGAGAGAAGGAGAGAGAGAGAGAGAGAGAGAGAGAGAGAGAGAGAGAGAGCATGATGATGACAACGATGGCTAGGAGGCTTAAGACTTGCGTTAAAACGATTTGGTTCGAAATAATGCCTTATGCCTCCTTTTATAGTGTTGTTAGGAGTACTCCTAAAGTTTCTAGAATGTTCCAAAGAAATCTGGAAATATACATCAATTTTCTATAGTGAAATAATAAATGAAAATAATATACTTTGTATTATAATATATAGTTTAATGGTGAAGAGCTTGACCCATGAAACATAAGGTCATGGGTTCAAGTCTTGCCACATCATGACACTATCCCTCCTTTAAAATGATCACGAGTGTGATTAGTCGTTTTGGATTGAGGACCCAATTTGTCTGGATATTGACGAGCATTGGTCACATTCTCTATTGGTTCCCAAGTACGCTTATTGGGACTATATCCTAGCAAATCAACTAAATAGTCGAGCTTGTTGCGAACAATCTTGGAATTGAGGATGGCGGCAACCTCGTACTCAGGTCCATCTTCAAGTTCGATCAGGGGTGGAGGTTGTTTAATACGACCTGGGATGGTGCTGTCTTGATAGGGTTCGAGGAGAGAGCTATGAAACACCGGATGTATCCGAAGTTGTGGAGGTAGATTGAGACGAAAAGCAACATCATTAATTTTTCCAA
This sequence comes from Azolla caroliniana, assembly GCF_043228905.1. Lineage (NCBI taxonomy): Eukaryota > Viridiplantae > Streptophyta > Polypodiopsida > Salviniales > Salviniaceae > Azolla > Azolla caroliniana. The sequence continues at coordinate 6,491,328 of NW_028230446.1, read as the reverse complement.
TAATACGAAAAGGACCTAATGGCCGATAATCGCCGCAAGTAGTCTTGATGTGTCCTGGTAGTAGCCATACCCGATCTCCAATGTTAGAACTGGATGGAAGCCCATGACGATCCGCGTAAACCTTGTGTGTTTGTCAATGGGCTAGTTGTAGATGAGTAGATAAATCCGCTTGTATCTTGCGTAACCGCTCTAAACGATCTTCTGCGCAAGGATTTGTAGGTAACTCTGGGGTTTCAAACACACACCACTAAGGGTGACAACCTGTATAAGTATAAAACGGTGTAACCTTTGTCGAAGAGTGGGCAGAGTTATTATACGCAAATTCGGCAAACTGGAGAATATCTACCCAATCATCTTGATGATAGCTTAGAAAGCACCAATTGTCTGTTTGTGAGTGGTAGCCAGAGGAGAGATTACAAGTGACCTTGAGCATTTTAAAAGTTCTAGAATTTCGAGACGAACTGGGGTCCACGATCACTGATGATACTATCACGAAGGCCATGATGCCAACATACTTCACGCATGACAGTTTCGACAATTTCTTCAATGGAGATTTCCTTAGTACATGGCAGGAAATGGACCATCTTCGTATATCGATCTACTATTGTTAAGATCGCATCGAATCCATTTGTGACCGGAAGATCTGTGATGAAATCTAGAGCAATGGATTGTCATGGCTTGCTTGGAATGGGCAATGGTTCTAATAAACCATATGGATGATGCCTTGGCATTTTTACTCTGCAACATGTATCACAAGTCCCAACAAAATCTTCGACAAATTGTCGCATATGGGGCACCAGAATGATCGTTGTACTAAATCTAATGTTTTAATACTACCAAAATACCCAGCTGTATATGTGTCATGACAATTTTGGACTACTCGAAGGTGACAAGAACCATTAGGAACATACAAAATTTTCTGAAAGAATAGTAATCCATCATGACATTCGAATTGTCAATAGTCCGTACCTGGTTGTTGCGACTGTGAACAAGATGCTCGAGAGGGATCAATTTGTGCTAGAATAGCTTGGGCGAATGCATTTGTCTTCAAGTCCTCACGTATGGTATCTATAATGTGAGAATCAAAGGTCATATTGAAGACCTATGTTGCTTACAATCGTGTCGGTCCCAAGATTACTTGCTTTTGGTTATCGAAAGTTGGTTCGCCAGGACGCAGTGCTAGATACGAGTACCTTGATAATGCATCTTCCTTCCCTTGTTGCTTCCTCAGATAATATGTAATTTTGAAGTCGAAACGAGTGAGGAGTTGGGCCCACCAAGCTTGACGTCGATTTAACACGAGCATTCTAAAAGCAAGCAAGGTTTTTGTGATCACTGAATACGGTGACTTGATGAGAAGATCCCTCTAGAAAATGCCTCCATTGCGTAAAATAGTCAACTATTGCTAATAGCTCGTTATCATGAATTTCATAGTTGATTTCGGCGGCATCAAACTTGCGTGCGTGGAAAGCCAAATGATGTAGCTTTTCATTATCGCCTTGTTGTGACAGAATGCTACCCACGGTGAAATCCAACGCGTCTTGCTTCAATGATGAATGGTTTTTCCGGATCAACATGAGCTAGAATAGGAGCTGATGTAAATGCCTTCTTAAGAATCTCAAAAGCCATGTCTGCTTCTTCAGACCAAATAAACGATTGTCCCTTCCTGGTAAGCTATGTGAGAGGCAGAAAAAGCTTTGAGTAATCCTGTATAAACTTGCGGTAGAAATTGGCAAAGCCTAAAAAGCAAGTTTTGACCTTAGCTAGATCCATGGAGATGCCTTCCGAGGAAATGACATAGCCCAGAAATTCTACCTAGTTGCACCCGAAATTACATTTTTCCAACTTTGCATAAAGACCATGTTCTCAAAGTCGTTTTAGTACTAACAGTACATGAGAATCATGCTCTTCTTGGGTCTTCGAATAAACCAGTAGATCATCCAAATAGATGATCAAACAAACATCCAAGAGATCTCAGAATATATCATTTGCCATGTGCTTGAAGACTGTTAGCGCATTAGTGAAGCTGAATGGCATGACCGTATACTCGAAGTGCCCATATCTGGTGCGAAACGCAGTCTTCCATTCATCTCCTGGTCAGATCCGTACGAGGTTATATGGTCCTCATAAGTCGATCTTTGTGAAGAACCTTGCACCATTGATCCATTCTAAAATACTTGAGATAACAGGAAGTGCATACCTATTCCTGATGGTGACCTTATTCAAGCCACGGTAATCTACGATGAGACGAAGTGATCCATCCTTTTTCTTGACAAAGAAAATGGGTTGCGCCGGGTGGAGATTTCGAATGTTGAATGAAACCATTTGCCAAATTCTCCTCTATAAAGGCTCGAAGGACTTCTAGCTCGGTTGCTGACAAATTGTAGATCGGTCCCTATGGTGTCTCTTTTCCTAGTTGTAAATCGATGGGGCAATCATATGGTCGATGGTAAGGAAGCGTATTGGCTTGTACTTTATTGAACACATCGGCATAATGAAGATACATCTCTAGAAGTTGAACAGTGGACTCCTCTTTAGTGGTGTTGGAGGGTTTTACTGATCGTCGGGTTTGTCGATACCAGATTTTTCTTGTTCTCCAATCTATGTCTGGGTTATGTAATTCGAACCATGGTAATCCCAAAACATTGGGATGTTCTAGGATACTAATTATATTAAATGATACTACACACTCTATATTATCTAGGTCAATATTAACGGGATCTGACTCTTCTAGGATATTTCCGGAAGCAATGGACGACCATCAATGACTACTACAGAGGCTGGACACGGGAGTTTTCTTAGGGATATCTGATGAGCTTGGGCAAAATTCCTATCCATGAAGCAAGAATTAGCTCCAGAATCTAGGAGTGCTAAGACATGTACTAGAGAGGTACTTTTAGTACTGTTCAGAGACAAGCTCAACCTTTGTGCGTAATACGATGCGTAACCAGTGCGTAGATTGGGTGCATAAAACCGGTACGCAGACCGGTGCGTAGAAAGGTCGTATTGGTGCGTAGACCAAAAGGCCGTTAGAAAGATATTCCTCGTAAGGAATAGTTTTGGGAGTAAGTGTCGAGGCTCATTTATGAGCAGTCAAGTACTGTCAGTACTTGTGTCAGCCCACTGTCAGGGCTTGTATAAAAGTGCTCACTGAGCACATCCTATGTACAGATTGAGTATTATTTTTCGAATTTAAGTTCTTGTGTTACTCTCTCTCTGTCTCTCCTGTGCGTTGTCGAGATATTACGCAAGTGCGTGTGGAAACGAGGCGGGACCGCGGGGGTCTCGAACCAAAGAGCAAGCGAGGGAGGAGAAAGAGAGAGAACCGGCTACGCAGGACCGGGGATACACAGGGACACGGCCCTTCAGCACGGATAACGCGAACAGACACCGACACAGACAGATGCGAAAGACTAAATATGTATATTAACAAAAATGGCTAACACGACTACAACCCTCGATGGGGCACAGGATGGTTACAACCGAACAGGCCGGCGAACAGATGCCGATGCTTGTTCGCTTCGACGCACAAAGGGGTAGCAGGTCGGAGGTGCTGCCGGAAGCACTCGGGCGTTCCTCGAAACAGCGCGAGCCTCCTCGGGACCCTGCACAGAAAGCTATGGAGCTCAAGAAGGAAGGAAACAGAGAGAGAAGCGTCCAGAAACGGTCCGACAGCACTTCGTCCTCTCTGCGTGAGATGCCTGCAACAGCTCTTTCCTGCTCCTTATATAGGCCGACGAGCAGGCCGTCATGTCAGCTTTATCCCCTGTCCCTTTCGAACAGGGATCCGCTCCGTTCTTCACGCATCCGCGTAGTTACGCCGCCGACTCGTACAGTTCCTTAGCTCGCGCGCGCGACCGAAAAGACTGTTCGCGCGGTCTTTGTCTCCACTTGTGTTAGGGCCCGTTCCTGCCGATTATCCTCCTAATTCGCTTCTATGTACAACTTGGAGCGTGCGCGCGTGAAGAACCGGTTCCCACGCCTTGGTGCGCCGATTCCGCTTATGGACGGTTTTCTTCACGACATCCGCCCCCACCTAACCGCGCATCCTCCGGTATGCGCCAAGAGAGTTGGGACGGAGAAAACCGGCCCGTCTTCATTCCTCGCCCGTCGGTTCTTCCTCGTTTTCGGATCGTTCGTCACTGCTGACTAGGAGAGCCGGGTCTGGCTCGTCGTCGTGTCGCTTCTTGAACGCTTTGATCCGCTTCCCTGCAACCGGTATTGCCATTCTCGTGCCGTCGAGTTCCGCCAGGTGATATGTCCCGTTGTCATTGGCGCTCCGTACCACGTAAGGCCCGAACCACCTTCGTGCGAACTTCCGTGTAGCTCGGTGCTGGTTGTCGAGGCTGCTGTCGTAGACGAGCACCCAGTCACCTTCTTCGATTTTCTTCGGTCGGAGCCGGTGCGTTCGGTCGAACCTGGCGTTGTTCTTTGTCCTCGCCACCCGGAGCTTCTCTGCAGCCAGTTCCACGTCCTCCGGTCTCCGCTCGAGCTGTCGTATACGCGCGGCCAACAACTCCTCCCGGCTCATCTCGTCCCTCCAGTCGACCGTTGCCCATGAGGAGATCGTCCGTTCCATCGGCATGATCGGCTTCTGGCCGAACATGAGCTCCGTCGGCATGTACCCGGTTACCGAACTGTGCGTGGTCCGGTCTGCCCACAAAGCATAAGGTAGCAGCCGCGGCCAGTTACCGACTCGGCCTCCGCATGCCCGAACCAACGCCTTGACGATCGGCCCGTGTCCGCGCTCCACCTTTCCATTCGCCTCCGGATTGTACGCAGTGGTGAGCGAGAGCTTGACTCCCAGCCGGTCGAACAGCTCCGCGGCTTCTTCGGCGTCCAACTCCCCTCGGTCAGCCACGATCTTCCCGATGCACCCGTACCGGCATATCACGTCCTCGATTAGGAACCGACATACGGCCGCGGTCGTTTTGTTCGGAAGGGCCCGGCCTTCCACCTGGTTCGTCAGATCCTCCCGCGCTAGGACCAGGTACCGCATCTGTCCTACCCCCATTGGCATCGTCACCAGATCTACCATCCATTTGAAGTGGATGGTCGGAGGGTACGTAGGGTGAAGCTCGTCCCGGTGTCGGACCACGGAGTGCATTTGACAGCTCTCGCAAGTTGTCACGAATCGATGCACGTCCCGGTACAGTCCCGGCCACCAGTACTTCTCCTTTATCTTCTCGAACGTGGCCCAAGTTCCACGGTGTCCGGCCCAAGGGCTGTCGTGGTAGGCCGTCAGCAGCTCCTCCTGTTCTTCCTTCATCGCCACCACCCGGAGCGGAGCGCCGTCCCTCTTCTTCGGGTGCTTCCATAGATAGCCATCCCGGAGAAAGAACCGGTACGCTTTCTTCCGGATCCGGTTGGCCTCGTCTTTCGTCCATGACGCATCCGGCGCCATTGTCCTCAAGAACCCGCCGATCTGCAGCCACTCCCCGTCGTACTTGCTCGCGTCGAAGTCGTTAAGCGCCGGAGTGCTCGTCCCGACGGTTGTTACGTATGCTGCCTCGAAGAAGTCCACGCCGACCTCTTCGTCCTCCGAAACCATGCCGCCCTCGTCATCGAACCTCGCCCTCGAAAGCATGTCGGCCATGGCGTTGTCTTTCCCGGAAATGTGTCGTATTTCTGGGTCCAGGGACTTGATGTACGCTATCCACCTGAGCATTGCCAGGTCCGGCATCGCGCATCCGGAAACCATGCCGAGAATCGGCATGCAATCCGTCTCTATGATTACCTCTGTCCCGATCAGATAGTCCTTGTCGGCCTTCACCGCCGAAACGATACCCCAGAGTTCGCGTTTAACCTGGGCGTATCCTCGCTGCCGCTCACTGAGGACCTTCGCGCCGAATCGGATCGGAAACCGATTGCCGTCCTCGTCTTCTTGGTTGACGACCCACCCGATTCCAGTCAGACTCGTGTCAACCGTTATGTACACTGGGGTGCCCTTCCTGTAGACGGCCTTTCGGAGCGCCGGTGTTGCCGAAAGAGCCTCCTTCAGCTTCCGGACCGACTCCGTGTGCTTGTCTAGCCATTCGAATCTTCGCCCTTTTTTCAATAATCCGTACAGCGGCTCCGCGACGTGCGCGTAATGCGGGATCCATATGTGGTAGAAGGCGCATGCTCCCAAGAATCTTCGTACTTCCGTGACCGAGCTGCAATCAGGCTTCATCGCGGAGATGGCTTCTACCTTTGCCGGAGACGGTTTCCGGCCATATGGTCCACATAAATGTCCGACCACCATGATTTCCGACTGCCCGAAGGCTGACTTCTCCCCCGAGAAGGTGAGCCTCGCATCCTCTAGCCTTTGTAGCACCTTCTCGCAGTCGTCGATGTGCGTCATCACGAATCGCCGGCATCCGTCCGGCCCGATCGTCTCGTCCTTCTCTTCTACCGGGCATCCCTTGATCGGGATGTCGTCTAGAAACGGCATGGTGATGTCCGGGATGCAGTCCCTCAGCACCTTGTTCATTGCATTCACCATGTGGGCCACCGAGTTGGTCCCTCCTTGCGGCAGCGTACACATCCGCACTAGGCCGAGGGGAGTTCGCATCGTCGTAATGTCTCTGCTCTCCACGGCTAGCTGGAACTGGTCGTACCCTGAGTATAGATCACCGACCGAGTAAATCGACCTTCCGGCGAAGGCCTCCGAGAACTCGTCTATGGTCGGTCCGATCCCTGCGTTCCGAATGGTCACTCTGTTGACCGGCTGCAGGTCCTGAATGAAGCGCAACGATCCGTTTTTCTTTGGTACGGTAAACCATCGGTTTGAATATGGGGCGCTCGACGGCTCGAGAATGCCCATATCAACTTTTTGCTTCAACAGCTCCATCAACTTCGGGATGTGAGCTCTCGGAACCGGAATTGGCTTGAGACTCCATGGTACATGCGGTACCGTGAATATCACCATTGGCTCTACGATCGTCGGGTCTACGCACCCGATTTCCTCCGGTGAGAATGCGAAGGCTTTCCCGTGCCTTCCGAGCATTCTCCGAAACCGGTCTTCCTCCACCGGCAGTAGGAACCCGCCCCCACCGATCTTCAGCTCGCGGAGCGTCTCGTTGGTGAAGGTGTGTCCTATGCAGGCCGGATCTCGTAAGCTGGGGTCCGACGCTACCCCTTTGATTCGGGATTCGCTGCCCTCCGGTAAGGGCGCCGCAACTGGCCTCACCTTCCGGTCCACAGTCTTGTACTTGGTGCTAACTCGGGCCGTCCGTTCCGACTCGAGCCCTCGACCGAAGTCCGCGATGACTTCGTACATTTCTTCGGAACACACCGGTATCGTCCGGTCTTCGTTAAGGTCTTCTTCGACTACCTTCCCCAGCATTCCCAAGGTGTCGTCGAAGGAGACTGCCTCCACGGCTCCGTCGATTTCTTCGTCAGGGCCGAGAACTCCGCACGCCCGAAGTCTCCCCTCCATCTTTGTTTTCTCTCGGCCGGCGATGCCGACCATCGTACATGCTCCGCTGTCGGAGAAGCAAAATTTCCTACCTATTGTACACGGTTTTATCGTACAGATCTGGGGTTTTCCCAGAGCATCCGGACTGTCGCGGCCCCACGCCTTGGCAGTCCTCTCTAAAAATCCTCTCGGTTTTCGGAACCGAGGGAGTCGCGGTTACGTTCGTGGTTCGGCCGTACCGTCAGAAACTGGACCGAATGGCGCCCGTCTTGGCTTTTGACCCTCGCGTAGGCCGAACCATTGTCCAGCACCTTGGTCTCCATTCGTGCCGCCGTGATGTACGGCTCTCCCAGTATGACCGGATGCGAAGACGTCTCCTGCACGAAGAAGTGTTGGTCAATCTCGACGTCGCCGATCTTGACTCGCACATTCGGACAGGCCCCGTGCAGTTCCTCGGTGGCGCGCGTTGCTGCCCTTATTTTCCACCCGTGCTTGGTGTTGATCGGCCATTTGCCCTTCTTATAGAAGTCCATGGACATCAAATTGATCTCCGATCCGTGGTCCACCAAAGCTATCACCGGTTCCTGGACATCGCCGATCTTCACCGGGGTTTCCGTGGTCGCTCGGGCCCAGTGTGGTCTCGAATAGTGGCTTTCCGCCCACTCGTCTCCCAGCGCCATGTCGTCTAGGTGCGTCGTCCGCACTTCCACCGGTCTTTCCGGTTCTGTCTCCGTTGACAGCCTCTTCCGTTTCACCAAGTCCACGATGGAGTCGTGGAACTCCTTCTTGGCGATTCCCAGCACCTCTCGTAACGACAGCTCCACCTTGCTGTCGAGGATCCGTTCCTCCAGGACCTTTCGTAAGTCCGCGGTCCTTTCTATCTCCGTCCCCAGACGGTACCCGCCCTTCTGGGGTTTATCTTGCGTACCGGCCCCGCCGGCTTCGTCCCGTCGTGGCCCGGACCGGGTCTCGTATCGTTGTGAGGGCCCGGTCGTCCCGGGTTTCCCCACCCGCTTCTCTTCTACCAGAGCCTCGTAGTTCTGGCAAGCGGCTTCCACGAAGCGCGTCTTTTCCTCGACCGGGTCGCTCCACCCGGTCATCTCCCGTACCCGTTTCTCCGCACGGTCCGATTCCTCCCTTTTAAGCCTTGCACCGGCAAGGCCTTCCAGCATCGTCGGCCAGAATCCAGCTTTGCTTTCCCTTTGGGCCTCGCCGCCCCCGACTCGAATGCCGGCCGACGCCGAGTAGTGGACGGTTTCCGCGTGTCGGGCCGCCGCCTCTTCCATCAACCTTTTCATACCACCTCGCCCGTCGTTTCGGCTCAGGGCCCTTCGGGTGTCGCTGGCATGCACCCGTCCTTCCCACAGGTACACCACCCTGTTCCTCAGCGCCTCCGCGAAGTCGCCGCAGTCCTTCCGAATGTGGCCGACTTCATCGCACCACATGCACCTGTTTCCTGCCGCCGGCCGTCGGTCACGAGCCGGTTCGCCACCTTCCCTTCGGGCTTGCGCGATTTGGAGGTCCTTTATCGCCCTCGTCAATTCCTCCAGCGCCGCTCCTCCGGTTGAGCCTCTGACTACGCCGGTCGAAGCCGAACCGGTTTCCAACCACTCTCGGCTCTCTTCCTTTCGCACCTGTGGCGCTGGTTCGAGCTTCCTTGCTGCGACCGAGCCCGACCCGGTTGCCCCGTTATCCGCCCATTCTCGCCGTTTGTCGAAACGGCCACAGACTTTCTTGACAGCCGCCCAGTCGGTAGTGAGCCCGTCTTCGGTTTCCAGCAAGAGGCCCACTTGCTCCCGATCCCGCTCGTCGACCGACTTGACAAACAGCAAGACCCGGCTCGTGTCCAGGATGGTTCGGTCGAGCGCCGAAAGGCGCGCAAAGTTTTCCTCGAACTCCCGGAGGAGTGCCGACGCGTTTCTTCCCTTCCCCGGGGACTCCACCCATTCCATGAACCTTCGCTTCGAAAGCCGGAGCGCGTCGTCCAGCCCGTATTTCTCTAGGAGCCGACCTTCGAACTCCTCCCAGGTACGGCTCTCCGCCCGCACCTCGAGCACCTCCGCATGGATGCTCGGCATCGCCACTCGGGGAAATCCGGCAAGACGCCTTTCTTCCGGAATGTCCCGCATCAGCATCTCTGCACCGTAGGACGCCAAATACTTCGTGGCATCCTTCCCATCGAACCGGCCGATCGTGCCGACAATCGCCTCAATAGCTCTGTCGAGGGCACCGGTGCCCTCGCGCGCGTTTACAATCCGATCCACGGCCGAAGCCATGGCCTCTGCAAGATCCGACCCCCTCATCTTCTGCTCTTCTGCCGCCTCTTTCACGTCGGGTTCACCAAAGATGTCGAGATATTACGCAAGTGCGTGTGGAAACGAGGCGGGACCGCGGGGGTCTCGAACCAAAGAGCAAGCGAGGGAGGAGAAAGAGAGAGAATCGGCTACGCAGGACCGGGGATACACAGGGACACGGCCCTTCAGCACGGATAACGCGAACAGACACCGACACAGACAGATGCGAAAGACTAAATATGTATATTAACAAAAATGGCTAACACGACTACAACCCTCGATGGGGCACAAGATGGTTACAACCGAACAGGCCGGCGAACAGATGCCGATGCTTGTTCGCTTCGACGCACAAAGGGGTAGCAGGTCGGAGGTGCTGCCGGAAGCACTCGGGCGTTCCTCGAAACAGCGCGAGCCTCCTCGGGACCCTGCACAGAAAGCTATGGAGCTCAAGAAGGAAGGAAACAGAGAGAGAAGCGTCCAGAAACGGTCCGACAGCACTTCGTCCTCTCTGCGCGAGATGCCTGCAACAGCTCTTTCCTGCTCCTTATATAGGCCGACGAGCAGGCCTTCATGTCAGCTTTATCCCCTGTCCCTTTCGAACAGGGATCCGCTCCGTTCTTCACGCATCCGCGTAGTTACGCCGCCGACTCGTACAGTTCCTTAGCTCGCGCGCGCGACCGAAAAGACTGTTCGCGCGGTCTTTGTCTCCACTTGTGTTAGGGCCCGTTCCTGCCGATTATCCTCCTAATTCGCTTCTATGTACAACTTGGAGCGTGCGCGCGTGAAGAACCGGTTCCCACGCCTTGGTGCGCCGATTCCGCTTATGGACGGTTTTCTTCACGACAGCGTACTGTGAAAACCTAAGCTTTCCATTAAACCTGCGTTTTCTGTTGTTCGGTTTTCCTATATTGCTTCCGCACGCCATTCTTTTCATGGTATCAGAGCGCGAGGGTTGAGAACCTCTGCAGCTGACTTTGCTTGAAGGAAAAACCAACGAAGAAGAACAAGAAAACCAATGGACAGAGGAATGGCTAGCTCGCTTCCAACAAAGAAGCTTGACAGAACCAACTACGCATCTTGGTCCTACATAATGCACCAGTACCTGCTCGGACATGGTTACTGGAGCTATGTCGATGGAGCAAATGACACAGCACCCGATTCGACACACAAAGACTTCCCGGCGTGGGAACAATCGGTGAGCAGAGTGCTATATTGCTTCACGTCTTGTGTGGGTGAACAACTGCTAAGCTATGTTCGGGATGCGAAAACACCGAAGGGTGCATGGGAAAATCTAAAGAAGATTTTCGCCGCGAGCACCACAGCCAAGAAGCTTCAGCTTCGACAGGAGTTAAGCTAAGGAGTTGCATTTGTCGGTGGCTAACTATACCTCGAGGATTAAGGACATATGCGACTCCTTAGCTTCCATCGATGTGAACATCGAGGAAAGCGAGATGGTCCAGGTCTGTCTCGGGGGTTTGGCGTTGAAGTTCGGGGCATTTCGAACTGCAGTGTGTACCCGAGAGAATACGCCATCCTTTTTCGACTTACAGTCGATGCTCCTGGTAGAGGAGAACCACGCGGGTGCGTCGACGAGCACGCACACCGACAACAAGATGTTGTACACGGAAGGAGAAAGGCCATGTGGTCGTGGCAGACAAGGCGAGTCGGTACGCAATGGAGGCGGTCGACGGGATCAAGGAAGAACGCAACGAAGTGATGCCGACAGTAATTCCGAACCCTCCGGAAACAGGGGGAGTCGAGGCGACGAGAACCAGAAAGGGAAATCCGCCACGGAATGCTAGTACTATGGCAAGAAAGGCCACAAGAAGAGCGAGTGCTGGAAGAAGCACGCCGAGTTGGAGAGGTCTGGTTCCGGACATACCGACAAAGGAAATCGGCAGCGATCGCACTACCCCGAAGGATCCGGAAAAGCCGGAAAAGGGTCAGTCTTTGTGACGAGACACGAAGGAAACTCTATGAAACAGTCTGCCCCGAAATCAGACGAGGTGTGGTATGTCAACTCCGGCGCGTCAAACCACATGACGTGCCACAAGGAGTGGTTCTCATACCTTGAGAAACTGACGCAACCAGGAGTACTCGCAACTGGAGACAACACTCCGCATCCGATCGCAAATGTCGGTGAAGTTCCCTTGAGCCATGTCGGGAGAAAGGGAAACTTATGAACGTGTTACACGTCCCGACCATCACGAAGAATCTGGTGTCGGTCGGGCAGATCGTCGACCAGGGGATGCAGGTTCGGTTTACGCATCTTGGGTGCTTCATTGAGGAAGAAGGTCGTATTATTGCACAAGGGCGCAGAGATGGGAGGATGTTTATCCTCGACTCTACTGACGGTGGCACCGCAATGTTCGCGAAGGGACAAAAAGTCGAGTCGGACATCGACTTATGGCACAAACGGATAGGCCACGTCAACTACCAGCGGCTTCAAGACCTGCAATCAAAACAAGTGGTGTTTGGATTGCCCAAATTTAGTGGCCGGAAGGCACAAATTTGTGAAGACTACCAGCTTGGGAAGGAACACCGACTTCCTTTCCCAAACGAGCGTAATCGGAGCCGGAACAAGCTAGACTTGATACACTCTGATGTGTGGGAGCTGGCACAAAACGTTAGTCTTGGCGGGAGCCGATATTTTGTCTCCTTCATCGACGACTACACGCGGCACACGTGGATCTACCTCATTGAGAGGAAAAGCGAAGTCTTCGACTGTTTCCGGGACCTCAAAGGGTTCGTGGAAACGGAAACAGTAAGAAAGATCAAGTGCCTGCAGTCGGATGGCGGAAAAGAATACTTTTCTGGTCAATTCAACGGTTATCTACAACAGATGGGAATTCGGCGCGAATACTGTTGTAGATACACGCCGGAGAAAAATGGCGTGGCCGAGAGAAAAAATCGGTCGGTTGTGGAAGCTACACACGCAATGCTGGAGGAGAAGAGCTTGCCCAAGTTCTATTGGGCCGAGGTGGTAAGAACCGCAGTATACATCCAGAACCGAATCGGAGAAAAAGTGTCGGCACACGAGCTATACTTTGGAACAAAGCCGAACTTGCGACACTTACGAGTTTTCGGTATCATTGCGTATGTACATGTGCCGAAGGAGAAAAGGAGAAAGTTGGACGCAAAAGTCGAGAAGTGTATCTTGGTCGGCTATTCGGACGAGCAGAAGGGTTATAAGTGCTATAACCCGCGTACCAAACAACCACGCGTGAGCCGCAACGTTGTGTTTGATGAGTCCGCGTCCTGGTATGTGCCTCCGACTCTGGACCTCACCTCCAATCCGAGTTCTGACGATGAGGACAGCGAGGCCGAGGTGCCTCCAACTGAGCCTGAAATCGGAACCCTCGAAGAGAGTCCGATTTCATTTCGGTTAAGTGGACCGAATGGACGACTGAGTCGGTACGACCAGTCCGATGAAGAGCCAGCGAGTAGTGGAGACTCGGTCGTGCATTCCCCACGTAGGAAGCCGAGGAGACGGCTTACGCGCGAAGAGAAAGGGAAGCAGAAGGTGTCGGATTCCGGCACGGATAGGAACGGGTCGGACCGACGCGAGTCCGACTTCGAGGGAAGCGGCGACGGGCCTTCAGGAACGAAGTTCGCGTCGGCCGAGAAGACCTCGACATCGGCAAATGACCGATTACGCCGATCTACCCGCCAAAAGAACCTAGTTGTGCGGTTTGGATACAACGAGTACATGGCACATCACTATGCGTACATGACCCGTGTAGCGGAAGTGCGTGAGCCGGGGAGCTACGTAGAAGCGGCGAAGGACGCGAATTGGCGCACCGCGATGGAGGAAGAGATGCACGCATTGGCAGAAAACGAGACCTGGGATCTGGTTGACACACCGAAGGGTGTGAAGCCGATCGGATGTAGGTGGGTGTACAAGGTCAAGTACAACACCGACAGCTCGGTCAACCGCTACAAGGCCTGATTAGTGGCAAAAGGCTACGCGCAGAAACACGGCATCGACTACGATGAGACGTTCACGTCGGTCGCAAAGATGACGACCGTTCGTGTGTTGCTTGCAGTAGCCGCGGCCAAGGGGTGGCACCTACATCAGATGGATGTAAAGAATGCATTCCTGCAAGGTGAGCTTGAGGACCAAGTGTACATGGTACAACCCCCCGGATTTCACTTCGGACCGAACACGTCGGCAGTATGCCGATTGAAGAAGTCCCTTTACGCACTGAAGCAAGCCCCGCGTGCCTAGAATGCAAAAATCACGCATCGGCTGCGTCGGATGGGCTTTGCGACGTCAAAATCGGACTCCTCGTTGTTCATTCGGAAAGGTCGACTCGGGCCGGTCAATATTTTACTCTATGTTGATGACTTGGTCATCACCAGCGTCGACCTAGGTGAGATCAACCGCGTGAAGCTCCAGCTTGCGGCATCATTCGACATGAAGGATCTGGGGGACCTTCATTACTTCCTCGGGATCGAAGTGATCCGCACCCCCGAAGGCATACTAATCAGCCAACGTCATTACGCACTGAATATGCTCTTCAAATTCAAGATGGCAGACTGTAAGTTCGTCTCGACTCCTCTAGACAGAACTGTCAAGCTTCGCCCCAATTCCGGCAAGGTTTGCGATCCAACAAGGTTCCGACAAGTTGTCGGAAGCCTTATCTACTTGACCATCACCCGACCTGATCTCAGTTATCTTGTCGGGGTGATCAGTCAGTTCATGGCGCGACCTACCGAGGAGCACGTACTGCGGTACGTAAGCGCAACACGTACTGCGGTACGTAAGCGGCACTAAGGACCGCGGAGTGCTATATTGGACCGATACAGCCCCGTAGTTGGTCGGCTACACTGATGTCGACTGGGCCGGCAATGTCGCCAATCGCCGATCCACGTCCGGACATGCGTTCTCTCTTGGGAGTGCCGCGATAGCGTGGAGTAGCAAGAAGCAGCCAACAGTTGCATTGTCGAGCACCGAAGCCGAATATAGAGGAGCGGTTGTCGCAACATGCGAAGCCTGTAAGGAATAGACCCTTCTATTCACCTTCACCACTCGGCCACAACCGAGTAAGCGCGAATCAATGGAGCAGAAAATAGGAACCACAAAGAGAAAACAAAACGCGAGTACACAGGGATTAACGTGGAAAACCCTAGACGGGAAAAACCACGGGAGTACAAGACTCCAAATCAACACTATACAAAGAAGTATACAATGGCGAGCTGCAAGGCGACGACCTTGAGCTCGCTGTCCTCGCCACAGGCGGCGGAAATACACAGAGGCGTCTACCTCTTCCTCACTCGCGCTCTATCTCTCTCTCTCTCTATCTCACGGCTGCTCTCACTTCGCATGAAAAATGAGCAACAACAGTAAAACTGTTTGCCCTAAGTCATATTTATACGCATATGACTTTCGGGCTATTTACAAATATGGCCTCAAGGACCCTTGGCAAACATATTCACAAATATGTCCCCGCATCCGGATCTCGCTCCGGGTACATACATCATCCGGCTCCGTAGCCGGGGTCTTCATCATCCGGCTCCATAACCGGGGTCTTCATCATCCGGCTCCGTAACCGGGGTCTTCATCATCCGGCTCCGTAGCCGGGGTCTTCATCATCCGGCTCCGTAACCGGGGTCTTCATCATCCGGCTCCGTAACCGCAACCGGGCTTGCCGTCATTCATCTCCGGACATCCCATCCGGAGGGACCGAAATCCCAACAAACTCCCCCTTCACTTCGGCATGGGATGTCTCTCCAACCCGATCCTCTTCCGGCATGCTTCCAGCTTGTCGGGTGTGAGAACTTTGGTCAGCATATCTGAGCCGTTCTCGTTCGTGTGGATCTTCGTCAGCACGAACTCCTGGTCTTCTATCCTTTCCCGGATCCAGTGATATCTTCGCTGGATGTGCTTCGTCCGGGAGTGATAGGCCGCGTTCTTCGCAAGGTGGATGGCACTCTGACTATCGCAGTAGAGTCGGTACTCCTCCTGCCGGATCCCGAGCTCTCTAATGAAGTCCTTCATCCATATTATTTCCTTGCCGGCTTCAACAGCCGCCATGTACTCCGCCTCCGTGGTTGACAACGCAACCGTCTTCTGCAGCCTCGACTGCCACGAAACAGCTCCCCCTGCATACGTCATCACATACCCTGATGTGGACCGGCTGGTATCTGCATCAGCCGACATATCCGAATCAGTAAAACCGTCGAGTTCGGGCTTACCGGAGCCGAATCGGAGGCACACGTTTGCCGTGCCCTTCAGGTATCGGAGTATCCACTTGACCGCGTTCCAGTGCTCCTTGCCGGGATTGCTCATGTACCGGCTCACCACTCCGACTGCATATCCGATGTCCGGTCTCGTACTCACCATTGCGTACATCAAACTTCCGACGGCAGAGGCATATGGTACTTTCATCATGTCCTCTTTCTCAGCCTTTGTCTTGGGGCTTTGCTTGTTGGACAACTTGCAGTTTGCCGGGAGGGTCGATCCGACCGGTCTTGCTTCCGACATGTTGAACCGGTGAAGCACCTTTGTCACGTACTTCTCCTGTGACAGCCACAACTGCTTCTTCTTCCGGTCCCGGATGATATGCATCCCTAGTATTTGCCTCGCCGGACCCAAGTCCTTCATTGAGAAGGTTCGGTGAAGAGCCTTCTTCAGCATCCGTATCTTGACCTGGTCCCGTCCGACGATCAGCATGTCGTCCACGTACAGGAGGAGTATTAGAAGGTCTCCTCCTTCGAACTTCTTCACAAACACGCAGTGGTCGGACTGCGTTTTGAGGTACCCTTCGTCGGTCATGAAGGAGTCGAACTTCCGGTACCATTGCCGGGGAGCCTGCTTCAGTCCGTAAAGGCTCTTCTTCAACCGGCATACCAGGTGCTCCTTCCCTTTCTTCTCGAATCCTTCCGGTTGCTGCATGTAGATCTCTTCATCGAGGTCACCGTGAAGGAATGCCGTCTTCACGTCCATCTGTTCTACCTCGAGGTCCATGCTTGCCGCTATGCTCAGCACCGTCCGGATAGAGGTCATCTTCACTACCGGGGCAAATATCTCGTCGAAGTCGACGCCCTTCTTCTGCTGAAACCCCTTCACCACGATCCTGGCTTTGTATCTCGGGGGGTTTCCGGCATCTCCCGGTTTCAGCTTGTACACCCACTTGTTTCGAAGTGCCCGCTTTCCTTTCGGCAACTCCACAAGTTCGTATGTGTGGTTCTCATGCAGGGAATCCATCTCGCCCTGCATGGCACTCAACCACCTGCGGCTCTGGGTGTCATGCTTTGCTTGTTCAAAGCTCTCCGGTTCCCCTTCGTCGGTTAGCAGCATGTGCTCTGGATCCGGAAATCTCCGGGGGGCCCTCCTCTCTCTTAGAGGATATCTCCGTTCGGGAGCTTCGGTAACCGGTTCTTCCGATTCTTCTTCTTCATCCGAATCCATTTCGGGATCGGGGCCGGTTCCGGTATCATTTTCATCTTCTTCGGCCGGTTCTGTTTCTTCACCGTCTTCGGCCGGATCCTCGAGTGTTAACCGGTCCCTTGCCGGTCGGGACTGCTCCTCGTAGAGTTGATCCTCACCGGTCGACTTGGAGCTCTTCATCTTCTTTTCCGACTCCCAGTCGGCGAGTGTCTTGTCCTCCGTAAAGACGATATCTCGACTCCTGAATATCTTCTTGTCGACCGGGTCCCATACTCGGTAGCCGAACTCGTCGTCGCCGTAACCGAGGAATATGCATGGCCGGGTCTTCGGATCTAGCTTTCCTCTCCGGTCCTTTGCCACATGCACGTATGCGAGACACCCGAACACCTTCAGATGCCGGTAGGATACTTCCCTACCGGTCCACACTTTCTGCGGCGTGTCTCCGTCCAAAGGTACTGAGGGTGATCTGTTTATCACATATGTCGCCGTCGACATTGCCTCAGCCCAAAATCCCTTGGGTAATTTCGCATGTGCCAGCATACTCCGGACCCTCTCCATTATGGTCCGGTTCATCCTCTCGGCCAGCCCGTTCAGTTCCGGCGTCTTCGGCACAGTAAACTCGAGTCGGATTCCCTTCGAGCGACAGTACTCCTGGAACTGCCCCCGGTATTCCCCTCCGTTATCCGCTCGTATCGCTTTCAGCTTCTTGCCGGATTCCCTTTCCACTCTCGCGTGAAGTTCTTTGAAGACGGACAATACTTGGTCCTTTGTCTTCAACGGTGCCGTCCACAGCTTCCGGCTATGGTCATCTATGAATGTTACAAAGTACTGGGCTCCGCCATGTGACTTCGTTTCTACCTGACACACGTCAGTGTGCACCAACTCCAATGGTGCACTACGTCTCGTCGGTGGCCTTGAGTGGAAGGAGGTCCGGTTTTGCTTACCGGCCAGGCAATCGGTGCACTTCTCCAGATGCACATGCTTCACTGGAATGAGGTTGTCTTCTGCAAGCCTCTTCATCCCCTTCTCGCTCATGTGGCACAGTCTCTTGTGCCACAGCTCACCGGCAGTGTCGGCTGCCACGTTCAGCTCCTCCGGACAGAGCCGGGAATTCATCAGGTACAGGGTGTTGACCTTCCGGGCCCGAGCCACTATCAGGCTCCCCTTGCTGAACTTCATGACACCGTTCCGGATGCTACCCGTGTAGCCTTCATCATCCAGCCTCCCGGCCGAGATCAGGTTCAATCGGACCTCCGGAACGTGTCGCACATCCTTCAACAGCATCTTGCATCCGGTTGATGTCAACAGCCACACGTCTCCTATGCCGGCAATCCGGCATGTGCCTTCATTTCCCATCCGGACACAGCCGTGCTCACCGGCTGTGTAGGATGAGAAGTATTTCTTCTTCGGGGTCAGGTGGAACGACGCTCCGGAATCGACCACCTAGGTCGTCTCATCGCCGGCAATGTTTAGCTCACCTTCTTCGGTGATGAGCATGATTTCTTCCTCACTTGCCGCGAGTGCCGTCGTTCCTTTCCGGTCCTGCCCTCGCCGATCCGAACCTCTCCGGTCCGTGGCTCCCCGGTATGCACCGTTTCTCTCCGGTGACTTCTTCGAATCGGTGTCGTCGGCTCCGTTGTCCTTTCGGTAATGCCGACAATTCCTCCGGAAGTGCCCCGGCTTCCCACAGTGGAAGCAGGTGGGTCTTCCTCTTGACTGCGACCGGGTCCCCGACTTCTCCCGTCTTTGCGGACTCCGGTTCCATTGTCTTCCCCGATCCGATTCGGTAAGCAGCGCCTTCGGGTCGGAGGCCGGTTCTTTATCTCTCCGACGCGCTTCTTCGTTCAAAATACTTGTCTTTACCGTTTGCAAGGACAAGTTATCTTCGGTGCAGGAGGTGCTGAGAGTCACCACCAAGTTCTCCCAGCTTTCCGGCAATGTACACATCAGGATGATGGCTTGCATTGCATCCTCCAACGGGAACTTGATCGCCGCAAGCTGATTCACGAATCCCATGAACGTGCTTACGTGTTCCACCATGCTCTCGCCGTCCCGGTACTTGAGATTCACTATCTTCCTCATCAGGGAGGTCCGGTTCAATGCATTCTTCCTCTCGTAGAGGCCCGACAGCTTCCTCCACATCTCATATGCGTTGGTGTCGTTCGCCACATGTTGTAGGACGCTTACATCGACATATTGTCGGATCGTCGCTACGGCTTTCCGGTTCAGGAGCTTCCACTCCGACTCAAGTACCCCCTTCGGTATTTCCGACCTGTCAATCGGTTCGTACAGGTCCCGAACAATCAGAAGATCCTCCATCTTGATCTTCCAGTCGGCGTAATTCTGTGCATTCAGCACCATCATCCCCGGCTGCCCGCTGCCGCCGCCTTCCATTTTCTGCAACAGTCGCTCTGATACCAGTTTGTAAGGAATAGACCCTTCTATTCACCTTCACCACTCGGCCACAACCGAGTAAGCGCGAATCAATGGAGCAGAAAATAGGAACCACAAAGAGAAAACAAAACGCGAGTACACAGGGATTAACGTGGAAAACCCTAGACGGGAAAAACCACGGGAGTACAAGACTCCAAATCAACACTATACAAAGAAGTATACAATGGCGAGCTGCAAGGCGACGACCTTGAGCTCGCTGTCCTCGCCACAGGCGGCGGAAATACACAGAGGCGTCTACCTCTTCCTCACTCGCGCTCTATCTCTCTCTCTCTCTATCTCACGGCTGCTCTCACTTCGCATGAAAAATGAGCAACAACAGTAAAACTGTTTGCCCTAAGTCATATTTATACGCATATGACTTTCGGGCTATTTACAAATATGGCCTCAAGGACCCTTGGCAAACATATTCACAAATATGTCCCCGCATCCGGATCTCGCTCCGGGTACATACATCATCCGGCTCCGTAGCCGGGGTCTTCATCATCCGGCTCCATAACCGGGGTCTTCATCATCCGGCTCCGTAACCGGGGTCTTCATCATCCGGCTCCGTAGCCGGGGTCTTCATCATCCGGCTCCGTAACCGGGGTCTTCATCATCCGGCTCCGTAACCGGGGTCTTCATCATCCGGCTCCGTAACCGCAACCGGGCTTGCCGTCATTCATCTCCGGACATCCCATCCGAAGGGACCGAAATCCCAACAAAGCCATATGGTTGAAGTGGCTACTTAAGGACCTCAGCAGCATCCAACTCGCGAAGAACCCCGTCTTCCACGCACGGACCAAGCACATTGAGTTGCACTACCATTTTGTCCGTGAGCATGTCCTTTCTGGTGAAGTCGAACTTCACTATGTTCCGACAAATCGGCAGACCGCCGACATCTTCACCAAGCATCTTGGTCTGGACAAGTTGTGGCAATTTTTGGGTGCGCTTGGGTTGTGTCACTTCGACGTGCCGAACTTGAGGGAGAGAAACGTCCTAGATGACCACGAAAGGGAGCAGGAAAGGAGCGGAAAAGACCTCGGATCGGCTGAAGAAGCCGAGAGCGGATCTGCGGAAGAGTCCGAAAGCGGACACAAGGGGAGTAGCCGAAAGAAAGAGCCAAATCCAACCAGGCATGGGGGAGATGACGCCGTCAAGGGCGAGAAGACCGGAGACGAGTTGGAGACAGCCAACTCGGATGAGAACTCGGACGAGAGCGAAAACCGATCGGAGGTAGCCGAGTCGGTTCGGATGTTTGATTCAGATACACTGAATCAACTGAGGGCCAAGCGAAAAAGAAGGTAGCAGGAGAAGCGCCAACACCGCGACAGCAAGGGACCTGTGAAGGGCCGTGGGAGTAGACAAGCCGACCAGAAGGGTCGAAGCGCGCGGAGTCGAACAGGCCGAGGAGCGCGAGCGAGGCGTGGAGCTAGGAGAAGCCGGAGCGTAGGTCCGGCAGAGCAGGCGGAACCTCAAGTTGAGCTTGAGGGGGAGTGTTGAGAGACAAGCTCAACATTTGTGCGTAATACAATGCGTAACCAGTGCGTAGACTGGGTGCATAAAACCGGTACGCAGACCGGTGCGTAGACCGAAAGGCCGTTAGAAAGATATTCCTCATAAGGAATAGTTTTGGGAGTAAGTGTCGAGGCTCATTTATGAGCAGTCAAGTACTGTTAGTACTTGTGTCAGCCCACTGTCAGGGCTTGTATAAAAGTGCTCACTGAGCACATCCTATGTACAGATTGAGTATTATTTTTCGAATTTAAGTTCTTGTGTTGCTCTCTCTTTGTCTCTCCTGTGCGTACTGTGAAAACCTAAGCTTTCCATTAAACCTGCGTTTTCTGTTGTTCGGTTTTCCTATATTGCTTCCGCACGCCATTCTTTTCAAGTACTAACTATTACTTGGGCTAAGAACACATTGCTAACTTGCTTAGAGGGAATGGAACCACTAATGGGTTGCACAGATATAGGGTTGTCCAACCAAACAACTCCTATTTTGGCTCGACATAGTCGTTTAACTCTTCTTCGAACTGACTAAGGACATCAAATTTGTTCGATAGATTTGGGCTATCAGATATTCCTACTGAAATAGACTCGGGTTTAGTACAATTAGAACTAGCGACTATTTGGGTTACTTGTCTTCTTGGCCTATGGGGACAGTTCACTGCAATATGCCCTGGTCCACCGCAATAAAGACATAGTCGATTTGCTCGATGTCGTTGCATTTCTTCTTCTGATCATGGTCCGTGACGATGTGTAGCATCAATTTCCATCGGAGCTGGAGTATTCACTGAAGACGCATTATATGACTCCCTTGGAAAAGGTTTTGCTACCACTGAGGCATAGGTGGGCTCTGATCTTGCCCTTGGCATCTGGAACTAACGTTCCGAACGTCGTTCGAAAAGACAGTTGTCACATCTCACTGCGCGACTGATTGCTTCTGTCAATGACTTTGGTTCTTCGGGGAAGGTCAAGAGTAAATCCTTGACATCGTTACGTAGACCATAACGAAATTGCTCCATTACTGCTTAGTCATCCCAGGGGATATCGGAGGCGAGTAGGCGGAAATCTACAACGTATGCGGAGGCTGGACGATCACCTTGACGTAATCATCGGATTTTGTTGATTGTTGTCCTTATGTTGTCAGTATCTCCAAAATAGTCTTTAAACTCACTTAAAAACTCTTCAAATTTGTTTAGTAAAGGAGATTCCTTTTCTAACAACGGAGCGGACCATGCCAAAGCTGAGCCACTTAACAACGTGCCTATTAAACGTGGACTCGTGATGCATCGGTGGGATATCGGGAAGAATGTATTTGAATGACTAATCGTACCTGAGTAAGGAATCCTCTAAACTTCAATCGTGTTCCATCGAATTTCATGGGAAGGCCGATCTTGGGTTCTTTATGAATCCCTTGCATACTAGGTCCTTGTTGTTGCACGCGTAACGCTAGTTCCCAATGTTGTTGTTGCGTCAGCTGCTTTTCTAAGGAGATTTGTTGAAGATCCCCCAACAACCGTTGATTTTCTTGTTCCAAAGCAAGGAACTTCTCTTTCAAGCATTGCAGCTCCGAGAAAACGGATTGATATTCTTGAGCGTTAACAGTGGCCATAGGATGAGAGGAAAGAGGAATAAGATATTAGTATGGAGGGAAACGTAAGAAGATAAAAGGAAGAGGAGGAAAGAGGTGGAAAATTGGTTCAAACTTTCAGGATTAGTACTAAGATAGAGAGGAAATTAGTACTAAGAGATGAATATTAGTACTACGAGGAAACGAGGGTGTAGAACACGAGAGAGAGAGAGAGAGAGAGAGAAAGAAAGAATGATGATGACAGCGATATATTATGTGAAAGAATAGAAAAGGATGGCTAGGAGGCTTAAGACTAGCGTTGAATCAATTTGGTTCGAAATAATGCCTTGTGTCTCCTTTTATAGTGTTCTCAGTAGTACTCCTGAAGTTTCTAGAATGTTCCAAAGAAATCTGGAATATACATCAATTTTCTATAGTAAAACTTAAATGAAAATAATATCTTTCGTATTACAACATATAGTGTAATGGTCAAGAGCTCCACCCATGTAACATAAGGTCATGGGTTCGAGTCTTGCCATATCATGACAACGGCATCATTCGACATGAAGGACTTGGGCCACCTTCATTACTTCCTCAGGATCGAAGTGATCCATACCCCCGAAGGCATACTGATCAAACAACAACATTATGTGTTGAGTATGTTGTTCAAGTTTGGGATGGTAGACTGTAAGTCCATCTCAACTTCTCTGGACGAAAACGTTAAGCTTTGCCAAGATTCGGGAAAGGCGTGCAACCCGACACAATTCCGACAACATCTTCAAGTTCGGGATGGTAGACTGTAAGTCCATCTCAACTCCTCTGGAAAAAACCGTCGAGATTTGGGAAAGGCGTGCGACCCAACAGATTTTTGGAAGCCTAATTTATTTGACGATCACTCAACCGGATCTCAGATACCCGGTCGGCCTGATCAGTCAATTTATGTTGCAGGCCACGACCAAACACCTTCAATGCAGCAAAGGATATTGCGGTATGTCAGCGGCACTAAGGACATGGCGTTGCTATATTGGGCAGGAGTAGCTGAGCAAGTTAATCGGTTACACAGATGCCGATTGGGCTGGAAATGCCGACGATCGCAGATCAACATCTGGATATGCATTTTCATTCAGAAGTGCGGCGATGGCATGGAGCAGTAAAGAGCATCCGACAATGGCACTGTTGACCATGGAGACCGAGTAACGAGGAGCGGTTGTCGCTACGTGCGAAGTCATCTTGCTCAAGAGGCTACTCAAGGACCTGCAGGTGGAGGTGTCCGATCCGACGACGATCTATTTCGACAACCTCAACAACATCCAACTTGCGAAGAACCTCGTCTTCCACGCCTGGATCAAGCACATTGAGGTGCACTAACATTTTGTCCGCGAGCATGTCCTCTCTAGTGAAGTTTTGGGTCTCACGTTGGCTTTGAACCACAACTACCCAAGTCTCTAGAACATGTGCGAAGGAATCCATTTGTCTTTGGTCAATTGCCTTCGACACCTTTGTCTTGATGTCATCTTTCACATCAGATTTGAACTTCCCCTTGTTGCCACCGTCCATCTCTTGAGTCTTATGTTGGTTCTTAGATGCAACTGCCCAAGTCTCTAGAACTAGTGTGGGGAAAGTCTTGTCACTGCCATCATTCACCATCGACTCGTCCATATCTATCTTCGCCTCGATCTTGTGCACACCATCTTGGTCCTTCCCCTTACTACCACGTTGGCTCACTGCAACTACCCAAGTCTCCGGAACTTGTGTGAAGGAATACTCAACGCGGTCATCTGCCATTAATTCTTCCATAGCCACCTCTGACTCGACGTCAATTTTCGTGGCTATCTCTTCAATCTCATGGGCCTCATACCCATTGACCCTCTTGATCGAGCAAGCTTCAATTACGCTTCTCTCTTCGTCGCATGTATTCGTTTCGACCTTCGGCTACTCGTCGTCACCTTCCATCTCTTGGATCTCACGTCGATTCTTGGATGCAACTGCCCAAGTCTCTGGAACAAGTGCGGAGAAAATCTGGCCATGGTCATTGTCGACGCTTGTTGTCTTATGCATAGTCACCTCCTTGATGTCGTCTTTAGCGCCTAGATCCTTAATTAAGCTAGCCTCGCACTCTTTATCTCCATTGACGCAGGCTTCAATTAGGCTTGCTCCTTCATCATCCGATGTTTCGAACACGACGCGTGTTCTGAAACATTTGTCCTCCTTTGAAGTGGCCTTCATCGTCCCCAAGTCATCAGATTCAATCTTCTTTTCATGTAGGATGCGTTGTTTAGGCGTCTCTACTTCTTTAGATGGTCTTCATTTTTCTACGCTTGATCTTACCAAGTCAATATTGTCAAGCCATTGACGACGCTTGTCGAGCTTGTTGCATGCTCGCTTCACTGCAATCCAGCCTGCCACAAGTCTGTTCGCTTGGGTATCATCTTCAAGGAGAGTCCCCAATTCTCATCTATCCTTCACATCCACAGCTTTCAAGAAGTACAAAGTCCTGTCCTCCTCAAGCAGCACTTGGTCCGTGGCAAGGAGACGACTAAGCATCTGGTCAAACTCGTCATATACCCTCGAGGTGCTCATCTTCTTATTTTTCTTTTCTATCCACTTCATCAAGACATGTCGAGTCATCCTCGACAAATCTTCCATCGCGAACTCCGCTAATATTGCTTTCTCGAACTCGAACCATGTTGTCTTGCTTTCTTGAAGCTCGATGACGCGTCTTTGGATGTTGTTGGTGACCACTCTCTTGAAACTTGTGATTTGACGCGCTTCAAACGCGTCCCTCTGATTCATCTCCGTTCCCTTCTTTATGCATCAAGGAACTTTGTAATGTTCCTTCCATCAAATTGACCCTCGAGCTCCACGACGCGGTCAACAGCCTTCTCCACGCTCGCATTGTTGTCCCGAGATCTCATCATTTGTTCGATGAGTAGCATCATCCTTTCGAACTCTCCCGCTTGATTGCTTGACGATGCCATCTCCAAGTATCGGTCGAGCCTTGACTTGATCATTCCTACCGCCTCTTCACATCGAGTTCACCACTTAATTATGTCTTAAAAAAATCTGTTGCTACGTGCGGATCGTGAGGCGGAACCATCGGGGTTCTAGACTAGAAGGATTCGAAGTTTGCACTAGCTTTAGCGAGAAGGTATTTAAGACAGATTGAAAGAGAGAGAGATTGAGATTGAACCCTTGACTTTAGATTTGAAGTACAAGATATATCATCAATTGGATAACGAATTTTCTTCTTATTAAATTCTTGATTAATACATCGCTCCCTTTGATCTTTTTCATCCACTCTTTTATAGATGCCCCCATGCATATGATGCATGTTAGGGTACAAGACATGCATACAATGCATGGAATGCATGTGATGCATGTTTGCCATTTGGCGCTCATGCATTACATGGGATGCATGATAACCATGTCACTCATTCAAGCTCTAATATGAGAATTTACATGTGAAACTATAATGATAGAAAAAATTCATTTTTAAAGAAATGACTTGTCTTAGTGGTAAGTTTACTGCCTCCTAACTTGGAGGTGCAAGGTTCAAGCCTTGCTTGCATCCCTTTGTATACAACGTTTTACTAGGTTTTTTAGTCTAGATGATTTTGTTCGTTTCACACCGAAATCGTCGCGATCAACTTATCTGATCGATCTGCATCCAATCTGGTCCGCATCCGACCCTGTGATCCGGCCCATCCAGTCCAGTGATCCGATCCGGTCCGGTCCCAGTTCGATCACCGTCCTCGTCCGGTTTCGATTCCGATTCCGTCGTTATCTGGCGTCGTCCGCCGGTCTGGTTCCGTCGTCGTCCGTCCATTCCGGTTCCGTCGTCGTCTGTCTGATCTGGTCCTCCAAAACCATTACGAGTAGTTAAGCCACAATTTAGCCCAAGAACATTCTATGCTCCACACATAAACAAAAGGTAATAAGTTCTGGTTCGACTTATATAATGTGGGATCCTGATTTGTCCTATCTATGTGGGATATCTCATAGTTTTGTTTTTCTCTTCTTCTTCTCAAACTTCATATTCACATAACTTGACATTTAGTTGTTTGTTTCAAATAAAGTAAAGTACATTCAGAAGCTCTTGAAGATATCTATCTTTTCATACCAAGATATTAAACTAATCTAAAATAGTATCTTTACTATTATTGTTTCATATTGTGTGTGAAGAAACACACTCAATTTTGTATGTTTCTCGCAATTTTCACACCATTGCCGAAAATCTTCACGACAACATCCTATGTACAGAGTTTTAGAGTATTTTTTTAAAATAGAGTTTTGTGTGTTCTGATCTCTCTGTCTCTCCTACGTACGTTGTGTTGATTAAGCTTTCCATTAAACCTTCCTTATCTTCATTGTCTCTTGTCTTTTATCTATTGTTACTCGGTTGTGTCTATTAAGCTTCCGCACATATTCTTTTACAGTCTTCATGGAAGACAAGACCATTACCGACTAGGAGTCGGAGAAGAAGACAGCGGACTTCGAGTCGACCAATAGAAATTGGTCAAAAGATATAAGGACCCATCCGGGCGGAAGTCGGATGACACTCGAAGAACCTTCCGGAGTCGGACAAGGAACCGAACCGACCGAAGAAGAAGATTTGGACACCGGAACCAGACAAGACCCAAAATCAGATTCGGATGAAGAACAAATGGAGGAACCGGTAATCGAGAACCAAGGAAGAAGATATCCTCTCAAGGAGAGAAGAGCCCCCCAAAGATGTCTGGATGCAGAGCATGTGCTACTAACTGACAAAGGGGAGCCGGAAAATTTCGAAGAAGGAAAGAAAGACACACACAGCCGCAAGTGGTTAAGTGCCATGCAGGATGAGATGGATTCCCTGCATGAGAACCACACATATGAATTGACAGAGTTGCGGAAAGGGAAGAGAGTGTTCCAAAACAAGTGGGTGTATAAGCTGAAACCGGGAGACGCAGGAAATCCACTGAGGTACAAAGCCCACGTTGTGGTGAAGGGGTTTCCAACATAAAAAGGGAGTGGACTTCGACGAGATCTTTGCCCCAGTAGTCAAGATGACATCCATCTGGACTGTGTTGAGCATTGCGTCAAGCACGAACCTCGAGGAGACGTCAAGATGGTGTTCCTGCACGGTGACCTCGAAGAAGAGATCTACATGCAAAAGCCAGAGGGATTTGTCAAGAAAGGGAAGGAACACCTAGTATGCCAATTGAAGAAGAGCTTATACGGACTGAAGCATGCTCCCTGGCAACGGTACCGAAAGTTCGACTCCTTCATGACCGACCAAGGATACCACAAGACGTAGGCCGACCACTGCGTGTTCGTGAAGAAATTTGACGGAGGCAACTTCCTGATACTCCTATTCTATGTGGATGACATGTTGATCATCGGACCGGACTGAACCAAGATCGGGAATCTGAAGAAGGCCTTGAACCAGACCTTTTCAATGAAAGATTTGGGTCTGGTGAGACAGATATTGGGGATGTACATAGTCCAGGACCGGACGAAGAAGCAGTTGTGGTTGTCACAGGAGAAGTACGTGACAAAGATGGTTCAAAGGTTCAACATGTCAAATGCTAAGTCGGTCAGGTCGACACTTCCGGCAAATTACAAACTATCCAGAAGATAGAGTCCGAAGACAAAGGCAAAGAAGTCCGAAATGATGAAGATATCGTATGCCTCCGCAGTCGGAAGCCTCACGTACGCTATGGTGTGTACCTGACTGGATATCAGATATGCAATCAAAGTGGTGAGCTGGTTCATGACCAATCCAAGAAGAGAACACTGGGCCGCGGTCAAGTGGATACTCCGATACCTGAAAGGCACCTCGAGCATGTGCCTCCAGTTCGGCTCTGGTAAACCCCTATTGGAAGGCTTCACCGATTCGGACATGTCAGCTGATGCGAACACCAACCAGTCTACATCTGGATATGTCATGACATATGCAAGGGGAGCCGTATCGTGGCAGTCGAGGCTGCATAAGTCCATTTCATTATCGACAACGAAAGCGGAATACATGGCGGTTGTAGAAGCCGACAAAGAGGTAATCTAGATGAAGGACTTCATCGGAGAGCTAGGGACCCGACAGGGGGAATTCTAGTTCTATTGTGACAGTCAGAGTGCCATCCACCTCGCAAAGAACGCGGCCTACCATTCCCGGACCAAGCACATCTAGAGCAGATACAACTAGCTCCTGGAGAAAGTACAAGATAAAGAGTTTTCATTGACGAAGATCTACACATAGGAGAATGGGTCGGACATGTTGACCAAGTGTCAACAGAGAAGTTGGGTGTGTGCCGGAAACAAATCGAATTGACAAGACATCCCATACCGGAGTTAAGGGGGAGTTTGTTGGGAATTCGGTTCCTCCGGATGAGAACCGGACAAGCTGGATCGGACAAACCAAAGGAAAGAACCGGACCAGATGGATCCGGTTGGTATTTGCCAGACATTAGTAACCGTTGAGGTCATATTTGTAAATAGTCCCAAAGTTATATAAGTATAAATATAACTAGGGCAACAATGTTCCATAAGGTTGTTATCATTATTGTTGTACAGAGTGTAGAGAGACAACAAGAGAGAGAGAGAGACAAAGAGAGAAGAGCGATACAAAAAGCTTTTCGGTTGTAACTGCCGGTAGGCGAAGATAGAGCTCGAGGTCATTGCCTCTGAGTCTCCCATTGTTCCCTTCCTCTCATTGTGATAGTTGGAGTCTGTGGGCTCCCGTGGTTTTTCCCAATTAGGGTTTTCCATGTAAACATTTGGTGTCGTCTCTGTTGTCTGTGTAAGTGCATGGCTACTTTCTGTTTATTTCTTCCATTGTGAGTTTGAGACTCGGTTGTGGCCGAGCGTTATTCCGTACACTCATCCTCTTTGGATCGACTTCATCGATACAGAGGTATACTTATTGGTGCAACCCTAAGGAAAAGATCTATATGATGGTCTATATTATGTTTAGGAGGCGACCCATGCGGTAGTTCACTTGGAAAAACATCATAAAATTCATTTAAGATTTTATCGAGTAGTTATTGTTCAAAATAAGATAAATGATCTGTGACACTAATGATATTATAAACTTGAATGTCTAGATCAAGTACACAATAGAATAAAGTAGAATAAGACAACTCGGATACTTATTGAGAGGAAACAATCAAAGAAGATTGTATTTTAACACATTGAATAAAATGATTATAATCGTTTAGTGTAAAAGTTATTGAATGGTGAAGCCAATCAATAGATAAAGAAGAGTTTTTATTAAAGAACCAAGGATAACCTAGTATTACATCAATGGTACAAAGATTCACTGCATGAAAATCTACTTATTCTATATAAGTATTAATGTAAATAGTCAATGAATGAATCACCCCGTTGATGTATTGTACTATTCAATAAACCAAGTGCACTTTATAGGTGTGATCACTTACGGTGGGTTGGATTCCCCATACTTGAACCAAATGATCATTCACAAATTTATGTGAGCTTACTTAATCATATAAGAATTGTACTCTTGTGTATAGTATTGTTCCGTATCATTCATCTAGTTTCGCTTAATCCTAAGAAGTTCTAGAATTTAAGAATTCTTTATACCCATTGCAAGCTTCAATGGACTCACCAAAATAGCTCATTAAGTCGTAAGTGGAAAGGGAAAAAACAAAAGGGTTTATTGGGAGTGGAGAGTTTTCTTGTGTTACACTTATAATGTTCTTAGTGGAAGTAATGATTTTTCACTCCCATGGACTTAGCCACTTTGTTGAACTAAATAAACTTCTTGCAATCCGACTTCCATTTTTATTTTGTTTTTCTTTTATTTTTACTTATATCTTTGTAGATGGTAACAAAATTACCCATTTCCATAGTGTAGCACAAAATGCGCAAATGGGGGAAGCCCATGTTGTAGCCAAAATACATGAAGTCCATTTTCTAGCCAATATACATGGAGTACATTTTGTACTCAATATAACTTGAGCCCTTATTGTAGGCAAAGTATCAGGAGTTCATTTTGGGAATCATATAAAGTCTGAGATATTGAGTCAATATTTGTGTTGGCTTACGAGAATTTGCATTTTCCCTAGAACTTAACGATGACGACACCAATGCCATTTGATTTCCATCATTGATAGACATCACAAATGTGTGGTGCAAATCTTCTTTGTAGTTTTTTCCACCTTTTGTCGTTTAATAATGTACCTACCTACCCTTGGACAATACACCCCAAGACTTGGTGTTGAGACTATTCCCTCATCTCGTGCAAGCTCTCTGTTTTTCTTCGCCTCATTGCTTGAATCTGACTTGCTTCCTCTTGCATGCCGGCATCCATATAAATGTAAGACATCAAAATATATGGTCCAGCATCATGTGAATCTGATTGCACTACATTTTCAAAAGCCTTCCTTCCAAGGTGTGCATTCCCCCACTTCCTACAAGCATTTAACACACTATCCCATACAAGAAGGTTTGGGTGAGAGGGCAGCTTCTCTATCATTGACACCGCCTTGTTTAAGTTACCAGAGGACCCAAGCAACTCAATCATGCAATTATGGTGCTCTGCAGTTAGATCAATGCCATAGACCTTGGTCATGTTCTCATATAGCATCCAACCCTTGCGAAAGAGGCCAGCATGACTGCATGCTTTAAGGATGCTAATGAAAGTAACAGCATCTGGATTTATACCTTCTTCGAACATTCTATTCAATGTGTAGAAAACATTTCTGCTCTCACCAAGTTGAGCATACCCTGCTAGTAATGCATTCCATGAAACCACATCCTTGATTTGGAGGTCCTGTATCACTTTTTCTGATTCCATAAGCAAGCCACATTTGGCATACATATCTATCATGGCATTGCCTACATTGCCCCTTTCAGTCAATCCTTTCTTAGTGATCTCGAAATGTATTAGACGACCATTTTCATTGGCCCCTATACTACCACAAGCCTTCAAGCTCAAAACCAGAGTCACAGAGTCTGGAGGTATAGTTTCTAGTTGCATTTGTTCAAAACACACAAGTGCATCGTTACTCTGCCCATGTTCAACATATCCAGCGATTATTATATTCCACATGACTGTGTCTCGAACAACAAGTTTATCGAATACTTCTTGTGCTCTTGCAGGTAACCCCTGCTTGATATGCATATCAATGAGGGCACTACCAAGAAAAGAATCAGTTTGCAATAGTCCATGCCTAATAATGTCAGCATGGATTTCATCACCCTTACCTGTATCTTTCAAGTCACCACAGGCTTTCAAGACACTAACAAACGTAACTGGGCTTGGACGCACACCATCTAGCTTCATAGCTTTGAAACAAGTTAATACTTCCTTGCTATGCCCATGATCAACATATCCTTCCATCAATACATTCCATGCAATTTCATCTCGAATCAGGAGCAAGTCAAATATCCTCTTGGCATCATGAAGAAAGCCACATTTGGCATACATATCCAGCAATGCATTTCCTAAAACAACATCGCTTTGAAATAGACCCCTTTTTACAATCTCAGCATGTATTTCTTGACCCTGACCCATGTTTTTAATGATACTGCACGCCTTCAAGGTGCAAATATATGTGACTGCATCTGGCAAGATGCCTTCCTTTAGCAATAGGTGGAAATATTCAAGCGCCTTATCAGCACAACCGAATTCCACGTATCCATTGATAAGTGCATTGCAAGACACCACATCCCACACTCCAAGGTTATTGAAAGTCTCTTGTGCTTTGGCAAGTAAACCACATTTTGCATACATGTCCACCAAGGCATTTCCAATAACAAGGTTTTTCGCCAACAAACCTTGCCTTGCTAACTCTACATGCATTTCTTGGCCTTTTTCTTCAGCTCCGATCATCGTGCAAGATTTTAAGGTGCAGATATATGTGATAACATTAGGTGAAATATTCTCAAGCTGCATTTTTGTATAAAGCTCAAGTGCCTCCTCACCATGTCCATGTTCTGTATATCCTGCTATGAGTGTATTATATGATATCACATCTCGGACCCGAAGTTTTTCACAAACACCTCTAGCTTTTGAAAGCAATCTGCATTTGGCATACATATCGACCAAGCTATTGCCAATAAAAAGGTTTGTTTGCAGGAGACCATTTTTCTCGATGTCAGCATGGATTTTCTGGCCCATCTCTATTGCTCTTATGCTACTACAAGCTTTCAAAACACATACATATGTGATAGCATTCGGATAGAGCCCCTCAGTTTGCATATGTTCAAAACACATCAAAGATTTCTCTCCACAGTCATGGTCAGCATATCCTGAGATTAATGCATTCCAAGAGACAACATCTCGCATATGAAGTTCATCAAATACTTCTTGTGCTTTACAAAGGAACCCACACCTGGCATACATATCAATTAAAGTGGCTCCAACATAAAGGTTTTTCTCTAGTAACCTCGCTTTATGAGCCTCAGCATGTAATAAACCCCCTAATTTCAAGTCCCTTTGTTTTGTACAAGCTTTAAGTAATGCTACAAATGTGCGTTCTGAGGGATATATTGAACCATCCTTTTGCATTTTCCTGTACAAATTGAGTGCAAATTGTGTACTCCCTCGATGAATGTGTCCTTTGATGAGGGTATCCCAAGATGATTCGTTTTGATAAACCATCATAACCAACATTTGTTGAGCATCATACTGCTTCTAAATTCAGAAAAAAATATGCTATCCGAAACAGAAAGATTTTTTTTGTAGGACCTTCTGGAAAAGAAGAGATCGGTTTCGCAAAGCATATGGTAATTTCCTTTCTTTTCTGCATTTGTGAAGCATGCTTCTGAAATCTTCAGCTGATGGAGATAGAAACCTTAATTCAACTGACGGATTTCGTAGCTTGAAATTGGAATGGAGAAGACGACATAACCTATTCATGTGGATGAAACGAAGATGGAGATTCCATCTGGAGGCTTCAACAGTAAATATTATCCAACGGTAAGGTAGAAACGTGATCCATACTCTGTTCCGTTTCTGCAGGAAGCAGATGGACCTCATCATCGCCATAGCCCTGAAGCTCTAACTAAATAAACGTGCACATTCTGTATTTCCCCAAATACCCCTGTATCTCTCTTCAATTCTCACGTTTCCGTCGTTGCACCTTGATCAAGCCAACACCCATTCATTACCATTACAAATTTACATACATCCACATACATACATGCATACATACACATACATTCATATACATACATACATACATACATACATACATACATGATCAGTCCATCCATCCCCATCTTCCTTGGTTACTTCCATGCACTAGTCGAGCAAATAAACAATCGATTCATTCCTTGTCCTTTTGCTTGAGCACTTGGATGAATTCCTCTTTCTTTCTTTTCATGGTTGACTAGCGTATGTTTGTAAAAAACAATGAGAGCTTAATGGTATTGGGGAAAAGAAAGTCTAGTTTGCCAACTCAAGAAGAGTCTATACAACCTCAAGAAGGCCCTGAGACAGTAGTAACGAATAGAGGGTTGTTGCTTCGCAATTTTTATCCTATAAATATGTATGCCTGTGTTTGTAAATCATTATATATCTTGGATGCTCTGAGAGCCCCTTTCACACTATGATGGAGGGCTTGGTATAAGAGTTGTTAGTAGATTAATATGGTGAAAATTTCAAGAGGTTTGTTGTTTTAGATTCATTGCTCAAGAACAATTCATAACAACAACATGCTAATTTGATGAAGGATTCATCGCAATATTGCATTCCAATGAGGATGCATGTAGTACAATATTTAAATCATGATCCGAGTGCATGATGATTGATGTCAACCCTAGTCAAAGATAGAGTAATGGGAACTACAAGGAAGTTCCCTCAAAGAATCAAGAGATTTCGTAAGCTTGGTGTATGAGTTGGCCTAGGGTGTGAGAGTTGGGCACATCCTATTTAGTTGCAAAGCCAAAGTTCTAACTTCCACCCACATCATGTAGACAAACAGTCAACCCCTTAGACCTAGCTAGAAAAACATTGAAACAATGTGAATGCATTGGCTTTAGACATCCCCACGAATTCTATTTTGACATTGCTGTGTGCATATTCCCAACCTTGGCTTCATTGCAATGCCTAAACTTTTCCGAACCTCAAGAATTCTATAACAATTATATATCAGTATTCTTGTTCTTTGGTTAGCTTTTCGAGAATGTGAATATCACTCTTAGTATTTTTTCGAAGGTAATGTGATTTGATAGAATCATATAAATTTAGCATTGTAAGGTTTCTAAGTTGACGTTAAGCCGAAACAATCTACGAAACTTGATATCAACTTCAATATTTGCTAATGTTCCAAAAATGTAAACTGATGTATGGAAAGAATCAATAACCATAAGGATTTGAATCCCATCTAGTCAATATGTTCTGGTTCAATGAGAGTATATGCTTCCCCTGGTTAAAATGTGTATGCAGAAATTGCGCACACTTAGCTATCGGGCCTAAAATGAGTAAAACAAAGCAGAATGGACTACTGAAATTGATCCTGACAAAGCTCAAAGATGGTGCTCCACCAATCCTGCCACACCAAACAAATGCATATCATTATTTTCTAATATAGTCTTGTTTTTCATGCACTAAAAAATAAGATTTCAAATCATTTTGATGTATCGTTTTGCTGTTTTTTTAGTGATTCAAATCTACTTGTGTAAGAGAATCCATTCTATTTGAGCATCTACTTAAAAGATTCATTCACCAAATAATATATAGTCTTGCATTATACTAGTGGATAACATTTTGCTGATGTGGACGTAGCCAGACGCATCATTTGGGTTCAATCGAACAATTCCTTCGAAGCATCGTTTACCAACGTCTATATTACCATGCATTGAAGAACAAGTTAACACAGACATCAGCGCGTGCAAATCTGGCAATACATCCATTGTTTGAAGAAGGTCATCAGCCATTTTGAAGTATCCGGATCTAGCTAAAAGGTCGATCATACAGCAATAGTGTTCCATTTTGGGGGAAACACCATCATCACTCATCGATTTGAAGCACAAATAACCTTCATGGAGTAGACCTGCCTGAGTACATGTCGCTAAAACACTACTAAGAATGAGATCATTGAATGCCAAACCTTGGTCCTTCATCTCCGAAAGACACTCTTTTACTTGTTCGTAGCTCCCTTGTTTTGCATACCCAGCAACAATACAACCCCACACAACTATATTGTGGGTTCGCATATCACGGAATGTTTTACGACTCTCTTCAATTTTACCACAATCTGAATACATCTCCACCAACGTACTTCCCACCGCCTCATCTCCTTCGATCTCATCGTATATTATCTGTTTATGTATCAGTCGACCTTTCTTCACTGCCCCTATAGTCCCACATGCCTTCAACACATATAAGAAAACTGATTTCTCAGGCTTTATGCCATTTTCTTGCATCTTGTCATAGAGCTGAAGTGCAAGGAATCCATGTCCATGTTGCACATAACCAGCAATCATGGCTGAACATGACACAACATTCAACGTCCTTAATCTCTTTAATTCTAACTCAGCTTCTTCGATACTACCGCACCTAGCATACATATCAACAAGAGCATTTCCGATGGCTTCATCAGATTGAATGTCTGATACAATCATTTGGTTATGTATATACCGCCCTTGCCCTATTGCTCCTTCACATCCACAAGCCTTCATAACACATGAATATGAATATATGTCCGGCTTTATACCCTCCTGGCACATCTTCTCAAACAAATGTAGTGCTTCATGATAGTAACCATGTTGAACAAATCCACTGATCACAGCACCCCAAGTCACAGCATTATGATTGGGAAGACTATCAAAAGTCTGCTTAGCATCATCCAAACTACCACATTTCATATACATATCGACAAGTGTAGTTCCAACAACGACATTGAGCTCTAACCTCCGATCAATGACCCATCCATGCAGAATCTGGCTGAACCCAAATCCTAGAAGTCCAAGAGAACAACATCCTTTCAACATACAAGCAAAAATGAACTCATTAGGCTCGATATTCTCTTTTTGCATTCTATCAAAAAGACAGAAGGCATCATGCCCTTGTTCATGTTGAATAAAACCTGCAATCGCTGCACCCCAAGTGATAACATTTCGGCTCTGAAGGTTATTGAGCACATTAACCCCATCTTTTAACCTTCCGAAATTCGCATACATATCAATGATACCACTTCCTATTATGACATCTGATCCGAACCCATCTTCTATCACCTCATTGTGCAGTAACTTTCCAATCTCTAGACCATCAGAGCAACAACATATAGAGGCTTTTAGCAAACTTGACATGGTGAACTTATTAGGTTCTATGTCCAAATTCCGCATCTTGCAATACAGTTTCAATGCTCCGTCTCCTTTGCCATGTTTCACATATGCAAGTATAACGGCATTCCAAGAGTATATTGATGGATTGCATACATGGAAAAAGACTCGATTTGCTTCAATCAAGCTACCATGCGAGCCAAACAAAGGGATTAGGATATCACCTGTACAAGCATAGGAATGTAATCCAAGAGAAACAAGGAAGGAGTACGTATTTCTGATAGACTTTAGGGTTCCATGGCTCCCTAAACTTGGCCATGATGTATGTTTATCTTTTACTCCTAGTAGATTAACTAGATGAAGCAGTTCATCAATCCGCCATGTCTTCTTTACCTGTTGTTGAAATCCCATATATCATACATGCTCTGTTCTCCATCTTAGTCCTCCATACATGAGGGAGGGAGGGTTCACTTAAATTTACAAACACAATTAGGTCTATTTATAAATGTATGCCTCTTCTAATTATGTCTTTGTTTGGTTGGGTGAATAGAGTTGTATTAGTTATAAAAAAGAAACGTGTTCTTTACTAACCGGATCTCTCCAAGCAATAACATCTCAAAGGTTTCGAATAATGCGAAGTTAGAACTACCGTATTAATTTACCTTTCAATTGCCTTACATGTGCCTCAAAGACAAATGTATTACATCTGTCATCAAACATGCCTTCACCCCAAACACATACCTCAAGAACTCAAAATGTCTTCAAAAGTGCAACAAGAGGATGACCTATCATAACACCCATTGGAATGGGAATGCCAATAATAGAAACCCACACTACAAAAAACATACATCCAATTATATCTTGACACCACTTAATAGTAAAGTGATGCCCACTTAAGTTTCAACTGTGCAAAATAAACACATCTGGCTTTCTTAAGGTTTTCCCTAGGCTTAACTATTATGAATTGATTGTTGATGATAAGCAATATATAAAACTATTGACAAAGATAATGTTGCAATTGTGCTTAGTCTCAGGAACCACTCTCAAGCTCAAGACAAGAGATGAACATAAAACCCTGTTGAATATGATCGTATACTATACATTGGAAGTTGAGATTATTATGGATCCTTATAATCAGGGCTTTGACTTACCAATAGAATCTCAATACAATCTAAAAGATGTTATAATGAGTGAGGTGGCTTGTCCCATTCACATAGCTCCCAAACCTTTACATATTCCAATTTCCCACATTCATGGGCCCTTATAAGTTATGGGTCTGTTGCAAATTTTAGGATAACTAATATTCTTTTAAACCTTATGGAACTAGAAATATAGCCATCAATTAAATTGTTTCAGTTGTTATACCATAATATGTAAGTAATTAATAATCAAACCTATGCAAGAAACATATGCATGTAGCAACACCTAGAGTTGTTAAATGCCCTAATACTCAAAAGAAACGAATGATAATTTAAATTTGAGATAAAAAAGAGGAGTGCATATGAAGAGGGTCTGAATACCAACACTAAAATCTAGTGAAACCTCATTCACCTTGGACCATGTGACAATTGCAAGTTATCTATACTGAGTACATTGTGATTTTACATTGTCACAACTAATTAATATTTAGTTTTAATTGGTATTTAGTTGTCCTAAAACTAACAATCAATAAACATTGATTGAAATGAATCTATAATGAGCAAGATTGAGAGTACAGAAATAAAGCATGCTCTTGTCAATATATTGGTTTAACTTATATAAGTTATAAATATAAGATTCATCGATGCAGTCGTATGTCTGATGGCAAATGGTATGTGTGCATTTGTGTCTGCATGTGAAGGTTCCATTAAGTAATGGATTGCTGGAGACAATACTTAAAATAGCTATGCAAACTTTAATCAAAGATAAGATTCCACTCAAAAGTGAGCTCAAATCACCCAACATCACAGCATACAACAGTGAAGCGAACTTCAAAGTTTGGTCAAACAAAAGAACTGACGAACACATTCCAATTGGTCTCCTGTGCCTTCCAAAGGAGATTCTTAGATCACTTTGTATGACATCTAGTCGTAAGAAAAATCTCAAGGAACCAGTATTTCCAGCACAATCCATTTAGGATGTATTAAAGAATTACACGAAGATCATCCTTTAATCACGGATATGAAAGAAATGATATTGATAGTCTTCATTCATCAGCTTTTAGTTCCACCAAATTATGTGAAATTGAATTTCACGAAATTAGCCTCATTCAGCTGCATTAGCTCCATCATTAAGTTCTGGAACTTCATTGAACATAAACTGATCTTCATAATCTATCATAAACTGAGTAGATCTCTTCACATCCATGAACAGCTCATAGACCCTACTCACGTCTTGAACATCTACTTCTTTGCCTTTCCTCTTTTGGCATGCAAGAGCTGAAGCTGTAATCAAATGGATAGCATATCGAAGTGATGTTTCTACACCTATCTTTGTAAGTAAAAACCGTGCATCCTCTGTCATCTCCACGTCCTCCTCTTCACACCTTATATCTAAAATCTGCCTTATCTCATTTTCTGTATACGGTTGAGTAGAGATGATCAATAAACGATCAAGAAGGTCAATTGGTATACCATGGGGAGACTTGTAATTTGTACCCCGGATTCTTGTGATCCCTCTATTTGTAGCAACCACTAGAATTGGTGCCATTTCGTTCTCTAATGCACGGTTTAGAAAAGCAAAGCATTCTATGTCTAGCATGTGTACCTCATCTATGAAAAGCACCCCCGGTATAATCTCAGCTTTGCCTTCTTCTTTCCATTCAGCAACCTTGTTATTGATCTGTTCTCGAACTTCAGAACGAATCTCACCAGTGTCACCAGTGAACAAAGCCAAAAATCCTTGAGTTCTAGCACAACAAATAGCAATACAAAACAAAAATATGTTTAATTTATATGAAAAGTACGTATATGTGATAGGCATCTATCAATGGTGTTCAGTTCAACTTACTGTCATAATTTTTTCACAAGAGTTTTACAATGCCATAAAAACTTTAAAACTATATATTTCAATAGGCATGAATCCAAGCTAGCTCCTCTAATTTCCGTAGCACTAATAGACATAAAAGGCTTCTGTTCCTTTGATTAACCATGAAGAAGAGTTCGACCTCTAATAATTCCATAAGTATAAACAGGAGCACAATTTTTCTATTGTTTCAACTAGCAATAGATGCCTTTGACTGATTCTGGAAACACCTAGAAATACAATGTTTTTATTCCTTTAACTGCCCATAAAAAGGTATAGCTTCTATAGTTCAATTAAAAAATCATGTTTTCCTATGATTTTATCATTCAGGAAAGAGAAAGATTCTTGCATGTAGATAGTAAAGAAAAAATTACAAATTAATATAATTTCTTATAAATTTTATGACAATTTACTACAATCTCATGCATGAAAAGGAATGAGCTCAGCACTAATCAGCAAAAGAAAAAACTTCTGAACACAAAATGTAACCATATATAAAACAAGATAATACCAACAAAATTAAGATTTCCATAAAACACCGGACGCAGCCTTTTATATATTCCTATAAATCACTGGTCTGTTCTTATAATTCCCTATGGCATCATGCATGAGAAGGAAATTCGATAGTCAAAAGTTTCAGAGACTGAATAATAGATGGCATGCAAGAGAAATCCTATAAATTTGTGGTGTTCTCTCATAATCATGCATGGAAAGGATAAAATTCAGCCATCAATAAGCATAGAAGTTTTTTGAACTCTATCTTTTTGTCAAACATGCATGTAACAATACATAGCATAATGTTAGACCCCAGAAAGTATGAGCAAAACTGTGTGTTGGTCTCTCATCATTTCCAATGATTTCATGAATGAAAAGGAGGAAATTCACCAGATGATAACTAAAAAGAAATTTCCCGAACATTATAGATAGGATAATATAATCTAGGGTAAGGATACAACATCAATCCACTGTTGATGACAACATCAATCTCGGGTAA
Organism: Azolla caroliniana; assembly: GCF_043228905.1. Lineage (NCBI taxonomy): Eukaryota > Viridiplantae > Streptophyta > Polypodiopsida > Salviniales > Salviniaceae > Azolla > Azolla caroliniana. The sequence continues at coordinate 6,450,513 of NW_028230446.1, read as the reverse complement.
GGCTACAACAATGTAGATAGCATAATATAGCACCCCAACTAAACATGTATGTGACCATAGATAACATAGTTGTTAACAACCCAACAAACATGAAGATGTATATGTTTCTAATCATAGAATGCATATGCATAACATCCCAACAAGTCATAGAAAACAGTTGTGCATGTAACTGATAGATAGCATGATATAACGAGCTAACTGAATGAAATAAACTTTATTAAAGTATGTGCATATCGATAGAAGGATTAATATAACACCTCAACAAGTCATTAAAAAGCTTTTCTATTGAAAACTAGCTATTCTATTTGATTATATGTCAGAATTGATTGCATGCCTATTACCCCTCCTCAACAAAAATGGAATAAAACGTAAGCAAGCGTATAACCATACAATACCCCAACAAACATGATAAAAGAAGCATGCACGTAACCATATAATACCCAAATAAACAATATAATACCCGAAAAAACATGATCGAATATGCTATGAATATAACCACAGATGTCCAAATGTGACATCCCTCCCAACAACAAACATGATAAAAGTAGAAAAAAAATTAAAGAAAAGCATATATGGAAAAACTAACCTGCTATTTATTACATCAATCTCATGTAGAGTGACGACATGAACAACTTCTTTTCGCTTCTGCAATTCCCCATCGGGGCATTGAACAAATCGAGTCTGAGGTCCCATTGCATCATAATCTCTTGACCTCGAGAAAGACCTTCCTAGTTTAGTTATCTTCCCTGAACCTTTATCAATCGCGATCACATCACCACTCTGCACTTTCTCTTTCCCTAAAGCTTCGATCATCTTTGTGCCCAGATCATACACGGTCTCCATATCACTAGTCTTTAGGGTTAGCTTCCCTGTCTTGGAAGCTCCACCAGCCACAGCTGGACGATCTACCTGAATCTCCACCACTTCTCCTTCCAGAATCTCTGTTTCTTCTTTTATCCGAACTGCAATGGCCGACCGGAAAGCTTGCGTCAGAGCTTCTGTTTTGCTCATCTCTAGTGAGAATATCTCGCTCCCAGCCATCATGGCAAACGGTGTTTCTTCACCTAAAGCTTTTGCCATGCCCATGGCTATGGCCGTTTTCCCTGTTCCTGGTTGTCCTGCGAGAAGGACAGCCCTTCCTGCGATCTTCCCTTCTCTGATCATCTGAAGGATTATGCCTGCAGCTTTTCTCGCAGGTTTTTGGCCCACCAACCCCTCTGAGACATCACGAGCTTCAAGGGAATCGTCTAGGCCTAATCCTCTGATGTGAGAGTGAGCTCCGATTCTCTCTATCCTGGTCAGGTCTTTAATCTCTGGAAGCTTGAGGTCCACCATGGGCACCGAGAAGAAGGGGAAACAGAGAGAAACACAACGTTTAGGGTTAGGGTTTGAATGCCCTAAGACAGACAGACAGACAGAAAAACCCTATACCCCCCCCTCCTTCTTCTGTTCCCTCCTCGACAGCAAAAGCAGCAGCAGGAGCAGGAGAGCAGGTTTTATCAAATTCGCCCACATACCCCTCCCTTCTTTCTTTCTTTTCCAAACTCAAACCCAATTCACATGGCGAAGAATAAATAATAGCATGGATCATATCAATATTCAATATGTATGTGACCTTGCACACTACTTTCTTTCTTTCTTTTTCGCAAATCAATGTTTTGTTATTAAAACAAGATGATAATACACTTCACTACATCATGAGTAGTGATAATGCGTGGGAAAAAACTAGATGGCATACCTCTATCTCCTCTCAGGACAATGTCCCCAAACAACACAGTTGCGAAAATTGCCACATCAATTTCCCTTTCATCCTACGAAGTTGTTGTGTTACCCCCCATGAAGTCCATCAAACAAGAACCCATTTCTCATGGTCCAATTAAACCACATCCCCCAATACCTAAGGTAGTCAAACACGACCTTATATGATGGTGCAGGCATGCCTTTATCGTCATCAATAAAAACCCTGTTAAAAGGTGACAAAATATTTCCTGTTATCGATGCCCAATTTTGTGATATAACCACCCAAATGGCTTTAGCAACCGGACATGTAATGAACCTATGTCTGGCATCTTCCTCAACCACCATGCAAAAAAAACATGTCCCATTTGAAATATTTCGCCGTTTTAAAGCCATTGCCAAAGGCAACCCACCAACAATCACATGCCAAAGAAACACCTTAGCACTAAACGGAAGATGTGACTCCCATCCTGCATCCAAAACTCTAGTCCACCACTTTGCATGTCGAGTAATATACCATGTGTTTGCAACCTTGGTTGCTAACCAAGCTCTATCTTCAACCAACTTATGGTATACATCATTAGTGTTCACCACAAAAATTGATTGTCCAATACCAAACGACCAATCTTTCCATGGGTCCGCAACCAACAACATTCGAATCGGGAAAACTAATCTAGGCAATGCCAATATTGATTCCCAAATGTACCCATATCCTCGTGGTATATGAAACTTATTTCTAACTGTCCTAAAGGCCATCATTTTCCTACATGACTGTAATATACCATCTTCCACCGTTACCAATCCTAGCTTGGCCATTCGATTAAATTGTGTATTTAGGCTTTCTTTTCCATCCCAATGTAGTAGCCTTGAAGATGCCAATACCTCTGCTACCAAGGAATTAGTATCTTTTCTACACTCAAGGGGGCTCCAATGAAATAATTCCAAGCATCGCTGCCAAGAAAGCACTAATTGCTGGACCATAATAGATTTTGAACATTTAAATGCACAGGTATTATTAACAACATGCCACCACGATGTTCTAATTCTGGTTTTCCCATGGTATATACCAACCTTTTCCACAAAATAACAATTTATTTCTGCCCAAGGTTGGGTGCCTATGCACATACCTTTCAATAGATTGAATCTTCGAGCCACCATATGATCCTCCAAATTTAGTAATGCAACTCCCCCTAACCGTTTTGGAGTACAAATATAGTTCCATAATACCCAACTCATACCCAATCTTGATTCTTTCTTCCACAATGTATATTTAAGTGAACGAGCTAATTGATCAAGTGATTTCTTTGTCCAAGGTAATAATGGCAAAAAATAAGAAATCATTGGAATCATTATAGCTTGTACCACTTTGAGACGAGTACTAAATGGCCATGCTTGAGACTTCCAATACATAAATTTGTCTAAAATGGTCCCCGATATTCAATTCAAACTTTGAGACGTTGAGATATCAACACCAATAGGGTAACCTAAGTGCCGACACACATTGCCTTGATCCAATATTTGGCCACACCATCCGAGATCCACCAAATCACTCACAGTGCATCTAATGAGCATAGACTTTTGCATATTTATATGTAATCCTGACGCCAATGCAAACACATTCCACACCTCCATGGCTTTTGCTATATTATCAGGTACCGCTTTGAGAAATAAGAACGAATCATCGGCCAATGCTTGTGCTATCAATTGTTTTCCTGATGGCAACTATTTCCCCATATGTTGCCAACTCATGCATCTTCACCAAAATCGGGTGTGTAGCAATTGCAAATAACAATGGACTCAATGGGCATCCTTGTCGAAGTGATCTTGCCAATGGTATTGTTTTAGTTACTCCACCATTTAACATAATGTGTAAGACTGCACCTAATCCCACCAACAAGGGGATGTGAGACATCCTTTCCCCAAAACCCATATAGGACAAGAGTTGATTAATAAAAGACCAACTTACATGATCATATGCCTTCTCGATATCTAGTCGTATCATTACAATTTGCTGTTTGGATTCTTTTGCATAATCCACTGCCATTTGCACATTCAAAATATTATGCAAGATATCCCTTCCTTTAATAAACCCATATTGCATTGGATGAACCACAGACGACAATAGCTTTTGAAGTCTATTTGCAATTACTTTGGCAAAAATCTTATACATCCCACCCATTAATGATATCAGTCTCCATTGAGCAAAAGACATACGAGATGCCACTTTTGGTATAAGCTTAACCAGGCCTATTTTCCATGACTCAGGCATTTTACCAGAACTCCACACTTCTTGGAATAACATTGTTAGAGGACCTTTGAGTTCTTGTACAAATGCTTTAAAAAACTCATTCGTAATGCCATCCCAACTCGGGCTTTTATCAACTAAGAGATGTGACAATACATATTCAGCCTCCTCCTCTTGTATATCCTCCTCCATGGTCCACATGTCATGTTGCCCACCAATCATTGTAACTGAGTTAAAGAACATTGATCTCGCTTGTGTTATGTCATCATTTAGATTACCTTCTTGCCCAAAAAGATTCTTGAAATGCTTAACACACTCATCAATAATCACTTGTGGGTTTGTATTTAAAGTTCCATCAATCTCTATGCATACCACATTCATCCTAGCATGAGATGCATGCAACCCATGGAAAAACTTATGTGAATGACAATTGTGATCATGTACTTCACTTTTCATAGCCATCACCCGTGATTGTTGATAACTACAAACCTCTAACACTTGTAAAGCATGTGGCAATGCCTCTTGAATATCCAACAACACATCATCAAATGGACATTTCACCAACAATGCATTACATCTGTCTAGAAATTGTTGGATTAAAATCATCTTTTGTTTACGGATGGAAGCTTGATGAATTCCATAATATCGTGTAAAGCGTTGAATATTAGAGAGACAAACATCCCATGATGAAAGACCATGAACATTGACTTGTCTAGTTAACTCTTCCACCAATTGTCCCATAGCATGTTTAAAGTTATTATGTCCAAGAAAAGATGAAGTAAACCGCAATGGTGGTTTTCCCAATAACGATCTAAAATCATCCATAGTTTGATGTGTGCAGTCCAACACAATCGGGAAGTGATATGATAATCCAATCCCCCTATACACTTGCATAGTCATAAGTGATGGCAAGAATGTCTCATCATGCATAATGTAGATTCAATTCAATCTACTCCAAGTCTATCTATATCATGCAGATTGAAAAGTATAACCAATCTCATGTCCATTAATCCAAGTCCATGCATCATACCTTAAGACCTCCATCATAAACAAATCCCAAACCTCTCGTTCAAGAGCATCCATGAGGCCATGCATCGAAGTAGATTGACCCACCTCTGAACACATGTTAAAATCACCTAACAAAAAACCAGTTCTTCCATGGCGTAAAACTTGATGTAAAGCTCTCCACAGATTGATACATTGTCCCGCAACACTTGGTGCATAAATACCTACCACCCAAATCTTATTCCCTTCATAATTAACTTCAACCACCAAGAACCGACCATGAACATCTCTTTGAACCACTATTGGTTTCAAGTTGTCCCTTACAATAAGCATTATGCCTGAATACAACCCTCCAGTGACCCCAGCATAAAACACATGATATTGCTTATAGTGAAGAGACGACCCAGACCTAGCATGCTCCTTATGTTTTACTGCACATAATACATCCCATTGACTAATAAAAACAGTTTTGCACATACTATATCGCTTAGACGAAGAACAAATTCCCCTTACATTCCATGTGACTATTTTCATCAATCACTAATTAGGATGTTGGCTTGATCACGTTCTCGTTATGCCAATATGTTGGGTATATCCCCGAAATAATCACTTAAAACTGCAAATGCATTTTGCACAGATGGTTGATGTCTATCGGTGGATATCATTGTACCCCACGAACTATTTCATTTCCAATTTTGTTTGTGTAATGGTAGATTGATTTTACCATTCTTATCAAATCTAAGGTTGAAAGGTTTTGTCCCTTGATTAGATTGTTGATACAGTGAACCTTGCCACGGTTTTGACCTTCTTCCCAATTGATCATAATTAGGTGCATAAGACACCCCCATAGGATCTTTAGAGGAGCTACCCCTCTCTTGGCCATAATGTTCATGAACCTTCTCTTTTTGGTGTCTTGGATGATTGACCTTAGAGGCCACCTTAATCCAAGACCCATCATCATTTATTAAGTCTTGTCTTCTTTCTTCAATATATTTGTCTTTATGTTCCAAAATAGTGACACCTTTACCTTTGTCATCATTTGGTTCCTTAGTTTTTGGCACCTCATTGTCCTTTGTGACATACTCTGGAATTAACACATCACCATGGGAAGTATTAGTCATCTCTACTACCGGTGTTTGTGGACATTCTACCATGAAATGACCCAAACCACCACATCGGAAGCAATGATTGGTAAATGATCCCCAATGCAATTGGCAACAGAATGATCTCATCTCCTTAGTTTTTATGTTTAGCCACAAATGAACATAGAATCTATGGCAGAGATGGATACATGTATAAATGCAAGACAAATACAGAGCCAAAGGGAGGAAGGAGAAGATGATGTTATTGTGAAGAAACAAAAGATTGGAACTAATAATATGCATGAGGAGGATATAGATATGTTATCAAAACCATCCTATGCACATGTTATGGGAGAAGGTGAGGAGAAGAGGAATGATCAATATTGGGAAGTGATGCATGTAGTTGCCAATGAAGCTCTCCATGAGATTTTACCAGATGATATAGAGATGATGGCCAACATAGAAGAGGATGAGATCGTAGAGGCGGAGATGCCATGTAGGGAAATTTTAAAGGCGTTTTCCATGTTTCATGAGAGAGGCATTATTTGCTTCTTTACGGGAAAAATTCCTTTGGTACATTGGGTGTCATGCCTTTCGGGCTCACAAATGCACCCACTGTTTTCCAACATATGGCAAATGACATTTTCCGAGATTTTCTAGATATCTTTCATATAATCTATTTAGATGATCTGTTGATTTACTCTAAAACACAGGAGGAGCATGGTATTGTGGTGGTCACATGGACCACACCTAGATTAGGCCCCTACCAAGCCCCATGCACCACACCCCAAATTAGGCCCCTACCAAGCCTCATGCACCACACCCAAACTAGGCCCCCACCAAGCCCCATAATTAGTAGAGCTAATTGGAGCGGGAGAACACCCTCCACGCTAAGAGAGAGTCTATAAAATGTAACTTGAGACATAATGAAAAGGGGGCTATTCTTGAGAGCATTTCACATCTTGAGCATTTCACATCTTGGTGGAGAAGACGGGCCAAGCCACCCCAACTCACGACCCCAACAACGCCCGCCACGATGCAACACGACAACAACGACGACAACACAAACTCGATGAATCCGGAATTCCTACAACACAATCAAGGACACCAGCCCACATCGCCAATCGACCAACTGGTTCAAGCTCTGTCCAACATCATTTTACAAGTTAACCATACTAACCAAGCCATGTTGTCCTTTCTTTCAGCACGATCCGAGCCACAACAAAATCTCCCGGACTCTCGAGTTCGCCCAAAAACGTTCTCCGGCCTACCATCGGAAGACGTCCTCTCTTGGCTGGATCATTTCGAAATGGTGGCCAGTTACCACCAGTGGCCACACCCTCGGAAGGCAATGGAGATGAAGACACTCCTCGAGAATATCGCGGCAACATGGCTTGTACAACAACCCGAAGAGACACGCAACGACTGGGATCTGTTACGGGCAGCCATGATTCGGAATTTTGCTCATCAAGACTCCCGCCAGACGGCCCTACAACAACTTGAGTCAATTACCCAACAACCACGCGAACCCATCACCCAGTTCGCGGTTTGTTTTGTGCAGATCCTACGCCGGGCTGACGCCAACATGTCGGAGGACATGAAGTTGTTTTTTTTCTGGCCGCGTATACGACATGACCTCCGCCGCCGTGTACGCGATCAAGGCCCGACGACACTACACGAAGCCATCCTCACTGCCCAACGCATCGAAGCTGCAGACGCGCACGACATGCACACACCAGGTAATCTCAGTCATGATCATACAAACACTATACCAGCCGTCACTCCCATGGACATCGACATCCAGAACGCGCAATTACGTGCCAAGCGTGCATTGCTCGAACGAGACAGCCAGGGACGCCCCAAATGTTTCTACTACAACAACTATGGCCACATTCGGCGTCACTACCGAAAGTGGCAGAATCACCAACAGAAGCAGAACGTCCAATTAGCTGACGTTGCCTCCCTCTCTGAGCTCCCGGAAAACTAATGTGCGGGGTGCCGCAGGGAGAGCCGCCCCCGCACGTCCACGTCTCCACGTCCTCAACTTCTCCCGTTTCTCCCATGATCGAGCCGCCCCCGCACGTCCACGCCTCCACTTCATCAACTTCGCCCTTTTGTACCACAATCGCCCGCCTCCAGCACACGACCCAAGAAGTTCTCCTCGACTCCGGCAGCAACATCTCTTCCATCAGCGCAGATTTAGTCACCCAATTACAACTTCCCACGAGCCACGCACCGCCCATTAAAATCCTCTTCGACGACCAACAACGGGTGTACCACTCACATACGCAAGTCAGGTGCATGCTCACCATTAGTTCCGCCCAGATCCACCATCGTTTCTACGTCCTCCCGCGCCAGTTGTTCCCAATCACCTTGGGATGTGATTGGTTCCTCCATAGTCGAGCCTGTCTCGATTTCTCCGCACAACAGCTCATCCTCCCAAATCACATTCCGATCGCGCTCTTCACTACTCCGCGGGATACCACCCACATCAGCAACACACAGTACCTGATATCACCGGCGGAGCGCATCAACGACATCAGACGGCTCCTCGCCACCTTTCCCTCGTTGTCTACACCACCTGTAAAACCTCCCTCGGTCCGTTTTCCGATTCACCACACGATTCCTACAGGCAACGCCCGCCCCATCAACGCAGCTCCCCAACGTCGCTCGCCTCTCGACCACGAGCGCATCGACAACGCCGTCAAAACTATGCTCCAACAAGGGATTATCACACCTTCCAAGAGCGAGTGGATCTCGGAGCCACACATGGTAAAGAAAGGGGATGGTTCTTACCGCTTTTGTGTCGACTTTCGACAACTGAACCATGTCACCACCCATGACCGATACCCTCTCCCTCGTATCGATGACCTCCTCGACCAGCTTGGCAAATCGAAGTACTTCACCTCCCTCGATCTAGCCTCGAGATATTGGCAGATCCCGATGAATCCTCACGATGCCCACAAAACTGCATTCCGCACTAGGAAAGGCATTTTTCAGTTCACACGGATGCCCTTTGGCCTATCTGATGCGGGGAGCACATTCCAGCGAATAGCTAATGCCATCTTCGATGATCTCATCACCCGCCGTGTCGTCATCGTCTATCTAGACGATATTCTGGTACATACAAGCACTTGGGCAGAACACCTTCAAGTCCTTCGGGAGGTCCTAACTTGTGTTCAACGCTATCGATTGCAACTGCAATGGAAGAAGTGCCGATGGGGTAGTACGTGCCTCCGCTTCCTTGGGTACGTCATCTCCTCCGACGGAATACAAATGGACCCGGAGAAGACAGAAGCAGTCCAAAAATTCCCACGCCCCACCACAGTCAAGCAGCTTCAACGCTTCCTCGGCCTCCTCACGTTCTCTCTTCGTTTCATCCCACGGCTAGCTGACCTGTCAGCCCCACTACGCGCGCTCCTACAAAAAGACGCACCCTTCCTGTGGACCGAAGCCTGCGAATCCAGCTTCCTGCAGCTCAAGAGAACACTCCAAGCCTTTGACCTCCTGGCCCACCCTGATTTCACGAAGCCTTTCCATCTGCAGACGGATGCCTCCAATGTCGGCCTTGGTGCGGTCCTGCTCCAATCCGACGACAACGACCAACTCCGCCCGATTGCCTACATCAGTCGGTCACTTACCAAAGCCGAACAAAATTACTCGACAACTGAAAAAGAGTTCCTCGCCATCGTCTGGGCATTCCATCGTTTCCACCCATACCTTCACGGATCAAATACATCAGTCGAAACAGACCATCAGCCATTGCTCTCCCTCATAAAGAAGGCTCATCCACCCGGCCGCTTACTTCGTTGGGTTTTGGCGCTACAGGATTAGACATTCACTCTGCGCTATCGCCATGGTCCACAAAACATCGTCACCGATGGATTATCCCGCATATCCTTTCAGGCGAACCAGATCACCTCCAACACAATCGATTTCCCCATATCCTCGTCCCAAATGGCCAACATGCAACAACACGACAAACAAATCCAAGATATCTGCCACCGCCTACGAGCTGAACCGACATCATCCCTCACCAAGCAATTCATGATCCAGGATAATGTCCTACTTTTTTGTCAAGTAGGCAAAGAACCCTGAGTCTACGTGCCTGAGCAACTACGCCAGTCTTACCTTCGTTTCTTCCACGATCACCCGTTGTCCGGCCACTTGGGTTTTCATAAGGTGCTCGACAAAATTCGTCGCAAATTCTATTGGCCTGGGCTACGCCACGAGGTCGCCTCCTACATCAAAGCATGCAACTTATGTCAGGCCATCAAATCACCTCAAGTGGCTCAAGGCCTCTTACATCCGATACAAGTTCAAGCTCCATTTGAAATCGTCGGATGGGACATTATGGGCCCCTTTCCCGAGTCACAAGGAGGGAACAAATTCATCCTCGTCATCACCGAGTACTTGACGCGTTGGGCTGAGACGGCCGCTATCCCAGATGCAAAGGCTATGACCATCGCCTCCAAACTATTGGAGAAAATCATCTTCCCCCACGGTTGCCCACTCCAAATCTTGTCCGATCGAGGACCCCATTTCAACGGTGAGCTCCTACGCCTTGTTTCAACACAACTAGGAATCCAACAGTTATTCACGTCACCCTACCATCCGCAAACGAATGGGTTGATGGAGTGCCTCAATCGAACCTTAAAACAACAAATCTCAGCCTACATCGATCCGCTGCACTCAACCTGGGACCGAATCTTGCCCTTCGTTACGCATGCCTACAACACAACTGTGCAAGCCTCTACCCGCATTAGCCCATTTCGGGCCCTTTACGGAAGGGACCCGCGCTTACCCCCCGAAGTGGCAGTCCCGCAACCAACCACACGACTCCACGCTGACGCAGTGTCTTGGTGGTCCCACCTACAACAACTCCAGCCCCTCCTCCGCAAAGCCATCACGAGCAACCTGCACCAGGCACAACTATGCCAAAAATGACAACACGATATAGGCCGTGTCGACCATCAATACCACGTCGGTGACAAAGTCCTCGTCTACTTCCCCATCCGTCGTCGCGGTCTCAGCGAATCGCTCATGCACCGATGGATCGGTCCCTTCGAAGTTCAAAAGCAGATACGCGACACTACATACCTGCTCCGCCGCGCCTCCAACAACCGCTCTACCTTTGCTCACCAGTCTCGCATGAAGCCCTTCCATCAACTACCACCGCCCCCGCCCACACTCATGCCTACGCCCACGCCCGTGTCATCCCCCCGTCTGGAACCGTCGTCCACGCCTCGTCGCGCTTCGACTGCACAGTAACTTTTTTTTTTTACAAGGGGGAATTGTGGTGGTCACATGGACCACACCTAGATTAGGCCCCTACCAAGCCCCATGCACCACACATAGACCACACCCAAATTAGGCCCCTACCAAGCCTCATGCACCACACCCAAACTAGGCCCCCACCAAGCCCCATAATTAGTAGAGCTAATTGGAGCGGGAGAACACCCTCCACGCTAAGAGAGAGTCTATAAAATGTAACTTGAGACATAATGAAAAGGGGGCTATTCTTGAGAGCATTTCACATCTTGAGCATTTCACAATATACATGTTCGGAAAGTACTTGAACGCTTAAGAAAGTATGGTTTGTATGCCAAACTTGAGAAGTGCAGTTTTGACAGCGAACAAGTCGAATTCTTGGGTTGCTAAGTTCTATCGCAAATTCATACGAAATTATTCAAAGATCGTGTTGCCTCTCACTGTCATGATATGGCAAGACTCGAACCCATGACCTTATGTTATATGGGTCGAGCTCTTGACCATTATACCGTCTATTGTAATACGTAGGATATTATTTTCATTTAAGTTTTATTATAGGAAATTAATGTATATTCCTAATTTATCTGGAACATTCTAGAAGTTTCAAGATTACTACTAAGAACACTATAAAAGAAGGCACTGGGCATTATTTTGAACCAAATTAGTTCAACGCCAGTCTTAAGCCTCATAGCCATCTTGTACTTACTCTTCATATAATATATCATCTGTCATCATCATCTCTCTCTCTCTCTCTCGTCCTCACTATCTCTCTCTCTCTCTCTCTCTCTCTCCTCTTCTCTTTCCTCTCTCTCGGGAGTCTTATGCAGTCCCGTCCTCTTAGTACTAATAGTACTTCCCTTCTCCAGAACTAATTCTCGCTCTGTTTTAGTACTATTCTTGACAGTTTGAACCAAAATTTCCTCTCTAGTCTTTCTTTTGGTTTCCCTCATCCTCTTATCCTTTTTCTATACAATGGCTTTTGTTAGCGCCCAAGAATATCAATCCGTTTTCTCCGAGCTATAGTGTCTAAAAGAAAATTTTGTTGCCTTGGAACAAGAAAACCAACGGTTGTTAGGGGATCTTCAACAAATCGCCCTAGAAAAATAGCAAACGCAGCAGCAACATGGGGAGTTAGCGACGTGTGCAACAACTCAAAGCAGCGTTGCAACAACAAGGATTAAGTCCCCAAGGATTTCATAAAGAGCCCAAGATTGGACTTCCTATGAAATTTGATGGAACGTGATCGCAATTTATGGGATTCCTCAATCATGCACTCTTAATCATTCAAATGTATCCTTCTCGATACACCACTGATGCATCCCGAGTCGGCCTAATAGCCACGTTGCTTAGCGGCTCAGCCTTGGCATGGTTTGCTCCGCTTCTAGAAAAACAATCGCCCTTACTTAATAACTTTGAAGTCTTTATTAGCGAGTTTAAAGCTTGCTTTGGAGATACAGACAACATCAGGATGGCAATCAACAAAATCCGATGATTGCGTCAAGGCGATCATCCAACCTCTGCCTACGCGGCGGATTTTCGTCTACTCCCCTCAGATATCCCCTGGGATGATCAAGCACTAATGGAGCAGTTTCGCTACGGCTTGCGAAACGATGTCAAAGATCTACTTCTAACCTTCCCCGAAGAACCAAAGTCTCTTACAGAGGCAATTAGTCGAGCGGTTCGTTGCGACAACCACATTTTCGAACGGCGTTCAGAACGTCAATTACAAATACCACGCCCAAGGCCGGAGCCCACATATGCCTCAATGGTGGCTAAACTATTTGCACGAGACATATCTATTGAGAGACAAGCTCAACATCGGCCGGATCGGCTGAAGAAGCCGAGGACCGGATCGGTTGGGACCGATCGGTTAGGCCGAGTGCGTAAACCGGGAGGCCGTTAGGAAAGATATTCCGTGAGGAATATATTTGGGAGTTAGTGTAGGAGCTCTTAATGAGCATTGAAGTACTGTCAGTACTTCGGTCAGTCCTTCTAGGACTTGTATAAAAGTGTTCATTGAACACACATATGTATACAGAGTAGTATATAGAGTGTTAAATATAGTTTTTTGTGTTATCTCTCTCTCTCTCTCTCTCTCTCTCTCTCCCGCGTATACCGTGTAAGCTCAAGCTCTCCATTAAACCTGAGTTTCCTTCCTTCTGTTCGGTCTTCATACTTGCTTCCGCACGCTACTTTCTACATGGTATCAGAGCGCGAGGGTTGAGAACCTCTCTGCAACCGACACAGCTTGACGAAGAAGAACAAGAAGAACGATGGATAGAGACATGGCGAGCTCGCTTCCAACAGAGAAGCTCGACAGAACCAACTACGCGTCTTGGTGCTACAAGATGCACCAGTACCTGCTCGGGCATGGCTACTGGAGTTATGTCGAAGGAGTTAATGACGCGGCACCCGAATCGACACACAGAGACTTCCCGTCGTGGGAGCAATCGGCGAGCAGGGTATTATACTGCTTCGCGTCGTGTGTGGGCGAACAGCTATTGAGCTATGTTCGGGATGCAAAGACACCGAAGGGTGCGTGGGAAAATCTGAAGAAGATTTTCGCCACGAGCACCACAGCCAGGAAGCTTCAGCTCCGACTGGAGTTGAGCAACCTACGACAACGCGACTTGTCGGTGGCGGACTATACCTCGAAGATCAAGGATATCTACGACTCCCTCACCTCCATAGAGGTGAACATCGAGGAGAGCGAGATGGTCCAGATCTGTCTCGGAGGTTTGGCATCGAAGTTCGGAGCGTTCGGAACGGTTGTGTGTACCCGGGAGAATACGCCGTCCTTTTTCGACTTACAATCGATGCTCCTGGTAGAGGAGAACCACGCGGGTGCGTCCACAAGCACGCACACCGACAACAGAATGTTGTACACGGAGGGAGATAGGCCCCGTGGACGTGGAGGACGAGGCGAGTCGGCGCGCAATGGAGGCGGCCGACGAGATCAAGGAAGAAGGCACCGAAGTGATGCCGACAGCAACTCCAAACCCTCCGGAAACAGGGGGAGTCGAAGCGATGAGAACCGGCAAGGGAAGGCCATCACGGAGTGCTGGTACTGTGGCAAGAAAGGCCACAGGGAAAGTGAGTGCTGGAAGAAGCGCGCCGATTCGGAGAGAACCGGTTCCGAAAACGGCTCCGGACATACCGACAAGGGAAATCGGCAGCGATCGCACTACGCCGAAGGGTCTGTCTTCGTGACGAGACACGAAGCAAACTCAATGAAACAGACCACCCCGAGATCGGATGAGGTGTGGTACATAGACTCCGGCGTGTCAAACCACATGACGAGCCATAAGGAGTGGTTCTCGTACCTTGAAAAACCGATACAACCTGGAGTAGTCGCAACAGGAGACGACACTCCGCATCCGATCGCGAATGTCAGAGAAGTTCCCCTTAGCCATGTCGGGCAGAAAGGGAAACTCATGAACGTGTTGCACGTTCCGACAATCACGAAGAACTTGGTCTCAGTCGGACAGATCGTCGACCAAGGGATGGAGGTTCGGTTTACACACCTCGGGTGCTTCATTGAGGAAGAAGGCCATGTAATTGCGCAAGGGCGCAAAGATAGGAGGATCTTAATCCTCGACTCCACTGACGGCGGCACCGCAATGTTCGCGAAGGGACGAAAATCCGAGTCGGACATCGACTTGTGGCACAAGCGGATAGGCCATGGCAACTACCAGTGGCTTCAAGATCTGCAATCGAAACAGGTAGTGTTCGGATTGCCCAAATTTAGTGGCCGAAAGGAACAAATTTGTGAAGCCTATCAGCTCGGGAAGCAACACCGACTTCCTTTCCCCAACGAGCGAAACCGGAGCCGGAACAAGCTCAACCTTATACACTCCGATGTATGGGGGCCGGCACAAAACGTTAGTCTTGGCGGGAGCCGATATTTCGTCTCCTTCATCGACGACCACACGCGGCACACGTGGATCTACCTCATTGAGAGGAAGAGCGAAGTCTTCGACTGTTTTCGGGACCTCAAAGGGTTCATGGAAACGGAAACGGGACGAAAGATCAAGTGCCTACGGTCGGATGGCGGGAAAGAGTACTTTTCCGGTCAATTCAATGGTTACCTACAACAAATGGGAATTCGGCGCGAATTCAGTTGTAGATACACGCCGGAGCAGAACGGCGTGGCCGAGAGGAAGAATCAGTCAGTTGTGGAAGCGGCACGGGCAATGCTAGAGGAGAAGAGCTTGCCCAAGATATACTGGGCCGAGGCGGTAAGGACCGCAGTATACATCCAAAACCGGATCGGAGACAAAGTGTTGGCGCACGAGCTATACTTCGGAACGAAGCCGAACTTACGACACTTGAGGGTGTTCGGTAGCATTGCGTATGTGCATATACCGAAGGAGAAAAGGAGGAAGTTGGACGCAAAGGCCGAGAAATGCATCTTGGTCGGTTACTCGGACGAGCAGAAGGGTTATAAGTGCTATAACCCTCGCACCAAACAAGTGCGTGTCAGCCGCGACATTGTGTTTGACGAGTCTGCGTCCTGGTACCTGCCCCCGACTACGAACCCCGACTCCAATCCGAGCTCTGACGATGAGGTCAGCGAGGCCGAGATGCCTACGGATGAGCCCGAAATCGAGACCCGCGAAGAGAGTCCAATTTCACTCCGTTTAAGTGGACCGATTGGACGACTGAGTCGGTACGATCAGTTTGATGAAGAGCCGGCGAGTAGTGGGGACTCGGCCGTGCATTCCCCGCGCAGGAAGCCGAGGAGGCGGCTTACGCGCAAGGAGAAAGGGAAGAAGAAGGTGTCGGATTCCGGCACGGATAAGAACGAGTCAGACCGACGCGAGTCCGACTCCGAGGGAACCGGTGATGGGTCTTTAAAGGTGAAGTCCACGTCGACCGAGAAGGCCTCGACATCGGCCAATGTGAGATTACGCCGATCTACCCACCTGAAGAATCCTGTTTTGCAGTTCGGATACAACGAGTACATGGTGCATCATTATGCGTACATGACCCGTGTAGCGGAAGTGCGTGAGCTAGTGAGCTACGCAGAAGCGGCTAAAGATGTGACTTGGCGTGCCGCGATGGAGGAAGAGATGCACGCGTTGGCGGAGAACGAGACATGGGACCTGGTTGACGCACTGAAGGGTGTGAAGCCGATCAGGTGTAGGTGGATGTACAAGGTCAAGTACAACACCGATGGATCGGTCAACCGGTACAAGGCTCGACTAATGGCAAAGGGCTACGTGCAGAAACACGGCATCGACTACGATGAGACGTTCGCGCCGGTCGCGAAAATGACGACCGTCCGTGTTTTGCTCGCAATAGCTGCGATGAAGGGGTGGCACTTACATCAAATGGATGTAAAGAATGTGTTCTTGCACGGTGACCTTGAGGAACAGGTGTACATGGTACAGTCCCCCGGATTTCACTCTGGAACGAACTCCTCGGCAGTGTGCCGACTGAAGAAGTCCCTTTACAGACTAAAGCAAGCCCCGTGTGCCTGGAACGTGAAGATCACGCAACAATTGCGTCGGATGGGCTTCGTCACGTCAAAATCGGACTCTTCCCTGTTCATCCGGAAAGGTCGACTCGGACCGGTTAGTATTTTACTATATGTTGATGACTTGGTCATCACTAGCGCCGACCTAGGTGAAATCGACCGCGTGAAGCTCCAGCTTGCGGCATCGTTCGACATGAAGGATCTGGGGGACCTTCATTACTTCCTCAGGATCGAAGTGATCCGTACCCCCGAAGGCATATTGATTAGCCAACGTCATTACGTGCTAAGTATGTTCTTCAAATTCGGGATGGCTGACTGTAAGTCCGTCTCGACTCCTCTGGACAGAACCATCAAGCTACGTCCCGATACGGGAAAGGTATGCGACACGACGAGGTTTCGACAAATTGTCGGAACTGGAGCTGTGAAGATTCAGAAGAGCCTCAAGTTGATCTTGAGGGGGAGTGTTGAGAGACAAGCTCAACATCGGCCGGATCGGCTGAAGAAGCCGAGGATCGGATCAGTTGGGACCGATCGGTTAGGCCGAGTGCGTAAACTGGGAGGCCGTTAGGAAAGATATTCCGTGAGGAATATATTTGGGAGTTAGTGTAGGAGCTCTTAATGAGCATTGAAGTACTGTCAGTACTTCGGTCAGTCCTTTTAGGACTTGTATAAAAGTGTTCATTGAACACACATATGTATACAGAGTAGTATATAGAGTGTTAAATATAGTTTTTTGTGTTTTATCTCTCTCTCTCTCTCTCTCTTTCTCTCCCGCGTATACCATGTAAGCTCAAGCTCTCCATTAAACCTGAGTTTCCTTCCTTCTGTTCGGTCTTCATACTTGCTTCCGCACGCTACTTTCTACAATATCTCAATCAAATACTCCGATACCGATGGAGATCGACACCATGCGTAGACGTGGCCCGTTATCGGAAGAAGAAAAGCAACGACGACGTGCAAATCGATTATGTCTTTATTGTGGTGGACCGGGGCATATCACAATCAACTGTCCCCATAGGCCAAGAAGACATGTAAATCAAATCGTAGCCTGTACTAAACCCGAGTCAATTCTTCCCTTAGGAGTGTCTGATAGTATTAATAGTACTACTAGCCCAAGTATCTCGAACAAATTTGAAATCCTTAGTCAATTAGATGAAGAGTTAAACGACTGAGTCCAACCAAAATAGGAGCCGTTTGGTTGGACAACCCTAGATCTGTACAACCCATTAGTGGTTCCATTCCCTCCAAGCAAGTTAGCAATGTGTTCCTAGCCCAAGTCATGGTTAGTACTAAAAGTACTCCTCCAGTACATGTCCTAGCACTTTTAGATTCTGAAACCAATTCCTGTTTCATGGATCGAAAATTTGCCCAAGCTTCTCAGATATCCTTAAGAAAACTTCCTTGCCCCGCATCTGTAGTAGTCATTGATGGTCGTCCCATTGCTTCCGGGAATATTGTAGAAGAGTCAGAACCCATTCAAGTTGTCCTAGGTAGTTTTGTGTGTGTAGTATCATTCAATATAATTAGTAGTCTAGAGCATCCCATTGTCCTGGGATTACCTTAGTTTGAATCACATAATCCAGACATAGATTGGAGAACAAGAGAAGTCTGATATCGACAACCCCAAGAATCTACTCATCAAGTTTCGACCATTTCACTACGTCAACTACGCGAAGAAGGACACAAGGAGGCAATGTTCCTATTTGCAATATCAATACATCCTTCCAACAATATTAAGGAGGAATCCTTAGTGCAACCTCCGGCGAAATATCATCCTTATGTCGATGTATTTGACAAGGTCAAAGCCGGTACTCTTCCTCATCATCGTCCGTACGATTGTCCCTACGATTTACAACCAAGAGCAGAGCCACCATGGGGACCAATCTACAACTTGTCACTAACCCAGTTAGAAGTCCTTCGAGCCTACATAGAGGAGAGCTTGGCAAGCGGGTTTATTCGTCATTCAAAATCTCTGGCTGGTGCACCCATCTTCTTTGTCAAGAAGAAAGATGGCTCACTTCGTCTCGTCGTTGATTACCACGGCTTGAATAAGGTCACCATCCGGAATAGGTATGCACTTCCTCTTATATCAAGTCTTTCAGAGCGAGTTAATGGTGCCAAGTTTTTTACAAACATCGATCTACGAGGAGCGTATAACCTCGTGCGGATCCGGCCGGGAGATGAATGGAAGACCTCCTTTCGCACGCGGTATGGGCATTTCGAATATACCATTATGTCGTTCAGTCTAACCAATGCACCCGCAGTCTTCCAACACATGGCAAATGATATATTCAGAGACCTCTTGGATATTTATTTGATCATCTATTTGGATGATCTATTGATTTATTCGAAGACCCAGGAAGAGCACGATTCTCATTTACTACTAGTACTAAAACGACTCCGCGAGAATGGTCTTTATGCTAAGCTAGAAAAATGTAGCTTTGACTGCAAGCAAGTGGAATTTCTAGGCTATGTCATCTCCTCAAGGGGCATCTCCATGGATCCAGCTAAAGTCAAAACTGTGCTAGAGTAGCAAAGTCCCCGTTCGTTACGAGATGATGTTTCCTAGGTTTTGCTAACTTCTATCACAAGTTTATACAAGATTACTCGAAGATTATTATACCTCTAACACAACTTATGAAGAAGGGATAGACATTCCTTTGGTCCAATGAAGTGAACATGGCTTTTCAGCATCTTAAGAAAGCCTTTACATAAGCTCCTATTCTAGCTCATGTGGATACAAACAAACCATTCATCATGGAGTCCGAAGCATCGGATTTCGCCCTCGGTAGCATCCTTTCTCAACAAGGAGATAAAGAAGAGTTACATCCTGTGGCATTCCATTCACGCAAATTCGATGCCACGGAAATCAACTACAAAATACATGACAAGGAGTTATTAACCATCGTAGATTCATTTGTGCAATGGCGGCATTTCTTAGAGGGCTCTCCACATCAGGCCATCGTCTTCAGCGATCACAAAAATCTTGCTTATTTCCAGAACGCTCGTGTGCTAAATCGACGACAAGCTCGGTGGGCTCAATTCCTCACGCGTTTTGATTTCAAAATCACATATCGACCAGGGAAGCAGCAAGGAAAAGAAGATGCACTATCATGGCGTTCATATCTTGCACCCATACGACGGGACATTTCGGTAGTACTAAGACGTTGGATCTAGTTCAACGATCTTTTTGGTGGCCCCATATGCGAAGTTTTGTCGACGACTACGTTCGGACCTATGATGATTGCTGTCGAGCAAAGATGCCACGACACCATCCATATGGCTTGTTGGAACCCTTACCGATTCCATGTAAGCCGTGGTAGTCTATTTGTCTTGATTTTATCACAGATCTGCCAGTCTCAAAGGGGTTCAATGCTATCTTAACCATCGTCAATCGATATACTAAGATGACACATTTTGTGCCGTGTACTAAGGCTATGACTAGCGAGGAAACCGCCGCCCTTGTCATGCGTGAGGTATTTCGACATCATGGTTTCCCAGACAGTATCATTAGTGACTGAGGCCCTCAATTCGTTTCCAAATTTTGGCAGCATCTCTTCAAGATGCTCAAGGTCTCTTGCAACCTCTCCTCCGGCTACCATCCCTAGACCGATGGGCAGGCGGAACGAACAAACCAAACACTGGAACAATATCTCCGGTGTTTTCTGAGTTATCAACAGGACGATTGGGCCAATATTCTCCACTTTGCGGAGTTTGCGTATAATAATGTTGTTCACTCCTTGGCTCGGGTCTCCCCATTTTACGCTTATACCGGTTCTCATCCTCGTTGGTCGGTGATTGACACCCCGGAGCTACCTACCAATCCTCGTGCCGAGGATCATTTGGAGAGGTTACGCAAGATCCAGTTGGATCTCTCTACTCATCTTCATCATGCTCAACACACACAGAAGACTATGCGGATCGTCATCGGCTTCCCTCCTCTTTTTCCATGGGAGATCGAGTATGGCTCTTATGTCATCACATCAAGACCACTCGACCGTGCGACAAGTTGGATTATCGACGACTCGGTCCTTTCCGTATTACTAGTAAGGTTAATGATGTCACGTTCCGCCTTGATCTCCCTCCACATCTACAGATACATCTGGTTTTCCATAGTTCTCTTCTTGAACCTTATAAAGCAAACACTATTCCCAATCGTGTTACACCACCGCCGCCACCGCTTGAGTTGGATACCGGCCCAGAGTATGAAGTTGTTTTCGTCCTCGATTCCAAACTTGTTCGCAACAACCTTTATTATTTGGTCGATTGGCTCGGCTATAGTCCGAGTGAACGTACTTGGGAACTCGTCGAGCATGTCGCCAATGCTCAGGATCTTCTTGCTGATTTCCACCGAAAGTATCCAGATAAACCCGGTCTGCAATCAGCGCCGACTCGTTACACTCGTCGTCTTAAGGGGAGGGATAGTGTCATGATATGGCAAGACTCGCACCCATGACCTTATGTTATATGGGTCGAGCTCTTGACCATTATACCATCTATTATAATACGTAGGATATTATTTTCATTTAAGTTTTATGATAGGAAATTAATGTATATTCCTAATTTCTCTAGAACATTCTAGAAGCTTTAGGATTTCTCCTAAGAACACTATAAAAGAAGGCACTAGGCATTATTTTGAACCAAATTAGTTCAACGCCAGTCTTAAGCCTCATAGCCATCTTGTACTTACTCTTCATATAATATATCATCTGTTATCATCATCTCTCTCTTTCTTTCTCGTCCTCACTATCTCTCTCTCTCTCTCCTCTTCTCTTTCCTCTCTCTCGGGAGTCTTATGCAGTCTCGTCCTCTTAGTACTAATAGTACTTCCCTTCTCCAATACTAATTCTCTCTCTGTTTTAGAACTATTCTTGACACTCACCCAACTCACCAAGAAGAATCAAGCGTTTGTTTGGACTATTGAAGCGAACATAGCCTTTACTCAGCTCAAAGAGGCATTCACATCAACTCCTATATTAGCACATATTGATCCTGAAAAGCCATTTTCCATTAAAGCGGATGCGTCAGACTTTGCATTGGGGAGTATCCTATCCCAACCATGCAAGGATGGGCAGTCCCATCCAGTCGCGTTTCACTCGAGAAAATTTACTACTGCGGAGATAAACTATGAGGTGCATGACAAGGAGTTACTAGTTGTGGTTGACTCTTTTGAGCAATGGCGACATTTCTTGGAAGGATCGCCTCATCAAATAATCATTTATAGTGATCAAAAAAATCTTACGTATTTTCAAATGGCTCGAGTGTTAAATAGGAGACAACTCGGTGAGCACAGTTTCTAACTCGTTTTGATTTCAAGATCGTTTTCCGCCCCAGGAAGCAACAAGGGAAGCCAGATGCTCTATCTCGACATTCATATCTCACACCTCGACTTGGAGATCCGACCTTCGACAACCAAAAGCAAATTCTACTGGGATCATCAAAGCTACAAGCAACAACAGTTTATGCGACGTTGCTTGATTCACGGCTTATTGATACTATTCGGCAACAACTTCACTCTAATGATTTCGCTAATAATGTCTCAGCCCACATTAGTCCAAGCCATGCATCGTGCTCCACATTGCAAGATTCATCTCAACATTATCAGGTTTCAAGTGGCAAGATGGCGTACTCTTTTACAAGAATCTCCTTTACGTCCTTGGTAGATCACCCCACCTTCAAGTATTACAACATTGTCATGATGCCCCTATGGCTGGACATTTTGGTATTGCCAAGACTATGGAGTTGGTGAAGCATTCGTTTTGGTGGCCTCCTGTTGAGAATCAAGCTCAACTTGGTCTAGTGTGTGAACTCACCTTGAGAGTGAATAGACACTCCAACGGTCAAGAGTCACCATTATGTCACCTCTTTGTATTCTAGCATTTAGTATGAGTCATAGAATCATATTCTATGACACATAACTTATGAGCTTTCACATTCTCCATGCTCCATGAGTCTTGTAGTTAATGAAGAGAGAGGGTGACTATATAAAGCACCCTCCTCCCACCTTGTATTATGTTGAGTCTTTCTCTTTTGTTAATATAATCTAACTTGTGTATACTCTATGCCTTACTCTCCTTGTCTCTCTCTCTCTCTCTCTCTCTCTCTCTCTCTCTCTCATACACACATACAGTTCACACCTATTCCGCTTCACAAGAATCCATCTCTTGATTCTTTACATGGTATCAGAGCGATTTGGTAGCTCGATCTAGCCCATTCGCCTCATCGTGATCGTGTGTTGTGCTCCACGCCGACGACCAAGAACCGGCTCATCGCTATCATAGCTTCACTACATAGCTCGCATTCAAAGAGAGAAGAAGAAGAAGAATCGACATAATGAATACTCAAATGGGGAGCGCTCTCCCTACCGAGAAGTTGGATCGAAACAACTTCGCATCTTGGGAGTACAAGATGCACCAATACCTTGTCGGACAAGGCTATTGGAGCTACATCAAAGGAACGCATGAAGACCGACCCGCCGAAGCAGCTCCCGGATACGCGACATGGGAGCAAGCCGCAAGCTATGTGATGTATTGCTTGGCGACATGTGTTCACGATCACATGCTCGGCTACATTCGCGAAGCCAAGACACCGAAGGAGGCATGGGAAAATCTACGAAAGATTTTCGCGGCGAACACAACCACAAGAAGGCTTCAACTCCGCCAAGAGTTGAACAACATTCAACAAAGGGACATGTCCATTACGACATACACCTCGAAGATCAAGGAGCTTTGCGATTCGCTCGGCTCAATAAGCGTAAATATCGATGATGATGAGATGGTTCAAATATGCCTCGACAGCCTCGCACCACGGTTCGGCGCGATGCGAACCGTCGTTCTAGCACAGGAGAAATCTCTGTCCTTTGAGCTCCAATCAATGCTATTGGTCGAAGAAAACCACCTCACCTAGTGCCCTCAATCCGGAGGACGTATGGTTTGTTGACTCCGGAGCCTCAAACCATATGACATCCCATAAAGAATGGTTTCTCGAACTTCAAGAGACGAAGCGACCCAGTTATGTCGAAACCGGAGATGACACTACACACCCGATTTGGCACATCGGCAATGTTCCATTCGGCGAAAGAGGTAAGCAAACATACATTAAACATGTCTTGCATGTTCCCACCATCACGAAGAATTTGGTCTCGGTTGGCCAAATGGTTGAGCAAGGGATGCAAGTATGATTTGACCAAGAAGGGTGCTTCATCGAAAAAGAAGGTCGAATCATCACACGCGGAAGAAGAGAGGGCCGGATGTTTATTCTCGATTCGCACGAGATGAAATCCGCCATGTTCGCGAAAAGCACAAAAGCCGACTCTGACATAGAGCTATGCCATAAACAAATCGGCCACATCAATCTCAACAAACTCAAAGCAATGAAATCGAAAGGAGTCATCCTCGGACTCCCGACATTCAAAGAGAAGGAGATTGAAGGTGTATGCAAAGCGTGCCAATTCGGCAAGCAACACCGACACCCATTTCCGAAGGAGCGGAATGTGAGCAAAGGCGTACTCGACGTAATTCATTCCGATGTATGGGGTCCGGCTCAAACGGCGACATTCGGCGGATGCCGATATTACGTGCTCTTCATCGACGACTTTTCTAGGCACACTTGGATCTATCCGATGCGGCAAAAGAGCGAAGTGTTCGGACACTTCCAAAACTTCAAGAATGAAATCGAGAAAGCCACGGGCCGACATGTACGTTGTCTTCGATCGGATGGCGGGAAGGAGTACTTCTCGGATGATTTCACAGCGTATCTCCGAAAGGAAGGAATTCGGCGAGAATTCACTTGCCGACACACTCCGCAACAAAACGGTGTAGCCAAGCGCAAAAATCGGCACATCCTCGAAGTAGCACGGGCAATGATGAATGAGAAGCATATGCCCAAGTCTTATTGGGCCGAATCTGCAAATACGGCCGTCTACCTAATGAACTGTTGCACGACATCTGGTGTGCACAAGGTCACTCCACACAAAAGATTCTTCGGAAAGAAGCCGAACCTATCACATGTTCGGATATTCAGCTCCATTGCGTATGTGCACATCCCCGACGAGAAGCGTCAAAACCTCGACCCGAAGTCGGAGAAATGTATCCTTGTAGGATACTCACTGGAGTAAAAGGGGTACAAGTGCTACAACCCCTCAACTCGAAAATCTCGAGTAAGTCGAGACGTCGTTTTTGACGACTCCGCATCCTGGTACGCACCAGAGACAACTTTGACTCCGACTCTACTCGACCCGGAATCCACCGAACAAGAGATAGAGGATGAAGATCACCTTACGCGCATGTTCGAAGAAAGTCCGATTATGACCCGACTGAGCGGACCACAAGAGCCTTTGAGCGATCAAAGCACATCACGGCCTAGCCCGAAGATGGACAAAGGCAAGTAGAAAATGGCGGAATACGCAGACGATCACTTCGACGACGATGCGTCGACTCACTCACTCGACAGTGAGTTTGGCGGCTTCGATGTACCAATCGGAGCTAAGAAATCCCTCATCTCTGCAAATGAAAAGCTTTGTCGCTCCACCCGTGAAAAGAATCCAGTTAGCCGATTCGGCTACAATGACTACATGGCATATCACTATGCCTTTATGATGAAGGTGGCGACAGTACGCGAGCCAGAAACATTCTCCGAAGCAGCCAAGGATGCGCAATGGATCGAAGCCATCAACGAGGAGATGCAGGCACTACGCAAGAACGAGACGTGGGATCTCGTTCCCATCTCACCACACAAAAAGGTGATCGGATGCAGATGGATTTACAAAGTGAAGTACAATACCGACGACTCCGTCAACCGCTACAAAGCGCGACTCATAGCGAAAGGCTACGCCCAAACGCACAGAGTTGACTATGAGGAGACCTTTGCCCCGGTGCCAAAGATGACAACGGTACGGACCGTAATTGCGCTTGCCGCGGCGAAAGGGTGGCACCTCCATCAAATGGACGTCAAGAACACCTTTCTACATGGCGAATTAGAAGAGGAGGTGTACATGATACAACCACTCGGCTTCAAATCGCGCATTCATCCAAAAGCCGTATGCCAACTCAAGAAGCCACTCTACGGCCTCAAGCAAGCACCGCGTGCTTGGCATTCGAAGATAACACAATATCTTCATCAAATCGGCTTCCGTATGTCAAAATCGGACAACTCCCTCTACATACGAAGCGATTCCGCAAGTCCGATCGTCATCATTTTATATGTGGATGACCTAGTCATTGGAGGTGAGCATCTCGTCGAAATCAATAAAGTCAAATCCCTCCTTTCTGACAAGTTCGAGATGACGAACATGAAGGAACTCCACTACTTCCTCGGCATCGAGGTAATTCGGACTCCGGCCGGAATCATGATCTCTCAACGACACTACATCCTCAACTTGTTATATAGTTCGGGATGGTTGAGTGCAAATCCGCGGCAACCCCGCTCGATCGCAATCTCAAACTAGATGCGAACTCCGACACCAAAGCGTGTGAGTCGACTCAGTATCGATCTACCTCACGATCACACGACCCGATCTCAGTTATCCAGTCGGTCTCCTTAGTCAATTCATGCAAACACCGCGCGATACTCACTTGGATTGCGCTAAGCGAGTTCTACGATACGTGCGTGGCACAATGGATTGCGGCATCCTCTAGAAGACCGCAATGCCAATACGCCTCGAGGGGTACATAGACGCTGATTGGGCCGGCTACAAAGCCGATAGAAGATCAACCTCCGGATTTGTTTTCTCCCTCGGCAGCAGAGCAATATCCTGGAGTAGCAAGAAGCAGCCTACCGTTGCTCTTTCAAGTATGGAGGCGGAATACAAGGGCGCAGCTATAGCTGCGTCTGAAGCGGTATGGCTCAAGAGAATTTTGAAGGATCTGGGCGTACCCATCAAGGATCTGACTTCCCTTTACTGTGACAACATGAGCAGTATCTATCTGGCTCGGAACCCGGTCTTCCACATGCGGACAAAGCACATCGAAGTGCACTATCACTTCATCCAAGAGCGCGTTCTAGCTGGCGATGTCGACCTACAACACATTAGCACAAATCTTCAAATGCTCGACATCTTCACTAAAGCCTTAGGAGCCGACAAGCTGTGGCAATTCATGACCGATCTCGGATTGATGATCCCAGACCTGCCAAGCTTGAGGGGGAGTACTGAGCACATTACGCAATAACGCGTGGATTCCGCAAGCCGCACACACTACGCAAGAACGCGTGGATTATGCAACCACGCAACGAAGCCACAAAGAGCCGATCTACCGCACGAAGCACAAACTTCACAACTACGCACAACGCAAGCTGGAGCACGGATTCCGCAACTCCGCATAAATGCAATTCGACGCGAGTTGACGCAGACTCCGTAACGCGAGTCAAAGCGGATTTCGGATACCGTCTGAAACCGACCCGACTTGAGCTTGAGGGGGCGTATTGAGAATCAAGCTCAACTTGGTCTAGTGTGTGAACTCACCTTGAGAGTGAATAGACACTCCAACGGTCAAGAGTCGCCATTATGTCACCTCTTTGTATTCTAGCATTTAGTATGAGTTATAGAATCATATTCTATGACACATAACTTATGAGCTTTCACATTCTCCATGCTCCATGAGTCTTGTAGTTAATGAAGAGAGAGGGTGACTATATAAAGCACCCTCCTCCCACCTTGTATTATGTTGAGTCTTTCTCTTTTGTTAATATAATCTAACTTGCATATACTCTGTGCCTTTCTCTCCTTGTCTATCTCTCTCTCTCTCTCTCTCTCTCTCTCTCTCTCTCTCTCTCTCTCTCTCTCTCTCTCTCTCTCTCTCTCTCTCATACACACATACAGTTCACACCTATTCCGCTTCACAAGAATCCATCTCTTAATTCTTTACACCTCCTTTGCAAAAATTTGTCGAAGATTATGTTCATACATGTGACACCTGTTGTCGAGCCAAAATACCCAAGCATCATCCTTATGGCATGTTTAACCATTACTGCCTCCAACCAAGCCATGGTAGTCTATTTCTATGGATTTCATTATGGATCTGCCACTTTCAAAAGGATTTGATACCATTTTAACATTAGTGGATCAGTTTACCAAGATGGCACATTTTTATCATGTGTAAAGAGTATCAATAGTCAGAAAACCGCAGATATCGTTATGCGTGAAGTATTTCACCATCATGGTCTTCCAAACGATATAATTACTGATCGTAGTCCCCAATTTATCTCTCACTTTTGAAAGCACCTATGGGTAGGCCTCAAAATCTCCTGCAAACTCTCTTCGGCATATCATCCACAAACCAACAGACAAACAAAGTGCACAAATCAAACGCTCAAGCAATATCTTCGATGCTTCATTAGTTATCAACAAGATGATTGGAGCAATATTCTACATCTTGATGAGTTTGCATACAATAACACGGTACACTCTTCTACCAAGGTTACACCTTTCTTTGCCTACACCGGTAACCATCCTCGATGGTGTATCTTGGATCTTCCCAAGGTCGCACGAAACCCTAGTGCTGAGCATCATCTTCATCGACTACATCGAATCCAGTTAGCGTTATCTTCTCACATTGACCAAGCGCTTAGGTTCTTTTCTCATCACTGCGCATATTAACGATGCCACCTTTCGTCTTAATCTTCTAGCACACATGCGGCTTCACCCAGTCTTTCATAACTGTCTTTTGTAACCTTGTTGCACCTCTTCTATTCCTAATTGTGTCGTGCCACCTCCGCCCTTTGTCCAACTTGTTGACGGCCCTAAATACGAGGTAGTTGTTATTCTTGATTCGAAGATTGTGCAGAATAAGCTCTATTATTTGGTTGATTGGGTTGGCTATCCTCCGAGTGATCGCACTTGGGAACCCGTCAATAATGTTTCTAATGCTCAAGCTCTTGTCAAAGACTTCCATCGTTGTTATCCAAACAAACCGAGCCATACATTGTCGTTCTCGAAGTGGAGATAGTGTCATGAATACATAAGCATCATGGCGTCACATGGGCTTGAACCCAAGACCTTGTAATACATAATCAAGAACCTAACTATTAGGATATCATATGATTATAACTTCTTGTAATAGATTGATTATTGTAAATGTTTTAGAACATTCTAGAATATCATAGAACATCTTAGAATATTCTAGGTCTAGAACATTCTAGAACATTATAGAAATCACTAGGCTATTCTATAGGAACCTATAAATATGGACATACAATTTTTCTCAAACCAATTCAAATCAACACTAGTCTTAACCTTTCGTCACCTTTCTTGTATCCATATTCATTCTATCTTACTAATACATTCATTCTTCTCTTACCACTTCATTCCTCTCTTCTCGTGATCTCTTTACATCTTTCTTCTACCACTCTATCTTTTCTTTTGGTTATGACACTACGTGCAGATCGTGAGGCGGAACCGCCGGGATCCTAGATCGGAAGGATTCGAAGTTTGCACTAGCTTTAGTGAGACAAGATTTAAGATAGATTGAGAGAGATTGATATGGAGAGAGAGAGATTGAGATTAAACCCTTGACTTTGGATTTGCGAGACAAGATACATCACTATTAGGATAACTTGTTTTATTATTATTAATAATTTCTTCCCCAATTTCTTCATTAGCCCCATCTTACTTGACCTCCATTCTTTTATAGATCCCCCCATGCATATGATGCATGGGAGGGTGCAAGACATGCACATAACGCATGAAATGCATGCAATGCATGTTTGCCATGTCACTCATCCAAGCTCTCATGTATGAGATTTTCCATATGAAAAGTATGATGATAAAAGTATAACTCTAACGTCATGACTTAGCTAAGTGGTAAGTCATGTGGCTCTTCTGTAGGAGGTGCAAGGTTCAAATTCTTACCTACACCCCCGTAAACACAAAATGTATTTACAAATGTTTAACTGCATATTACACCTTTAGTTGACCTCCAATGAACCGATGGAACCGTTAGACA
Organism: Azolla caroliniana; assembly: GCF_043228905.1. NCBI lineage: Eukaryota > Viridiplantae > Streptophyta > Polypodiopsida > Salviniales > Salviniaceae > Azolla > Azolla caroliniana. Next base: position 6,420,756 of record NW_028230446.1, on the reverse strand, counting down.
ATTTTGTTTGTTTCACACCGAAAAATCTTCAAGACATCGTGCGTTGCAATCAACCTATTCGATTGACCCGACCGATCCGTCATTCCGGTCGCATCCGTCCCGACCGATTCGATCCGGTTCCAGTTTTGTTGTCATCCGTCCGTTCCAGTCCCATCGTCGTCCGTCCGTTCTGGTTCTCCAAAACCAATTTAAACAACATGGCCGCATCCATTCATCCAAGTTATACAACCCAACCTTTACGTGCTCCTAACACATAGATAAAATATAAAGAGATATGGCTCTACTTATATAATCTTGAATCTTAATGTTGTCCTATCTATGTGGGATATCTCACAGTTTTGTTTTCTTCTTCTTCTTCTCAAACTTTACACTCACATAACTTGACACTAAGTTGTCTAACGAGGTACTAGTGCATCTTGTATGACCAAGATGCGCAGTTGCTTCTATCGAGCTTCTTCATTGGAAGTGAGTGTCCCATGCCTCTATCCATCTTCTTGTCTTTTCTTCTCTAGAAGACAAGAGCTCGTCTCTGTGCTTGTTCGCGTGTTGGCTGTAGAGGATTCTTCTAACCCTCGCGCTCTGATATCATGAAAAAGATTATGTGTGGAAGCTAACGAACAATAGACACAACTGGCTCGACTGGACAACAAAGAACAAACAGTTCTAGGTAAACACAGAGTAAGGAAGAGAGAGAGAGAGAGAGAGAGAGAGAGAGAGAGAGAGAGGGAGGGAGGGAGGGAGGGAGACTGAGTGAGCAAACACAAAAAACATTATTACAAAAATAAACTCAGTACATACAATGTGCTCACAAAGCACTTTTTATACAGGCCCTCTAATAGGGCCTTCGTATGATCTGGCTCTCGACTTCTTTAGTTGATTCGGTCATGTTGAGCTTGTCACTCAACAATGAGTTATGGTGACTTAACTCTTCTTGACTTGTCTATGCATTGTAAGAATCTATATGAGTTATCTCTTGCCAGAAAGATGATGTGTTATGGTTCTCTTTCACATATGTCTCCCTTCTTTACAATCGAAGATATACGCATATGACTTGAGAAATTGGCCTCTCGAACAATAAGCAATCTTCAATATATAAAGACTGAAATGCTCAAATGGACGGGAAAGGAAGCACATGCATGGATAAGAGATATATTTAATCATGCAGTGCAACATGGTATGCCATATGATTGGACTACAAATTGGATCAAACCTTTACATAAAGGTGGAGATGTAAATAACGTAAACAACCATCGAGCCATCATGGTTGGTTCGCTAATGGCAAAACTATTTGGATGTATAATGGAATCAAATATAAGTGCATGGGCTGAAAAAAATGGTAAGAGAGCCTATGGACAAGTTGGCTTTCGAAAACACCATAGCACCATTGATCACCTTGTCACCCTTTGAGTATTAATGGATGAAAGTCGCCTTGGAGGTAAATGTTTATATTGTTGCATCGTAGACTTTAAGAAAGCTTTTGATATGGTACCACGTGAACATATTTGGAGGTGAATGGAAGAACTCAAGGTGCCAAGTGAATATATGCTTGCAATCTCACGAATATATGAGAAGGTTATATGTTGTGTGCATATGAGCAATAGACTTTCAGATTTTTTCAATAACACTATTGGTGTTAAGCAAGGATGCCCAATCTCACCAACTCTATTTGGTCTATGCATTGATGAATTGGAAGAAATGCTTGCCAAGTTTGTAAAGGAAGAAGGTGTTGAAGAAGTTGCAATTGGGAATGTTGTCATTATGCTTTTGCTATATGTGGATGATGTAGTGCTTTTTGCGAATACTTTAGGAGACGCGCAAAACCTTATGAAGGCGTCAGAAAACATTTGCGTGCATACGAAATTAAACGTTAATAGCTCTAAAACAAAGATTATGCTTGTGAAGAGACAAAAAAGAGATAAGCCATGCATTATGTACATTAATGAGCCACTTGAATGTGTGGAAAGCTTAAAATATCTTGGCCTTGAAGTTCCCTCAAATCATAGATGGTATGAATGTGCTACATGGTGCTTAGAGGCGGGAAAGCAAGCATATTATGCATTTGAGAACACATGCAATCGTGGAGATATTAAGTGTTGGGTCCTCAAGAAATACCTTTTCAACACTTTGGTGATACTGGTGCTTCTCTATGGGGTGGAAGTATGGGGTGGTAATATATCTAAATCTACTTGGGAAGAGGTTGAAAATGTCGAAAATCATTTTCTTACAAAGTTTCTACAAGTTAAGAAACAAACACCATACATCCTCCTCCTCCTCCTTGAGATGGGATCACTTCCCATTGAGATCATGGCCATGGAAAGGGTTGTTGAATACATGCTTAATGTTCAAAAAAGTCCCTCACATCAACTTCTTAGAATCGCATGGGAAGCAAGCAGAAAGATCCAAAACATGCATAAAATAAAAAATTTGTGTTCCAGTTGGATGCAAGATATGAAAAACTGGTTCAGTAGATGGGATGCCAACACATTTGCTTCATGATGCATCACTAGATGCCTCTGTAAATGAGGCCTTTTTGCAATGCTAATGTATCATGACATGGGGAAAATGTGGAGGCTCACGCTTCATACATAATTTATACTACACATGGTGCACCTAACTACAAAACCACATTCTTCGTGGAACGAGAAAACTGTACACATCGATACGTGTTAGAGCCCATTCTATTGGCTTCCATTCGAACCATTGCTTCCATGCGACTTAACTCACACGCATTGCGATTGTGAGATGGGGCATTGGGGCACAAGTGATGAGAGTAGTCAACTATGCAACCCACTTTGCACTAAACAAGTTCGAGAGTCTGAGTATCAAACTTTGATACAATGCTTTGCACATATTCGACGATGCTTTGCACACATCTTCGATCCGAGCCCAATCCTTGCACGAATTTCTCTCACAACCACAATGTGCACTCTCGATTGCAACATTCATTGGTAAAGTTCTTGAACATCGAGAGTCGCTACTCATTGTCACACGTATCGCGTGAAATGTAATATTTTTGGTCTCATAGGTCATATTCGACCTCCGAAGGGTAGTAATATAGTCTATTTATCTATCTCTCAATCGTGTGGCCGCACGAATAAATATTTCGCGAGAGAGGACGACGGAGGAGAGAGTTCCGATGTTTGTGTTTTGTGTGTGTGTGTGTGTGTATTGGATGGGATGGGGATGGGCGACACAAACAAGTATTGTATGTATGTATGTATGTATGTATGTACATATGTAGTAAAGTATGAAAGGGGCCAAACTCAACTCAATTAGGGCTTCTTTGGCGTATAAAGACTCTCTACCTCCCCCAAACCCTAATTCTCTTCTTCTTCTTCTTCTTCCTTTCCCTGCTGTTGCTGCTGCTTTGCTTCTCTGTGCGTTGTGGTGTTGCTGAAGAGAAAGAGACAGAGACAGAGAAAGAGAACGAAGGGTGCGGTGAGGCGATGGCGGAGAGAGGAGGAGAGCGCGGAGGCGACAGAGGTGGCTTCGGGCGCGGCTTCGGCGGCGGGCGTGGTGGCGGCGGTGGTCGTGGCGGTGACAGGCGCGGGCCTCGTCGTGGTGCACGCAGAGAAGAGGAAGAGAAATGGGTTCCCGTAACAAAGCTGGGTCGCCTGGTGAAGGAAGGGAAGATCAGATCATTGGAGCAGATCTATCTCTTCTCCCTCCCCATCAAGGAGCACCAGATCGTGGAGTTCTTCCTGGGCTCTGCCCTCAAGGACGAGGTGATGAAGATAATGCCCGTCCAGAAGCAGACGAGAGCTGGTCAGAGGACGCGTTTCAAGGCGTTCGTGGTGGTGGGAGACAGCAACGGCCACGTTGGCCTTGGAGTGAAGTGCAGCAAGGAAGTGGCGACCGCCATTCGTGGGGCCATCATCCTTGCCAAGCTCTCCGTGGTCCCTGTGAGGAGGGGCTACTGGGGTAATAAGATCGGTAAGCCTCACACTGTCCCTTGCAAGGTCACTGGTAAGTGTGGATCTGTCACTGTCCGCCTCGTCCCTGCGCCTCGTGGCTCCGGTATCGTCGCAGCTCGCGTTCCCAAGAAGGTCCTCCAGTTCGCAGGTATCGAAGATGTCTTCACTTCATCCCGTGGCTCCACCAAAACCCTCGGTAACTTCGTTAAGGTATTATATGTCTTTCCTCTTTCCTCTTCCCTCTTCTAGTCTTTTACTCCTTCCTTCCTTGGCTGTCTACTTTAATTAATTCTGTTTCTGTGAGTTTTGATTCTAGTTAGTCGCAGAATGATTGAAAGGTTTCCAAATTACTTCGTTGGACCATATGCTCATATTTTTCTGTAAAATATTGGGGGAGAGAGAGAGAGAGAGAAGTGTTTTCACATTTGTTTTGTGCATTTTTGTTGTTTGCAATCAGTATCTGCACTTGTCAAGGTAAGGAATCCCTTTCATGTCATTATTATTATTTCTTTGCGTCTTGAATGATAATGAATATACCTGTTGTCCTTGGAAGTTGCTCTCTAGGTTAGACATTGACCTACATAAAGTATCTTATCAAATTAGAAGTGCTTTGATTTCAATTTCCTGTGAAACCTTAGGGTTTTCATGCCATGGCCTACTTTTTGTTGCTTAGATGTGTGAATAGAGTAAGAATAGCCCAAATCTATCATGTTTGTTGTCTTCTTTTTAGAGTCGGCTAGACTCTTAAATTGGTGTATTTTTCCTATTATCGTTTTATGAGGATTGTATCTTGCATCTGCACGGATTACTGTCTTTCTTTTGTCTCGAAATGATTGTAGATGGTTTAGACGTGAAATATTATTATTAGTTTGTATAGGGATAATGTTGTCTGCATGTTTGCAGCTGCTTTCCTTTGCTCATGCAGTGTATGAGATCCTTCGTATCTGTGAGATAGTCGTTTTTGTTATTGTTGAGGGTGTCCACAAGCTTCTGCTTTGCTTGTGTGGATGTCAGTATGTTGATGCTAACACCTAAAACCAGTCAATAAGACGGGCATTATCTTAAAGATATTTATCTATCCACTTCTGTATTTGGTGCCAACTCAATAATTCTCATTTGGTTTCACATTGTTCATATAGAGTAGTGTATGCGAGCTCGCATTTATGCTCATAAAGATCCAATTAGCTAATCTTGTTATACATTTACCATATTTGTCTTGTGGATTCAGTGACCAATCAACAAAGTTAAATTGTTTACGTAAATATATTTGTCTTGTGGATTCGTCGACCAATCAACAGAGTTAAATTGTTTCTTGTTTTGAATGAATGTCAGGCAACATTTGACTGCTTGGGTAAGACCTATGGTTTCCTTACACCTGATCTGTGGAGGGAGACCCGGTTTACCAAGTCGCCGTTCCAAGAGTTCACCGACTTCTTGGCGAAACCAACCAGGCTCAGCATACTGGACGATGTCGAGAAAGCTCCTACCTACTAGGCTTAAGTTGTCATCATTGTGTTAGTTGAGAACAACATTTCTTTTTTTTTCCCTTTCTAAGTATTGTCTTTGCTGTTGTAATGATGTCCCTGTTCATGTTTGACGGCTGAAAATCGAGAGTTAATTTTTCTAAGGCTGTAGGTTTTTTGTTTCTGCTTTTGATTGGGAACATGGAAATTGACCAGTTTTTGGTGGTATATAAGTCACTATTTCTTATGATTTGCCAAAGTCTGTTGAACTTAAGGTAATGCAAGCCATTCTGGAAATTAGTTATGTAGCTGTTTATATAAGTATTCTTTGGTAACGTTTAGATCTGTTCCTTGTTGACTTATAAAATATCATAGCCGGGTGAAATAATAACCTGGAAGTTTGTCTATACTATTGTATTGTTTTTCTAGTCCAACTTGAGGTCTGGATCTTTAATGTTTCGAATTGTTTATATTGAAGGAACCAACATAAAATAAATCATAATTTATTCCCGAATATTTAGTTTGATAACGCCAGTGTCTAGTTTGATTACAGTAATCAATTGTTATGATGAAGGGAATATTTCATGTAATGTGCTGGTTAGGCTTTCTGTTTTATAGTTCTGGTTGCTTTAAATAGTTCGATTAACATTTAACTTCAATTATTATTAGTGAGAAGTGTCACGGAATGTGCTTTCAAGACAAGATTATGTACACCTTGCTGTGTTTTGATTTGTCACTCAAGTCTACTGAAACGATATTATTGGAAATAATGTGTTTTTCTTCTCTTTAAAAGTGGTGTAAGTACTGCTAGATGTATATGGCATAGCCAGACATTTCTTAAGTGACTACATGGTCTAATGCTCTTTGATGTAAGGCAGAATTGATCAGATAAGAGAGGAGATTATTAGGCTTGCCAAAAGTATTTATGTGTAAATCATGGACTTTGTAAGCTCTGGTGTTACTTTTCTACTCCCAATGGAACCCTTCCATTCTGAAGTAAACCATAGTTCTCTTTACGCATACACAAACTGATTAGTATGCTTGTTAATCTGAAAATTGAAGCTTCATATTTGAAAGGATATAGCTTTATTCCATATGTGAAGCTGTATAGTGCATACGTACTTTTATAAAAAACTGTAACCATACATAATATCCAGTCTTGTTTTGTCTCTTGTAGGACATTCACATGAAAAAAGGTTCCAATCCAAGTATAGTTTAATTTGGGGAGATTAACATCTTTGAAGCGTGCAAGATTCACTAGAAACAAAAGTCTTAGGCAAAATATGGTTGAAGAATGGTATATGGTTAACAGCCTCCTACCCAATCATCCGTCCAATTCACAAGTTTAACAAACATGCATGGTTCTATAGTCGAAAGCAATTTCTTTGTTTTCATGTACCCATCAGATGTGGCCCTTTTGGGGCTGATTCACTCTCGTAGATTTTGATTGAATGCAAACACCTTGGAACTGGTAGACAATCATGCTTTTCCTATGACATTTGATGCCATTTTAGCTTATTTATCCCTAGTTGAAATATAGTAGACAATTATTCAAGCTTCCTTATACATTACACACTATAATGCAAGAAAGGAATCACAAGAGCAAAAAAAAGGCAACAAGTATCCATATATGTCATAAATCTGTCCCCTATCCATTAGTCTTTGGTTTGAATCCTGACCACATCATATGCAAATATGTGTTTCTATGTAATTTCTTTGAACTGGAAAGGTAGATAAACTTTTCATGATTTGAGAAAATTTGAAAGATGCACCCCATAAGTTTCGCTCATTTTTGCCTTTTTTGAATTTTCAAATGAGGGTTTGTATTGGTAAAGAATTCTTGAATTGGTGGACATGAGACATTTATAGCAAATCATGATTAATTGCTGTGACGCAATCAATGTATCAGTTTTATTTCCTTGGCGAAGAAAGTAAATTAAAATCTAAACTCATTTTAGTAAAATAAAATTATTCAGAAGGATGATGCATTGCCAGGGACATCTTTGAGTATGTTACCTTTGGTATTTGAGGCCTTGTTTGGATGTTAGCTCTGCACATGGGTAATGGCAAAACGATTAAATTGGTTACTATATTACGTTTCTCAACTACCAACTCCAAAGCATAAAACTAAACAATGCTAAATATCTCTCAAATGACTATGCATGCTACTAAAAATGGTATCGTTATTAGCAAGGATGTGGGCTGAATATTATCATTGATTGGTTTCTTTGTTGCGATGCTTACATCGAGCATTTCTTCATTTGGTAGTGTGTTGTTCTTAGGTTATGTGATGGAAATGACAACACGAGAACATTGGCCATGAAAGTGCACAACTTTCTGCTCCTAAAAGTATGGCACTAACAATTGCCATGTTACATGTGATACAAATGATGTTTATAGATACCGATTGCCATGCTACATATACTACCAATTGCCATGCTACATATACTACAAATGATGTTTATAGAACTACATCTCCATATAGAGACACAAATTTTCCTCATCCTACACAAAAGTGACAAGTCTCGATCGCATTTAATTGTGATTTAACACATTCATTTACTAAATACTTAGAAGAGACGAATATAACAAAAAACATGGAGTATCTCACACTCGCAATTCAATTCATAGTAATCGTCACTTTGCATTTCTTTATTATTATTTTGAGCTTTATATCCAGATTAGCAAGAGTTATAGAAAGAAGAAAGATTCCATTGCCTAAGGTGAAAATTTAAAGATGAGGCAATTCACCCCGAAACTACCATCAGCACAAACCACATGATATTACAGAAAGATGCCACATAATATTACAAAAAGATGCCATTTCTACACATGTTATAGATATAGTGAGAGTATATTAATTAGGACAAAGGTCAATTGACATATCCTTCTATTTTTCATCACTTTCAAGTTTTGAAATATATACCACTCATAAAAATTGGTTCTCTTTCGTGAATTATGCCACATAATGTGAAAGAAACTTCAAATTTTGAGACAATTGGTTTCGAAATTTGTTTCTGATATTATATTACTACGGTTCCATAATCCATTGACATATTATATTACTAAGGATTGATTTGCTAGCTAGACAATAGAAAGTACAAGAGAAAGTGGTTTTACCAATATATAGTATGCATTAGGATCCCTAGCTAGAACAAAAGAAGAGGTTAACCAATATTCATATAGTGAGTATTAGGATCCCCAGCTAGAACAATATCGTAGACCTAATCTAATCAAATCCTATGAACATAACATGCAACACTTCCACATGTGCCTTGGACAGACAAGACAAAAGAGCACTAAAACAAATTAGACATTTACTCAGAAATTGAAGAAAAGTTGTATATTATATTTGTTAAAAATTGTACAATTTTTGTACCCAACAATTCCGAGTAATAATCGATCTTGCTTCAAAACAAAAATTGAAGAAAAGGTGTATATTATATCTGTTCAAAATTGTACAATTTTTGTACCCAGTAATTCTGAGTGAGTATGAATCGATGTTGATTCAATCAGGGAGACAAATCTTTGTGCGGCTTTCTCAACCATTCTGTCACACATTTCCAGTTTTTCTATGCCAACTACACCGAAAAACCTACCTAGGACAAAAAGAAGGAAGCCTACAGAGCACATCTATCTAAGCTTATAAAGATTAAGCACATCAATGTATGTTATACAACAAAACTGCACTTCCAGTTGAGCATATTAAGCCAAATCAATCCACAAAACCTTCTCCTTTGTAAATCGAAACATGTGCACACTACCTTAATCCTTGGATCTTGTGATACTTGCCTCCCCTAACTATCAAACATTAAACATTCCTTGTCCTTAACACTACAAATCCCCCTAAGAAACACTCCCCTAGAGATGAGGGGAATGCACATAACTCGATCATAAAGGACATACGTGACTAAATTCCTTCCTTTTAAAAGATTTTGGAGTCATGCATGACTCCTAGTCATGCACATCACTCGATTGGGGACATACCTCTAAGAATTTAGAGTCATGCACATTAATAGATTCTTTAAGATTATTGGCCTGTGCCTAGGTCATACACATCATTCGATTGATCGGACACACATACCTCATGTACCTCCCTACAGGTTGCAAGAACATCATTTCTCTCACATCATCCCGTATTTCACAAAGATTGCCCTGCAAAAAGACATGAAAAAAAGAAACATTGGCACTCTCCCTTCGCAGGCATTACCCTGGTCAGGTTAAAAGGGTCTCATCTCAGCCCACTTCTTCGGATGGCCCCGAAAGAAAAATGTGAGCACCCCTGGTGCCAAAGGTATTAGAACTAACATCCAAAGGGTCTTAAATACAACAAAATTCACGAACACAAGAAGGGTGGAGGAAAAACCACTATCTTTATTTTTTTTCTTGCCAAATTACCATGTACATATGGTCTAGAAGAGCACAACAACAAAAAAAAAAGACAAACTTAAAAAAGAGAAGAAACACTTGGGGTACTAAAAAGTAGATACTAGATAGATCCCGTAGTGGCCAGCCGGCAACCATCTTTTTTTTAAAGTTTCTTAAGCGGATGCAGTCTCGTCCTCGTCGGCCGAGGCGAGCACAAGCTCGGGGTGGACTCCTCCGAGCTTGTAAGTTCCATCGAGCGCGTTGGGCAAACCCAAAGACTTGAGGGCTAGGTGCGCCGCCTTTTGGCCCGACACCATCATAGCTCCGAAAGTAGGGCCCTATTTTACAAAAAGAAAAACCCATTAAATCAAGCAATTGTGTTGTAGCAAGTTGTGCATGTCAAATCCAGGAATGCATGCATTAGAATCTGTCTTTTACATCAAATTCCTCAATACTAAAAATTAGAAATTTTAGTTTTTTTTTTACCATCCTTGGCGAGCCATCAATCTCGGCAACCTCCATGCCCGTGACGATCATTCCTGGGACCACTTCCCGCGTGTACTTCACGATGGCATCCTCGGCCGCGTTCATGTCGAGGGCCTTCATCCCGGGGACCTTGTCGATCATGCCGATGCTCTTCAACCTCTTCACACCCGTGGCGCCGAATGGCCCATCGTGTCCGCACGAGCTCACCACTACCTTAGCCTCCATAACATTGGGATCCATGCAGCTCTGCGTGTTGTGGTTCATCGAGACCAAGGCCCAATTGGTCACCACACCCGAGACGCGGCCCTCCTTGATGATGAGATCCTCAGCCGCCACCGCATTGAAGAGCTTCACATTGGGTCGGGCCAGGAGCTTGCTCATGATGGTCGAAGTGAAGAGCGCCGCGTGCTTGATCACCACATACGTGTCTTGCTCATCGTAAGGGACATCGATCTCGTCCAGGAAGAGATGGGCGGGCTTCCTCACAACCATGGCCGAGAAGAGTTGTCCGCCCAGCCAGGCCCCGCCCCCGGGGCTCACCGATTGCTCCACGATGGCCACTTTCACATTGGGGTTCTTGCTAAGCTCGTACGCACAGCAGAGGCCCGCAGAGCCGGCGCCCACGACAACCACATCGGTGTCGGCGTGGGTGATCATGTCGGTCATGTAGCGCCGGGTCATCTCCCGGGCTACGATGGATTCTCGGATGGGTTGGAACTTGAACGTGGAGAGGTCATAGTCGGGGTAGAGCGAGGAGGCCGACACATGGTTCGGGGCCACAGGACAGGACGAGCGGACGACACAAGGGGAGGATGGGACAATTCGAACACCCGAGAAGGATGAGGAGGAAGAGGAGGAGAGGAGGGTGGCCTTGGACTTGGCTGAGAAGGCAGTGGTGTTGGTGGATATGGTGGAAGGACATGCTACAAGGCTAGCCATGGTTAATGCTAGAGTACTTACTACTCGAGGAGGAGGAGGAAGGGGATGGAGGAAGAAGAAGAAGAAGGAAGCCCAAAGATAGAAAGCAAAGCTTGCTAACAATGAGAATGCCTCTCCTCCTGCTTCCCTTGTTTCTTTATAAAGGGAAGGCTATGCCTCCACCACCTCTCACTCCCTCTCTCTCTAAGAGAGAATCTACCTCTCTCTCTCTCTCTTAGGGCTATGGGCTATGGCTAAAGTTTAAACCAACAATACATAGTCTATAGGCTTGAAGAGGAGTTCTTTCCTTTCCTTTCCTTTTCCTCCCATATGTGCTTGCAAGCAATGATCTCTTCACTCCCTATATCCCCTCGTAAGGCCTTGTTCCTATGAGCCTTTGGAGAGTGGGCCTTCCTTCTTAGACATGCCGGCACCCCGTGGACATGCTCTTGTGTGTGTGTGTGTGTGTGTGTGTGTGTGTGTGTGTGTGTCTCCCATGCACATCCCGCATTTGTCACGACATCATCTTAAGACCAGGGGTGTTCATATGACCCTCCACCCCCAATATGCCCGAGTGATCTCATCGCTCTTGTTAAATCTCCTAAGTTGATAGATTTGGTATGATATCGTGTATGAGTGTGTATATACCGACCACCGTTATATCCTTGTGCGCTGGGATTGGGATGATCTCACATGTCTGTAAATTGTAGTTGTTTGTTCAACTCTATCTATCATCAAAGTAACCTCGATCATGTCACACATGTAATGCTTGTGTATTTCAACTTCCCTAGCTCAAAACTCATTGGCTCCTAGGACTCTCACAACATGCTCAAAGTTTCCTTTACTATTTATTTGTTTCTAGATGATCTTGTGTTTTCACCCTAAGCTAACTTAAGACCTTGTTCATATGAACAACATTGTTACGTGGGATAAATCATTAAACTATTCAAGTGGATGGTGCAACATATATTTGAATATATAGCGTTGCACATACACATATTTGCAATAGTAAGTAGGAATGGCATTATGCTCATCCCAAGACTCTTTTACATATGATATCCAAATATCTCTATCCTTAGCAAAGAAAACTTCAATTATTTAAGTAGATGCATTGGGATCTTACCTATGTACCTACATTATGATATCCCTAGATGGGACCACAACTTTTCAGCGGTGCTCGTGCCAATTGCACTACCAAATTTTGTCCAATCTAGGTAAAGGCCCATATCACAATACTCACACTTAAAGTTGGTCACATCATGTGCAAATAGTTTAGTTTATTGCATGCTTCCCTCTTGGACCTTTTAATCTATTTATCGGAGAAGGTTCCAATAGAACACTTCTAAACATCAAAATATCTTCGTTTAACTACTTATTTAGCTCTAAGATAACCTAAATTATTGACATGACATAAAGAAGATTGTCATGTCATGTTTCCTTTTTCAAGGCAATAGTCTACATTGCATGATTGCCCCATATATATGGAATTTCTTATTCACCTACGAATAGGTACATAGCCATCCCTAGCATAGGTACTATTGTCGCTACATTGATGAGATGCATTGATTATTCTCCTTATCAAGTTATCCTTTATAAAGCAAGAAAAATCCAAAGCAGCACCTCAATCAACAATAGAATTTGAGTTTCTTATCGTAGTCAACTTTTTCCCGGGAATATCAAAGTTCTACGTGACAACTTCCTTTATATCACATTATAGTTTGTTACTAGAGCAATTTAACATAATCACATTAGCAAACATCTACTCAATGTATTTCCTAGTTTGTTTAGTTGAATGACTTGCCTTACGTGGCCTCTTTCTAATCCACTCGCATTAGTGGCGATACTTGTTTAGCTGGGATTGAGCTCTAAGATCAAGATCTATTGGGTATATGATTCATAGAGTATGTACTATGATCGAGCATCCACTAGCATACAAGTGAATAGTTTACCTAAACCCAAGTAGTCTACATATTGCTCTTGGAACTATTGCATTGCTTCACCTTTTTCCTTGGAATAACAAAGTTCTACATCACAACTTCCTTTATATCACATTGTAGTTTGTTACTAGATCCAATTTAACATAAGCACAATAGCAAACATCTACTCAATGTATTTCCTAGTTTGTTACTAGACCAATTTAACATAAGCACATTAACAAACATCTACTCAATGTATTTCCTAGTTTGTTTAGTTGAACGATTTGCCTCACGTGGCCTCTTTCCAATCCACTTGCATTAGTGACAATACTTTTTAAACTAGGATTAAGCTCTAAGACCAAGATCTATTGGGTATATGATTCAAAAAGTATGTAATGCGATTGAGCATCCGCTAGCATACAAGTGAATAGTTTACCTAAACCCAAGTAGTCTACATATTGCTCTTGGAACTAGTGCATTGTTGCACCTTTTTCCCTGGAATAACAAAGTTCTACATCACAACTTCCTTTATATCACATTGTAGTTTGTTACTAGACCCAATTTAACATAAGCACAATAGCAAACATCTACGCAATGTATTTCCTAGTTTGTTAACCAATTTAACATAAGCACATTAACAAACATCTACTCAATGTATTTCCTAGTTTGTTTAGTTGAATGATTTGCCTCACATGACCTCTTTCCAATCCACTTGCATTAGTGAGAGTACTTTTTTAACTAGGATTAAGCTCTAAGACCAAGATCTATATGGGTATTAATGCAAAAAGTATGTAATGTGATTTAGCATCCACTAGCATACAAGTGAATAGTTTACCTAAACCCAAGTAGTCTACATATTGCTCTTGGAACTAGTAGCATTGTTGCATGGTGCAACGTTTCCTCATCCCAACCAAACCCAAGCACTTGAGGCTCAACCTTTTGGACAATTGGGTTAGCACTTTGAATGGGTACCCCCAATTTGTTAAATTTGTATTTTGTAAGGACATGCATTATTTCTAGATATTTAAGTTTTCACAATTACATTTACAACTATAGTTACAAATAGACATACCTAGGTAAACACTCCGCATTATGATTTACCACTTAAATGGTATCAACGTGCAATTATTGAGCCAAATTATTTGTGTGCATGGTCTTAAACTAAACGTGTGAAGCATTATTATCAATATGAATGCATGATAAAAACCATCACTTTAGACTAAAACATACCACCTATGGTTGAAAAGCTCTAAAAGTAATGTCTTGTTTACCTTTAAGTGAACTACAATTGGACAATCCATAAATCGACCATGATTGTGATGAAAACCTTTAATTGTTGGCCATGTGAGCATAGCTATGAGTGGTCTCCTTCTTGTACTTCCTAATACCTATGATTAGATTTTTGCAAAAATCTTCACTTAGAGAAAATTCTTGGTCCTAAATTGTTAATTCCTTACCTTAGAACCTTGTGAGATTTCTACTTTTGATAAAGTGCTTGTCCCAAAGTAATGAAGCTAAGAACCACTATACATGATTGATTTTACTTTCTATGTTGTTGCGAATATTGATTACTCCCATTAATATAAGGATATACTTGAGTGGGGGACACGAGAGAAATTAATAGTGGCTCATCACCACCCTTAGGCATCTTTTTACTGGGCCTAACTTCTAGGGGTTGCTAGGTATGCCAACAAATGGGTACGATTGAATCTTTACAACATGTCTTTTGTGTTCAAATCAATATATCACTCTTTTAAATATGACCACGTAAGCTCCACATCCATTTCATGCATAGTTTGTATGTCTTTCTTAACCATAATCACGATTCACATATGGGCTTTCCTCATATTTCCAATTGTGATCTTTCTCTTCAAACCACATTTTGCATCCGCTATCCCAATGTGGAGTAGCACAACTATTGAACATTGAGGTCCTTTATCAGCATGTGAAAATAGTTATCACTTACCAACTCCACACACACTCTGTTATGCAAAAATGATTCACTTGGGTCCATAGTCCATATAATTTGACCTACGAGGACATTTTAAGTCTTATTCAACTCCATACACACCGTACGTAAATGTTTCACTTTGGTTTCATTAGGTCATATTTGACCATTGAAGATGATCACTTGTTTTACCTATCCATCTTATTTGACCTATGCAACTACTTATGGTATGTTATGTTTGCCTTGATCATCATTCCTTACACTCTTTGTGCTTCGATAGACTTACCTATATGTTACTAGTGAAATCTTGCGATGATCACCATGGAGTTAATTATATATGCGATGAGAATGGTTAGACATTATTATGGAAGTTGTCAACGTGAAACTTTTAACTTTGTTTGCAACAAAATTTAGTCTAGTTTACAAGTGTGAGAAATATAATTCCCATATCTAGGTAAATGAAAGGGTTCTACCTATTGCACATATATTCAACTTTTTAGAAAACAAACTTATTAATGAAACTCGTATGTGATCCTATTTGCCTTCATTTTCATCTATAGTCACAATGTTGTGTTATTGTGTGAAGTGTGAGGAATATGCAATCATTTAATAGTATTGTTTCAAATTATGAGTAGGAAAATACATCAATGTATTTGTAGATTGATGAATATAAACAACATATGCAACTTGAGTTTGGTGGAAACAAAAGCTAATAAACAATGTGGATTGGTGATTTAGCAAGTGAAAAACAATGGCAAGAGACAACTATAGGGATGACAAAATGGGGTTAACAACCAAAACAAAGGTATTAGAAATTGCAACATAACTCAAGCATTAGTTTGGCACTAGGGAAAACATAGGTCCGTGATGCATATGAGGTCCCTATGTTGTGGTCGTTGGTCACCTTGTCTTACTAGCTTCCCTGATGTTGTACTACATGTGTCAACATGGGATTGGTTGATCTTATGGGTTTGAGCCAATGTCTTTTTTGTGAAAATGATAAGCATTAGTTTTGGCACTAGGGAAAACATAAGTGTGTGATGCATATGAACACCCTATGTTGTGGTCGCTGGTCACCTTGTCTTACTAGCTTCCTTGATGTTGTATTACACGTGTCAACATGAGATTGGTTGATCTTAAGGGTTTGAACCAATGTCTTTTTTGTGAAAATGATAAGAAACTTGGAAGTTCATGAATAGAAAAGATGGGGGAGATAAAACTCCCTATTCGTTTGTCGTGCATACGACATATTGGCTCCCACAAACATATATGAAATTTAGAACGATTGATACCTAGCATTACATCTCAAGTATGAACTCATAACTGTTCGGTTCACACAAAGTAAATACAAATGATCGATATAAAATTTTATCATAGAGATATTTTGTTGTAGTATTTTACATATCTTCAATCGAGAAGCACTATTGCTTTGTTTTGACGTGTAATTACTATTATTGCCTGCTTTCATTTCTATGGGAGATTCTCATTAGATTGTACAAGATATTTGTAGCAATGTTGGTGACGTGTTGTACAGTGAATGGTGGCCCCAAAGGGATCGAAGAAAAACATACATGTTAAAGAGAAACAAAGGGACTACGACAATTGGCTATTAGACCAATGGGACCTAAATATAATAAAGCCCATTCTCCAAATTTTCATATGACAATTTGGGAGCTCATTATCGACCTTTAGTAATATGGGATAGTGAGAGTTGTTGAAGTGCACGTACACTTAATTACGTCTTGAGGGGGACAAGTATTCATGGCAACCATCCCACTCCTAAATTGAAGTAAGTAAAGACAATACATGAGCGAGACACGCGCCAAAATATAATTACATTCCGTGTGCCTAGTCTACGTAGGTTCACCTTCCATGAGTTTAGTCTTGGTGCTTTCTAGAAAGGTGTTTCACAACCATAATGAGTAAAGTTTTCCACCAATTAATATGAGGTGAAATAATGAATGTACTGATACAAAATAACTAGTAACAAAAGTTAAACAAGCATCGCATTGCAATTTAAAGTTAGGCAAACTGATAATCCCCAGAAATCTGTTGAGTGATCTTTTGGATAGTGTCAATTGCATCACAAAGAAATGGCTACTTGCTTGTTGTGAATGAGCAGAGAGCCATCAGTCGTGTATGATGAGCAAGGGAATGTGACACAAGTTCAATCAGTAGCTTGGAAAAGATCCCTGAACCACAGTCCAATCTCTTGGATAGAGACATCTCATCTTTCAAGAAAAAGATCCTCTTCTTCAATGAAAATGAGATGTTTCAATATCGTTCACTTTTTCATCCCTCAAGCATTAAGATTCGTATGTAGTTCAAGAGCTCTTATAGCCTATAGATTTATTTCTTTTTTTAGTCATGAAACAAATGCATCAATTACCTTTTCTCACACATTATGTGACGGCTTGTAAGTATGCAAATACTTAGTTGGATTGCGTACCGTCCCATTTCATTTAGCCTTATTTGCAATCACATTTACATATATGTGTGTGCATCGATCAAAGTCGAGACACTCACATATATGTAACATAGCGCACACACGTGACTTAATGAGCCTAATCATCATCATTAACATCAAATTTGTAGGCTAAGCCACTTAAGATCTAAGTACATTGGCATACAATTGAAATTGTGTGTGATTACCTTCAACTTTTGTAAGTAATTCACATTCACGTAATTTTTGAAAGATACAAATACGCATATTTTTAAATACAATGTAATATGTAAAATGGTGTCTCAAGACACTTGTTTTTGTGTTTTAACGTGAGTTTTAGATTTAAGATATAGTACTCGACCAATTCGCAAGAAAATAAGAAAAAGCATAGTAAGGAAACGCAATAAGGCCATTGGAAAGCGCTTGGAATTGGCATTACAAGTATTAAAGTAATGAGATTTAATGTGAAGACAATATCCCATTGGGGCATGCAAGTAGCATGATTTCATTCAAGGATATACTACTAATGTGCAAGCCAACTTTGTTTCTATGACACTGACACTGATACAATTTTTAGGAGACTTTTTTTTATGATGGAGAAAAAAGGGCGTATTCACAAAGTTCTGTCTTTCTACATTGGTAATCTAGCGTCTCTTAATTAAGTTCACAATGCATATCGTGTGATAGGATATGTAGGCCAGAATTAGAATTAGAAAGAAAAACAAGACATATTACACCTGTGAGCGAAAGCATGGCTTGCTATATGTATGTGTCATTCGAGAATGCACACCAAGAGAATAATATCCATGCCAATCCAGTCCAATGCAAAAGAAGTTTTATGGCGATACATGGTTGGGGCTAGAAGAACTAGCGGAAACACGTGAAGAAGCACTTGATGTCTGCTTCACATGCAGACATCTATCAATCAATCTATTAATCTATCCGTCTATCGTAGCCACCCGCCCGCCTGAAATGTACTCCTAGTTTGTATGTTTGTGCAAGAAGGCAAACAAAAAGAGAAAGGAAGGTGTCATCTCATCCCAATATCATGAGTGAGTGAGTGTGTTGATTGGGTGGGGGCATGGGCATCCATCTGTCCATCCATTCCTCTCTCTCTTTTTTTTAGGTTTTAGGGAGGGGTATCAGTATGTATGTATGCCCCACACTTAATTTAGATACTCTTTCTTCCTTACTTGCCCATTTCATTGACATCACCCTTCCTTTTTTCTTTTCTGGGGTTTTCTAAAACAGGAAAGTTTGGGTTTAAAAAAAAAACAAGGAAAAAAGATACCCATGAAGTTTCCCACAATATGTACTATTTATGCATGGCCTAAAAGAATATCTCAACTCAAACTCAAAAGAATAGAAAATTCAATAACTCCCAAAAGAATAGAGACCCCCCCCCAAAAAACTTATTTCTTCCCCTTCTGCAACAAATTTGAAGAGCCAAATTGCTCGAATAATATAATTATCTCAATTTTACATATTTTACTTCCAATCTCAATTTACATATGTAACTTTCAATCTCTGTTATTATTAACTCAAATTTACATTTTTAACTTTCAATCTCTGTTATTTATTATCTCAAATTTACAGTTTTAACTTTCAATCTCTGTTATTTATTATCTCAAATTTACATTCTTAACTTTCAATCTCTGTTAATTATTATCGCAAATTTACATTCTTAACTTTCAGTCTCTGTTAATTAATATCTCAAATTTACAGTTTTAACTTTCAATCTCTGTTATTTATAATCTCAAATTTACATTTTTAACTTCCAATCTCTGTTATTTATTATCTCAAATTTACATATTTAAATTCCAATCCCTGTCTGTCTTGTCTGTCTTTCCCTCTCTCAGAAGCCATCATCGGCGATGGCGAATCTTTCTCTCTCTCTTCCTGCCATGACCACACACACATACATACTGTAGCTTCATCATCAAGTACCTCCAATAATTCACAGATTCTATCTTTCTCTCTCTTCTCTTTCCCCACTCGCTTTGATTTCCGTCTTTCTACAATCTCTGCACTTATGTACATACATACTATACTGATGACCTCCGACCCACCGCTCTGAGTTATATCTCTCCCTGACAGACAGACAAGAATCACATCATCTACAGGTACATACAATGAAGATTCCATGACACCTTCCCTCTCTCTGTCTATCTTTAATCTCATAATTATTGCTTTCTTCTGTGCATGTTTTGTTGCTTTCAATGGAAAGGAAAAGATAACAGATATTTATTCTCTCTCTCTCGGTGGGCCACAAGAGCTTCTTCTTTCTGCATAAAAGTCTGTCTCTCTTTTCCTCCCCCATTCTTACGTGAACTCATTTACATCGGGTCCACAGACGTAGTCCTCTCTCTCTCTCTCTCTCTCTCGCAGTTTCATCGGCAGCTCCTTCCCTTCTAGGTGAGTACGCGAATTGAATAAGGTTTTGGTTGGATTAATTATTGTAGCTCATAAATGTGTTTTGAGTAAATTATTGTTTCCGTTTCTGCATGTCCTGTCCGATTTAACTTTCTGGTTGATGATCATTTCACCTCGCGGATCAATTTTCTTCTAGTCGGATCATGTCTTTGAGCTTCTTATTAGACGAAACTTTTCATTCCCAAACTTGTGTAACTAAGCTAACTGTCTAGCTCTGATTATTCAAGGGTTGGATTAATTGCTTTCTAGGTTGATCTTTTCCCTGAGCATTTGAAACGGTTCTTCTTTTTCAATTCGTGTGTTACGTTAATGGTCTGGTTGATCGTTCCATTTCGCATGCAGATGCTGCGTCCATTTCATTTTGCATCCAAACAAATGCTGTTCAGTTTGTGTTTGAGATTACCAAACCACAGGGTGAAAAATCCCTAACATATTTCGTTTCTCTCGAGAACAATCACAAGAGGCAAAACCTTGTTAAAAATTCTAGTTAGATTGACTGCTTAAGTGTATATCACGATTGAAAACAATCACAGAGGGAAAACGTGAACGAGGGAATTTGGATGGGATTAACCGTAAGTTTGTAGCACATTTGATCAGAAGAATCACGTGAAAGAAAACACTTGAATCAGAGTTTGTAGTTGGATTAACTATAAACTTTTATATCCCGTTTGAGAACAATCACAGAGAGAAACTTGTGTGAGAGTTTGGGGTTGGATGATTGAGATTGATTCTTCTAGACACGTTACATTAGGAAATTTATTCGTTAAAGGAATTAATCGTTCGTGAAAGACAGTCACAGACTAAGTACGTCACGTTTGGAATAGTGAAGTAATTATGTCTGCAGAGAAGAAAATTTTGAAAGTGACAATCCTTGTTTATTTGGGAACAGCCTAGGGGGAAAACTTGATTCTCTGCTTGTTAATCGTTTCAAGTTACCATTAAAAAACATTTATTTATGTAGTTTTCTTAAGATAAAACAATCCGCAGAGGAAAATCAGGGAAAGTTCTTGAATTCCCTGTTACCTAATCATTCCTGTAGCACACAAGGATAGATCAATCTATTCTACTTACAATGAATCATATCATGTATGCTTTATTGTCATGGTATTTCCTTCAAGATATAGTCCCAATTGTCTGTTGACTGTTATTCTGTTCAACTAACTGGTTTCTGTCTCTGTTTTAACTGATTTCTTTCTTGTTCACAGCGTTAGGATCGGACTTCCGTGATTCTGTGATGGCTACGCTTAATGCTGCATCCGCTCTCGCGTCTTTGAGACATGATGTTAATTCAGGCATTAACAACCCTAGAACAACTGATTATATCAAACGATCATTTTTCGTTCCGAAATTTCCCAGGAGAAATGCTGTGCAGTTGTTTAGTAGCTCTGATGCAGGTGAAAGTAAGATAAAGGCAGAATTAGGAACGGAAGTGCCACTGGAGAAGATTTCACGCAACCATACCACAACCAAAGATCCTTCTGCTCCCGAATTTCTACCAATTCCATCGTTTGAGGAATGCTTTCCTAATAGCACGAAAGAATATCGGTAACTTCTCAACCATAAATGTTAATTTATGTATGATCATGCATTATGCATAACCTTTACCAAACCATGATTTTCATGTTAACATATCTGTCCATTACGAACTATATACAAAAGAGTATTTGTACATAATCCTTATCACCTTCTTTTTTTTGTCCTTTACATAGTGAAGCTATCCATGAACCTACTGGAACTGTCCTCCAAGTCCCATTTAGAAGAGTCCATTTGTCCGGTGGTGAACCCCCATTTGATGCTTATGATACAAGTGGACCACAGAATGTGAGCCCTCACACAGGTTCGAAGAGAAGTAACTTGGATTCGATAAAAGATTGTTAATAGTTTCTCGAGTCTGTTTATTTATAATGTTTTGATGGATATTCAAGCCATCTGAAGTATCATGTTTTTATGTAATGTGTTTTCTGTGTTATATAGGGCTTCCTAAATTTCGTAAGGAGTGGATTGAGCGTAGGGAGGCTAGGGGTGATGAGAGATTCACACAGATGTATTATGCAAAGCAAGGCATTGTCACTGAAGAGATGCTGTATTGTGCTGTGCGTGAAAATATGGATCCCGAGTTTGTGCGGTCAGAGGTAGCACGCGGAAGAGCCATTATTCCATCCAATAAGAAACATCTCGAATTGGAGCCAATGATCGTTGGTCGGAAATTTTTGGTCAAAGTGAATGCCAATATCGGTAACTCTGTGGTTTCCAGTTCGATCGAAGAGGAAGTTCAGAAGCTCCAGTGGGCTACAATGTGGGGTGCGGACACAGCGATGGATTTATCGACTGGGCGTCACATCCACGAGACAAGGGAGTGGATACTGCGCAATTCTCCAGTTCCGGTTGGCACTGTTCCCATCTACCAAGCTCTTGAGAAAGTCGATGGGATCGCTGAAAATCTCACATGGGAAGTCTTCAGAGAAACACTCATCGAACAAGCGGAGCAGGGGGTGGACTACTTCACTATCCATGCTGGTGTCTTGCTGCGTTACATTCCTCTAACTGCCAAACGGATGACTGGGATTGTGTCTCGCGGTGGTTCCATTCATGCGAAATGGTGTCTTACATATCACAAAGAGAACTTTGCATACGAACATTGGGATGATATTCTCGACATTTGCAATAAGTATGATATCTCGCTCTCCATTGGTGATGGGTTAAGGCCAGGATCAATATATGATGCCAATGATCAGGCACAATTTTCAGAGCTCGCAACTCAAGGAGAGTTAACTCGGCGGGCATGGGAGAAAGATGTGCAAGTAATGAATGAAGGACCTGGCCACATCCCTTTGCATAAAATTCCAGAGAATATGGAGAAACAATTGGATTGGTGCAGTGAAGCTCCATTCTATACCCTTGGACCGTTGACAACGGATATTGCGCCTGGTTATGATCACATAACATCTGCAATCGGTGCGGCCAATATCGGAGCTCTTGGTACTGCATTGCTTTGCTATGTTACTCCCAAGGAGCACCTCGGGTTGCCTAATAGAGATGATGTAAAGGCTGGAGTCATTGCATATAAGATAGCTGCGCATGCTGCGGACCTAGCTAAGGAACACCCACTTGCGAGAAAATGGGATGATGCCTTAAGCAAGGCTCGGTTTGAATTCCGTTGGCGCGATCAATTCGCTCTTTCCTTAGATCCAGTGACTGCTTGTGCATTCCATGATGAGACCTTACCTGCCGAAGGTGCGAAAGTAGCTCATTTCTGCTCCATGTGTGGACCCAAGTTTTGTTCTATGAAGATAACCGAAGATGTTCGCAAGTATGCTGCCGAACATGGCTACGGAGATGCAGATGAAGCGATCAAGCAGGGTATGGATGAGATGAGCGCAGAATTTCTCTCTGCAAGGAAGACCATTAGTGGTGAACAATGGGGTGAAGTGGGAGGTGAAATATACTTGCCGGAGAGCTACATCAAGAGCAGAGCATCAACTCCAGCAGGGCTCAATTAAAATGTAGATTACCTGGTGCATACTTCTTTCACAGAACCTTTTTCTCTCTGAACAAATTGATTTCTGTTTTAAGGAATTCTAAATCTTCTCTAAACAATCTGATTTCTCTTTTATAGGGTGTTAAAAAGGCGTCTGCATCCATAACATCAAGCAAAAATGCAGACATCCCCTGTTCTTGCCCGATGGTCATGACAAGTGTTTGATGTCATTAACAATCTCTGGAGGCTAGCTACTTACTTCATGAATTAAGATTAGATATAACTATCTTTTTTTTCCCCCTTCGTTTTGTGTGAACAATCCGTATATATCTATTTTCATTTTCGAAGAGTTTGCCAAAATAGATGAAAGAAAACCCGTTTCTGATTATCGGGCACCAGGGGTGCTTGTTCTATCTGCAGTTATACTGTAGAAAGAGCAATGCTGAGAGAGTCCCTTTGCACCTGAACAGGATAATTCCTGCGTAGGGAGTGTGCCATGCTTTTAATTGTCTGTCCAGGTTGGTTTGATCCTTGCTCTCGAGAGGTTAAATACATTTGGAGAACTTCCCTTTCTTTGGTAAGATCTAACACCATGGTCTTGACACCACTATATAATAAACATATATTTATACATACATATACATAATGCTTTTTCCTTGTTTCACACTTCACTTATGTATCGTTTGCTGGTTTGATCTGATCACTCGCACAACCATCTTTTCTCTATTGTTTTGTAGTTTTGTTTCTTTGCTTGCAGTCTCTATATGCATCAAGAGATTCAAATTGATGATCAGGGCTCTTAAAATAAAAGAATGCATCTATGTATTGTCTATTTTTTTTTCAATGTACGTTGTTGATGGGCAAATTCATAATAAGTGAATATGTAAATTGTTTTGATCCTTTGTAACACTTCACAAAGTTCACATAGGGAATATCGCCTTTGCTCTATCAATAAGCGTCCCTCTTCGAGTGTTCAAAATTTGAAATTTACTCTTCTCTTGTGTGTGCTTTTCCCTAAAGAATATACATGAGATTGAACCCAAGGAAACCAAATCATCGAGTTTGAAAAGATATCTCTCTATCGAAAGAGGAACCACCTAACCATATTGATTTGCTTATACATTGTATAAATTAGGCCGACCTAGTGTGAACTCCAAGAGAGCACATCATCAAATTTGAAATACTCTTGAAAGAAGAACCTCCCAAGTATATTGACTTGTTTATATATATGACTGGACATTCCTATTTGATGTAAACAAGACATACTAGAGGGGAAGGCCATGAAATAACCAACCATAGAACTATACAATCAGTTAGAGCTTGTTTGGTAGTTAATTGACAGAAACATTTCATATCATTTTTCTCAACAAGAAAGGCTTCTATATCTCTAACCAGTGTAAGAATAAATAAACTTCTGAGCACTTTTCCTCAAATTAACCGGGTTGGATGAGCTTGTTGGGTTTAATGATGTTTTTGAGGCAATTCTTGCATATGATGAAATTAAGGAATCTATATACCATCTCATTGTGTCTTTTAAGTTTTGTCCCAATCATCATGATCTTGTCATCGTTTGCATTCTCTCTAATGGTCACAATAGTAAATCCTTTAGATCTCAATGAATTAGGTCAAACCTTGAGTTGTTTGATGCCAAGAAGTGGCATTAGAGCGATGGATCCGTGGGCAAAAGGGTAAAGAGGAAGAACGTTGAAAGACACACAAGAGACACATATGAGAAATAGAACATAAATCAGCCATTGAAGAACAAGAAAATCTCATAGCCTAATCACAAAGACAATCACAATGTTGTTGCATGCATAAGAGTGTCTCATTGCACAATATTGGTTCATGAATCTAGAAAGTGGAGTCTTGAGGTTTTGAAATTTGCTGGCATGAATCTTGCCTTATAGAAGAATCAAATTAAAGATGGTTTTATTGAAACGCGATCATGGAAACTATTGCAGAGAAGAACCTGCTTAACATGACAAATAAAGATTGCGAGGAACTTGAGCTAATGACCAACTGTTTTGACTTCCTCTCATGAACAATGTATCCTTGGTAGAAGTAGTAGATTGCTAAAACTGGAGGGAGATGCAGAAGAAATTGTGTGAAAGAGGAAGAACACTATATCAGATGTTTACTTGATGTGAAGGTTTGTATGAATTTTATGTAAATAGATCCAATTCGATCACGCTATCCACATGGATGCATCATTTAGTAGATGAAGAGCCTAAAGGTGAGTGTGGATGCAAAGATGCAAGTCGCTATCCTCATGTGCAAATTGCCAAGTTTGTGGGACATGCCACACAATATTAAGTATGAGCACACCACAAGATGCATCTCATATATGGAGGTGAATAGGCCACACAAAGAGATCATTTTGAAAGTTGATATTCAGTGCACATTCGGCCCTTAGAAAATTGGATCAAAAGCCAATAATAAGGTGCTAAAGGAGTCAAAGGTCCTCTTTGCGACACTTAGGGAGTCTCTCTTCATAGAGAAAATGTCTCATGTGTGGTGGTTGGATTTGAGCATGTCATGTCATGTACACCACATTGAGAGTTGTTAACTAACAATTTTGCTCATAAGACCATCTTGTTGGGAAGTCAAACCAATGTGCGTTATTGGATATGTGAAAGTTTCCCAATGGGGAGTAGTTCTAGTGGGACAAAGTGTGCCACGTGCTTGAATTGACGAAAAGTTTGTAAAGTTTGTAGTCGGTCACTTGTCTAGAATATTGAATATTGGATGGTATTCATTGAACAAACTTTCAAAATCCTAAATAGGATCTTTTTATTGCATGTTGGTGTTGTACCCATTGCACATATCTTAGTGAGCATTTGCCAATGGTGATGGATTTGTTAATAGAGATTATGGTGTGACATGGTCATTTAGGCTACATCTTGAAGATTGAAATGAAGATACTAGGGGTGCCCTCCAACTTTATCTTACATGAACTCAGAATTTAGAGACCATTGCATGATTAGAAAGAAAGTGAAAGGCGTTCACAAGGTACATGTGTAGGTCATACTAATGCAACTTGGAATTTCTACAGTCTAATGTGTGTAGGATGATGCCCATGACATGACAATTTTTGTTTCTTAAACTTTGTAATTGACACAAAGAGGAATTTTCGATGTACCCATTGACGATGAAGTTCCTCAAAGTTCAAGGTATGGTTGGCTTCCATAGAGGTTAAGAAGGATGTGAAAATGAAGGCTCTTTGTTGGAGGGGACAAAGCTATGGGCGACTCCTCTAAAAAAGGTTGTAGAACAGAAAGGAAGGAAGAGAGACGCACAATATGAAAACTGATAAAGTTCTTTACTTAGAATTCATTAGCGTTGTTTTAGGCTTTCAACATATAGTTGTTATACATGTTGTGATGACATCACAAGACTAGAATGACACATTCATTATAAGGTTTAAGGGCAACAAATTCATGACTAACTTACAAGTTACAACAAAGTATAGAACCCTTCCAGGAATCTAAATACTACCACAATTATGAGATCGACCCCACCGTACGTACCAATTTAAATGTTGAATATGATGATACGTGTGGGACTGAGTCAGGACCAATCGAGACTCGATCGAGACAAGTCAGGACAACTCTCAAACTATGTAGAAGGACAAGAGAGAACTTCGATATTTACAAGTGGTGAGAGTAGAACTCAAAGGTCGGGAATAAATGAAAATGAGGAGAAGCTCCTCCAACACCAAGTGATTTGAAATAGGTAATATGTCAAATTCTCCTTTTCACATCTTGGTGAGATGTTAAAAAATGCTTTATTTTAACAAAGTTTCAAAAATGTATGACTCATCTGTACATTATCATAGTGTCTTAAAACATAGTGGATTTTTGAACTTTGAACAACATAATATTATGACAAGAAAATCAATATTCTTATATTCTATCTATTATGTTTTTATATCCAAATCTTAGATAAGTTATGAAACTCAATGCAACTTTAATTTTATTAATCCGTATTGTGCATAATATAAAAATCATACCTCACTGAATAAATGTTACAATGTTAATTTTGTGTGTATATTTATATATAATACATCTATAAGGGATTTGTGGAGGTTGCAGTTATGAGTTACTATTATGTCGAGAGAAATATTCCAATAACACATGACACATGACACGTGACACCTTCAATGTGAATTGAAATTGAACTACAATAACTTGAGAAAATTTCCAATAACACATGACACATGACACCTTCAATGTGAATTGAAACTGAACTATAATAACTTTCTAATCATACGAACAAATGATAAAGTTTAATTTCATGTGAATACCCCAAACTAGAATGGACTATAGACAACATGTATACATGTAAATTATACTAAACTCAAATTTTACATTTAAGATATAAATAATGTCAAAGATTAACAATTAATATTGTTCAAACTATACATTTACCCACATGCATTCAATCTATACGTAAGTGTATGGGGGCTCGTCAGGATTAGCTGATTGTTCTAGATTGTCCTCATTGGCATCTTGGATACCCTCAGCTGAATTGTGGATATGTTCAGACTCTAATATATCTTCCAAGTCCACAAGGTTCCTTGCTAGGGTCCATTGGTTCTCTTGAAATCTAATGGAACATTTTTGTTTCATTGATATTCTTTGCACCAACTTCTTGGTCTTGATCGGGACAATCCCAAATACCTTGGATCCCCATTTTGATGACGTTCACTAGTTCAGGGTCTTCCAATGCAACACATTTATGGAACATCTTTAATGCACATGCTATAGTAGTACTTACTAGTAGAATGGAATTGCACATTTAAAAAAAAAACTGAACATAGTCTATAAGTTAATCTAAAATAATGCGATTAAACTTATATTATATACCTGTGTTGAAGAACAAATTTAAAACCCAATCATCTAAGTTTGAGAAGAGCTCAATTAGCCGATTGAT